>NC_086451.1:272446942-272781526 GCF_028390025.1 Pseudophryne corroboree | reverse complement strand
CACTGTCGGATTCTCGCAGGGTTTGGATTCCATATAAGGACCCGCCATTTTTACTCCAGCATTGGAGAGGGTAGAGAGATGACGTGTCTCCATTCTCTCAGTGTCCTCAGTATACATGTCTTGTGCTGCATCTGCCCAGTCACAGTGATTGTGTCCTTTGCTGCCATATGTCCAGTGCTGTCCAGCGGTGCTGTGTTGTGCTGCATCAGTTCAGTGGTGGTGTGTTGTGCTGCATCAATCCTATCACAGTGGTGGTGTCTTCTGCTGCCATATGTCCAGTGCTGCTGTATAATAAGTCCCTTACAGTGTTGCTGTGTTGTCCTGCATCAGACCAGTGGTAGTGTCCTGTGCATTAGTCAGTCCAGTGACCAGTCACAATGGTGTCCTCTGCTGCCATATGTCCAGTGCTGCTGTATAGGGTGCTGTGTTGTGCTGCATCAGTTCAGTGTTGGTGTATTGTGCTGCATCAGTCCAGTCACAGTGGTGGTGTCCTCTGCTGCCATATGTCCAGTGCTGCTATATAATAAGTCCCTTACAGTGTTGCTGTGTTGTCCTGCATCAGACCAGTGTTAGTGTCCTGTGCATCAGTCAGTCCAGTGACCAGTCACAGTGTCGGCCTTTGCTGCCATATGTCCAGTGCTGCTGTATAAATCCAGTCCATTACAGTGGTGCTGTGTTGTTCTGCATCAGTCTAGTGGTGGAGTCCCTGTGCTGCTGTATACAGATGTATCCTCATACAGCGTTGCTCATAGCGCACTATTTAGGATCCTGTGTCGCGAGTTGGAAATAATGTTATGGCGTGCGTTAAGTCCTGCGCCATGTAATACACAGTTTAACCGCTGGGTGGCGAATGCTCCACGTTGAGACTACAGTGCTGAATACAATGCTGTGGCAGTAAGCAGTGATCTGTGAAAGGCTGGCCAATCACATTCTTCCCTTTATAAAAAAAATCCCTTTCCACAAATGACAGTGCCACGCTGCCGCCCGTTCAGTCAATTAATTTTTTCGTTACGTTGTGTACAAAATACCGGATAGCATTAATATGACTCCCAGATGGTCTACAGCCACACTGCCGCCCGATCACGCTAGATATGGATATTGTCGTTATAGTATTAGCATAACAGCATTCATATTTTGGACTAGCTTCAGCAGAAATATTTAATGCAAAGTGCACTGGGTCCCTACTGTACCTCATGATGGTATCCGTATCCAATCCGTTTAATTTTTTTTTTACAGCACTCAGATACAACACACATATATACCCGGAGGGCCTGCCTGTATCGTGGTCGGCTGTAGCCTAACGAGAACAGCATCCGCCTGCAATGCTTGCACTCGTGGGTTCGATACCTATTAGTTCTTGATCACTGCTAGGGACAATTGGGGCCAATGCGTTGACCATAATTTTTTTTTGTGTATTTAGATATTCTATTTTAATACAATAAAGTTTTTTGGTGTATTGCTACTTCTCGTTATATAAAAAAGTCAGCTTCTACTAAATACAAGGCCAAGCTGCTGCCCTGTTCACGCTATTCATCTAGTCGTTACGTTGTGTACAAAATGATGGTTAATATTAGCTTAAGCAGCAATCCTATTTCGGAGTAGCTTTGTGTCTCTGTTGTTTCAAATGGGCAGAAATATTGAATGCAAAGTGCAACTGGGTACCTACAGTATCTCATGAATGCACAGTATGACTACCAGATGGTCTACAGGCAAACTGCCACCCGATCACGCTAGCTATAGATATTGTCGTTACTGTGTGTACAAATTGCAGGATCACATTAGCGTAAGCAGCTACCTTTTCTTTTTTTAAAGCACCAAGATACAACACATGACATATAAACCCCGAGGGCCCTCCTCTACCATGGTTGGCTGTGGCCTAATAAGAACAGCGGCTGCCTGCAATGCTTGAAGACCCGGGTTCGATACAGAGTTTGGCACACATTTATTATTTTATTTTAATTTTTTTATTCTTTTTTAATACAATAAAGTTATTTAGTGTTTTAAGTTTCTACTTCTCATTATATAAAAAAAGTCCGCTTCTACAAAATACAAGGCCACGCTGCAGCCCTGTTCATGCTATTCATCTAGTCGTTACGTTGTGTACAAAATGATGGATAACATTAGCATAAGCAGCAATCCTATTTCGGACTAGCTTTGTGTCTCTGTTGTTTGAAATGGGCAGAAATATTGAATGCAAAGTGCAACTGGGTACCTACAGTATCTCATGAATGCACAGTATGACTACCAGATGGTCTACAGGCACACTGTTGCCCGATCACGCTAGCTATAGATATTGTCATTATGTTCTGTACAAATATCCGGGTAGCATTAGCATAAACACTCCATGTTAACTTGCTATCAAATACTGTATGACAAAGGATGACATTATTTTCCAAATTCTGATACAGGTGCATTTGCATTGTGTTCGACCAATAGCAGGGCATACCCACCGGCAATGCACACAATGGCAATTAGCAGCATTGTCTAAGGTGTCAGCCGCTAAGAGCTCACACAAATGAGTCTTCCTTTTTGATAATTGGTATTACAGACTTGAGTGGCCAAAGACTTTATAGACACCTCATACTGTATAAAGCCACTTTGTAGACACAAGAAGCTATCCATTCTGTGATTCTGCATTTTACAGTGTAGACTTGCTACAGGATTCGTCTCTTCGGCCGTATCACCCATACAAGCCCTTGAGATACATTCTGCCGCTTCTGCTGACTTCAAAGTCAAGTTGTTGCTGTATTCTACTTTTTCTACCACAAACTTTTTCTACTGAAGGATCATCTCGCTGGTATAGTAAGCACAGTAAGTACAGGTCATTTGTACATTATGCAGTATGCCACTGATTTCTGCATACAGTATACACTAATGCTACGTCCAGTTACATGGCAGTTACTGTAGGATATGATTGGCTGGTACTTTGGGGAACATCTACTAAGCAGTGATAAAAGTGGAGAAGAAAGCCAGTGGAGAAGGTGCCTATGGCAACCAATCAGCTGCTCTGTATACTTTTATAGTATGCAACTTATTAATGTTACGTTAATGCTGATTGGTTGCCATGGGCAACTTCTCCACTGGCTCACTTCTCCACTTTTATCGCTGCTTAGTACATGTTACCCTTTATCTTCTACCACTTTATCTCCATCCAAGGCTTAGTAAATAGACCCCTAAGCCCCCTGCTGCTACTGCACTGTGTCATACTGTACCTCCCAACATGACCCTCTCCACTGGAGGGACAAAATACTTTATTCCTGGAATAATTAAATTACCTGTGGGGAACTACAGTGTACTGTAGTTATTTGAATATGAAGGTGTTTCACCAAAGGTGATGGCTAGCATTAATTAACAGTGTGCCCTGTTGCTTTGCCCCCAGTAGATTTGCCCCAGTAGTTGTGCCCTCTGTTGCTTTGCCCCCATTAGTTGTGCCCCCTGTTGCTTTTCCCCCAGTAGATTTGCCCCCTGTTGCTGGGCCCCTGTAGCTGTGCCCGGGTGTAGTATGGTATGCCGGCGGTCGGGCTCCCGGCGACCAGCATACTGGCGCCGGGAGCCCGACCGCCGGCATACCGACAGTGTGGCAATCGCAAATGAGCCCCTTGCGGGCACGGTGGTGCGCTACGCGCGCCACGCTATTTTATTCTCCCTCCAGGGGGACGTGGACCCCCACGAGGGAGAATAAGTGACGGTATGCTGGCTGTCGGGATTCCGGCGTCGGTATACTGTGCGCTGGGATCCCAAGAGCCGGCATACTGAAGACCACCCGCTGTGCCCCAGTAGTTGACCCCCCTGTTGCTATGCCCCCTGCTATGCATGGCAACTCTCCCCCCAGTCAAACATACTGTGTTTCTAAACAATAGATGATGTCTCCTTTCACTCCAAATGAGTTAATCCAATTAGCCCAGAATACACATCCATATGCAGATACTGAATTTCTAAACAATAGATGACTTCTCCTTTCACTCCATCTGATCAGGCCGGCTCTGATGTTACACACTCGCCCAGAAAATATTTGGGAAGACCTGTATTTTTCCTTTGAAAACGGCCAGTTACTACCCGCATATGTCCCCTTCTTTAAATACTGTATTTTGTTTGAATTCATATCATTGTTTGGATGTCATTAGTCCTAGAACACAATAAAATGCATTGGTGTATTAAATATTGTATTATCACCAAAGATTGCATGGCAGAATGCAGTCACATTGGGTGAATGTGTCACCTAGAACAGGCAGGATCATACTGCATCTAACAGTATACTGTACTTCTTATTAGGCTCATTCAGATACTGTATACCCAAAATAGAAGGGATAAGCAAATACAGTACATTGGGCTCATTTATCAATGAGTACATCGCTGACTGTGTGTGGGCACCCTCCTCTCCTGTAGCTGTGACTGTCACTGCTATTAAACTGAGCACTAGAGACTGGCACAGGGGCAGAGTCTACAGCGCGTGCATTGGACTTTGAAATAATGGCGCAGCGGCCATTTTTCTGTGTAGACTCTGGCACTCAGAGTGCTAACAGCAGTGGTGATGGCTACGAGAGAGGACAGGGCCCAAACATGGAATCTGCAGATGCCCATTATACTACTGTGTAGCATAACGTGAATAATGTCCTGTACATTACTGTGCTCCATTATGTGAGTAAGGCACACTATTGTTGTGTGCTGTAATTTGATTTTGGGTACTATTGAGTGGACACACCCTTTTTTTGCCACACGTGCCTTCCCTATTTCAAATATGAGGGGGCACCAGTTCTTTACTTTGCCAGGGCTGCTCTGACCCCTAAATACAACCCTGGGTGCTAGTCACCCCGCATTCCATATCTGTGTGCCTGATCGTAGCCCTGCAACATTTTGCAGGGCTACGATCGGGACAGAATTAGCCCCTTAGTCATGAAGTAGTGACAAACATGAAAAAGTGGAGTAGTTACCCATGGCAACCAATCAGATTCTCGGTATAATTTTATACTATAGTATGCAATTTATAAATGTTACCACAATGCTGATTGCTTCACTTCTCCACTGTTTTCACTGCCTAACATGCTGCTACAGTATGTTCTACATGAAATCCCAGCCCATGGCATTGTAATGTGGCCATGTCTGCGACTCACGTCTACAGTACAGTATGTACTGTAATTTAACACTCGCCAGACATTTACAGTACTGCACTTCACGAACTAGCTTGCACCCCCTCATACAAAGCCCTGTAGTACTGTAATTGAACCATAATTTGCTACTGTACTGTTACTACTGTACTGTACATGTACTTGAGTCTTATTATTGTGTATTGTAGAGTGCACTGCATAGTGTGAAGATGGTGAAAACCAAAGCATTCTATTCTGGAGCCCGTTCAGCGTCACTTACCAAGAAAATGTCTGCGGCAGTGCAACAGATTCTAAAGAAGAAAGCAGGAAAGGAAAATGTTCCTGTTGTCAAAGTAAGGAAAAATGCAAAGGCCAAATGCCAAGTTTTGGAGTACACAATTGGCAATGTAACCAATGAATATTTGGTGCAAGACATGAATGCTGCTGTAGAGAACACAGTTTTCTGTGATGAAACACACACAGTGACGGATGTGTCACGTATCATAGATGAGGACTTTCTTCCTTTGGAGCTTCACTACACTACACCACTCATACAAGCATCGCAATCACCGACCCGTAGGAGGCTTGAATTTAAAGATCCCAACCCATGTGAATGCAGCTGCACAGGGCTGGTGAGAGACCTTCTGGGCAAGGTGACTCACCTTCAAGAGCAAATTGATGGACTGACAGGAAAACTGGATGGACTGACAGGAAAAATCGATGGACTGACAGGAGGTCTGAATAACATGCTTGCTGGAGCCATGAAGGATGTCATCCGTCAATCAATGGAACAATGGCAAGCTGCTGGAGGACCACCTATTAAAGCATCACAGCCAGCACAATCTGAATTTGACTGCCCTGATGCATTTGATGCTGAAGAGGATTGTGATTTGGAAACGACACAACAGAACACATCTTTCCACTTTCCTGAATTGGAGATGACACCAGCTGCATCTGACCAATTGCCCAGCATGGACACAGAAACAGTTGCATCCCATCACTTGACTGTCATGGACACAACACCACTGCCATCTTACCGGTTGCCTGACAGAGACAATGCACCAGATACACCCCACCATCAGACTAATAGAGAAACTCCACCAGTGTCATCTTACTGGTTGCCTGACAGAGACAATGCACCATCCCGCTGCTCAAACAACATGGACTCTGCAACGGTTGCATCATCCCAGTTGTCCACTAGAGATGTGAACAATGTAACGTTACCTTCACCTGGAATACCACCAATGTGCAGCACACCTAAAAATGTGCGCGTGCATGGAACCTCCTTGCCCGACATGCCATTGAGTGTAATAACCGCTGACTGTGACAACACTCTGTATGAAGCAGGCCATCGAGAGATGCATCGTTATGCACAACTTGTTTTCCAAGAACATGTTGCATTTGAACTGTACTTGAATTGGAACAAGCAGGTCAACTTTGATGGGCAACGAGGAAAATTTGCAATCCCCGACAATTTGCACAAGGACATACTGTCACGGTGCTATGCCCGATTCAAGATGGGAGATGTTGAATTTGTAAAGCTGAAGGACACTTTAAATGGATTGCTACGGATGCCCAGAATAAAACCATGGAGAGGCATACTGTAACAGCACAGCAACTGGTGACTTCAAACTGTGGCATCTATTGGACACGACCTTCAATGTGAAGAAGGGTGAAGAGAGAATATGGTCATTCACTCATCAATAAAAAAAAGGTACGTTACAGTACTTACAGTACATTATTGTGCTGTGGTGGTTACTGCAATGTAAGAAAAAGGGTTATGCAACTGCGCCTGAGAATGTATCACTAACAATGTCTAATTCACTGGGTCTATAAAATAACGTGACTGTATATCCCAAAAATAGAGAAGAAAATTTATTGCAATCTAATAATATACCAGAAATATCTGAATAAGCAAGAAAAGAATATAAATGAAATAAAATACAAAATGTAATAAAGGAGAAAGAAAAAAACTTCTTTTTCGTGAAGAAGCAAAACACTGTTTTCTAAAGTCCAAACTTGGTGCTGCGACGGAGCGTGGCGTCCCACCTCCTCGTTTTGCAAAAAGAATGAAATCACTGTCTATATCTGCATGCAGTTGTAAACATTTGATACAGTCCCAGCCTGGTAATGCTCCAACTTAGTAAATAAGTCTGTTGTGGAAAAAAAGTCTGTTTGAAGCAGAACAACTTAGAAGGGATCCTTGGTTCCAGCGGTGTATACAGTGAACGGGGTACCCCTGGTGGATGAACGGGGGGAATGGACTCAAAGGGATCGGTATGCTGATCGCTCTGGACCGGCCGCTCTTCTACCTCTGACTGTGCTGCCGGAAAGCGTCCGTTACTACAGACGCCATCTGTCAGCCAGAACAGAGGGAAGCGGGCCTGCCTCTGTGGGGAAAGTGACACTAGCTTTCAGACCCAGCCGGGACTGTCAGCCGCGCCACTCCCCCTATACAGAGCTGTTACCTGCGTCTCCTGAGGTGCTTCCCGGCGTCCGTCTCCACTTAGTTTCACTTTCATTCCTGTGGCTCCTGGTGCTGAATCTTCTTCCTGGTTAGAGGGTTTGCGGTCACGTGACTCCGGGCTCGACTCTCTTTCCTGTTAACCCCCGGGGTCACTGCTCGTCAAAACGGCTGGGCTGTGATAGATTCCAAATGTCTCTGTGTAGTTGTGCAGTGATGATAATATACACTGCTGCTGTTTGTGCTGCTCCTACGCGTATCGACCCATGTGGGTCTTCGTCAGGGAGTCCTACCCAATACCCGTACTAGGAGAGCGCAGGATACCTAAATATTGTGCTGGTTACTGCAAAGTGCTTACTGCTTGAACATTATTTGACAGTATTGTACAGTACAGTGAGTGTTTCTTACAGTTCTGTGCAGTATTGATGTTTCTCTCTCTTGTTCTCCCACTCTCCTGCTCCTGTATGGGACTTTGTAGTGATAACAGCAGGGGGGGGGGGGGGGGTTTCAAGGCTCGTTACTGTTGCATTATACAGTGCACTGTACATTGTTATACTACATTGTACACTGTAGACTCTCTCCCCCCGCCCCTTTTCTTTCAGGGACTTTGAAGGTTTTGCTATGGGGCCCTCAAAGTTCTACTTTTGCCCCTGCCTGACAGTACTCAATTCCAGACATCTACAGTATACTGTACTGTAGGCTGTATCTGAAATGTCAGATTTAGAGAAACAGAAACACTTTGTTAGGCATTGCTGTGACATGTTGCGAACATACGAATCCTACTACTGTACTAACGATATTTTTATTATCTTCTTCCCACCATGCACTGAACTACTGAGAAAAAGGAGGAAGAACTGCGTCGAAGAAGATAAGCTTGTGATACTTACTGTGTACAGGTTAACAGTCTTTGGAAACTCTGTCCCTGATATTGTCTCTCCCCCTGAAACTGTATCTCTCTCCCACCTCACCCCTCTCTCTCCCCCCCTCTCATCTTTCTCTATGACACCATCTCTCTCGCTCTTGACTCTTTTTTTTACATGAAACCCTCTCTCTTTTCCCCCCTGCCCCTTCTCTTTCTTGTTCCTCTCTCTCCTGCATGGGATTTGATATTGACACCAGCAGGGTGGACTTTGAAGGTTTTGCTATGGGGCCCTCAAAGTTCTACTTTCGCCCCTGCCTGACAGTATAAGGTGTATACTGTATGAAACATAAATGAATTGTGTGAATGTACTGTACACACACTTTGTTTAATGCACAAAGTTATAAAAAAATATTGGCTAAAATTACCTTCAGGTTGTGTGTATAAGGTGTATACTGTATGTAACATACAGTAAATGCATTCTGTGCTTAGATTTAGGTCCCATCACCAGGATATCTCTTAATGGTATGCAATTATTCCAAAATATGGAAAAATCCCATATCCAATATACCTCTGGTCCCAAACATTTTGGATAAGGGAGACTCAACCTGTACTCTACATGCCATTTATAACAGATTGCATGGCAACCCTCCCCCCAGTCAAACATACTGTATTTCTAAACAATAGATGATGTCTCCTTTCACGCCAAAAGAATTAATCCAATTTGCCCAGAATACACATCCATATGCAGATACTGAATTTCTAAACAATAGATGACTTCTCCTTTCACTCCAAGAGATTTACTGCAATCCATTTCTACAATGTGATACAAACAAGCTGATCAGGCTGGCTCTGATGTTACACAGTCGGCCAGAAAATGTTTGGGAAGGCCTGTATTTGTCCTCAGAAAATGGCCAGTTACTACCCACAAATGTCCCCTTCTTTAAATACTGTATTTTGTTTGAATTCATATCATTGTTTGGATGTCATTAGTCCTAGAACACAATGAAATGCATTGGTGTATTAAATATTGTATTATCACCCAAGATTGCATGGCAGAATGCAGTCACATTGGGTGAATGTGTCACCTGGAACAGGCAGGATCATACTGCATCTAACAGTATACTGTACTTCTTATTAGAGATGAGCGCCGGAAATTTTTCGGGTTTTGTGTTTTGGTTTTGGGTTCGGTTCCGCGGCCGTGTTTTGGGTTCGACCGCGTTTTGGCAAAACCTCACCGAATTTTTTTTGTCGGATTCGGGTGTGTTTTGGATTCGGGTGTTTTTTTCAAAAAACCATAAAAAACAGCTTAAATCATAGAATTTGGGGGTAATTTTGATCCCAAAGTATTATTAACCTCAAAAAACATAATTTACACTCATTTTCAGCCTATTCTGAACACATCACACCTCACAATATTATTTTTAGTCCTAAAATTTGCACCGAGGTCGCTGTGTGAGTAAGATAAGCGACCCTAGTGGCCGACACAAACACCGGGCCCATCTAGGAGTGGCACTGCAGTGTCACGCAGGATGTCCCTTCCAAAAAACCCTCCCCAAACAGCACATGACGCAAAGAAAAAAAGAGGCGCAATGAGGTAGCTGTGTGAGTAAGATTAGCGACCCTAGTGGCCGACACAAACACCGGGCCCATCTAGGAGTGGCACTGCAGTGTCACGCAGGATGTCCCTTCCAAAAAACCCTCCCCAAACAGCACATGACGCAAAGAAAAAAAGAGGCGCAATGAGGTAGCTGACTGTGTGAGAAAGATAAGCGACCCTAGTGGCCGACACAAACACCGGGCCCATCTAGGAGTGGCACTGCAGTGTCACGCAGGATGTCCCTTCCAAAAAACCCTCCCCAAACAGCACATGACGCAAAGAAAAAAAGAGGCGCAATGAGGTAGCTGTGTGAGTAAGATTAGCGACCCTAGTGGCCGACACAAACACCGGGCCCATCTAGGAGTGGCACTGCAGTGTCACGCAGGATGTCCCTTCCAAAAAACCCTCCCCAAACAGCACATGACGCAAAGAAAAAAAGAGGCGCAATGAGGTAGCTGACTGTGTGAGAAAGATAAGCGACCCTAGTGGCCGACACAAACACCGGGCCCATCTAGGAGTGGCACTGCAGTGTCACGCAGGATGTCCCTTCCAAAAAACCCTCCCCAAACAGCACATGACGCAAAGAAAAAAAGAGGCGCAATGAGGTAGCTGTGTGAGAAAGATAAGCGACCCTAGTGGCCGACACAAACACCGGGCCCATCTAGGAGTGGCACTGCAGTGTCACGCAGGATGTCCCTTCCAAAAAACCCTCCCCAAACAGCACATGACGCAAAGAAAAATAAAAGAAAAAAGAGGTGCAAGATGGAATTGTCCTTGGGCCCTTCCCACCCACCCTTATGTTGTATAAACAAAACAGGACATGCACACTTTAACCAACCCATCATTTCAGTGACAGGGTCTGCCACACGACTGTGACTGAAATGACGGGTTGGTTTGGACCCCCACCAAAAAAGAAGCAATTAATCTCTCCTTGCACAAACTGGCTCTACAGAGGCAAGATGTCCACCTCATCATCATCCTCCGATATATCACCGTGTACATCCCCCTCCTCACAGATTATCAATTCGTCCCCACTGGAATCCACCATCTCAGCTCCCTGTGTACTTTGTGGAGGCAATTGCTGCTGGTCAATGTCTCCGCGGAGGAATTGATTATAATTCATTTTAATGAACATCATCTTCTCCACATTTTCTGGATGTAACCTCGTACGCCGATTGCTGACAAGGTGAGCGGCGGCACTAAACACTCTTTCGGAGTACACACTTGTGGGAGGGCAACTTAGGTAGAATAAAGCCAGTTTGTGCAAGGGCCTCCAAATTGCCTCTTTTTCCTGCCAGTATAAGTACGGACTGTGTGACGTGCCTACTTGGATGCGGTCACTCATATAATCCTCCACCATTCTATCAATGGTGATAGAATCATATGCAGTGACAGTAGACGACATGTCCGTAATGGTTGTCAGGTCCTTCAGTCCGGACCAGATGTCAGCATCAGCAGTCGCTCCAGACTGCCCTGCATCACCGCCAGCGGGTGGGCTCGGAATTCTGAGCCTTTTCCTCGCAGCCCCAGTTGCGGGAGAATGTGAAGGAGGAGATGTTGACAGGTCGCGTTCCGCTTGACTTGACAATTTTCTCACCAGCAGGTCTTTGAAACCCAGCAGACTTGTGTGCGCCGGAAAGAGAGATCCAAGGTAGGTTTTAAATCTAGGATCGAGCACGGTGGCCAAAATGTAGTGCTCTGATTTCAACAGATTGACCACCCGTGAATCCTTGTTAAGCGAATTAAGGGCTCCATCCACAAGTCCCACATGCCTAGCGGAATCGCTCTGTCTTAGCTCCTCCTTCAATGTCTCCAGCTTCTTCTGCAAAAGCCTGATGAGGGGAATGACCTGACTCAGGCTGGCAGTGTCTGAACTGACTTCACGTGTGGCAAGTTCAAAAGGTTGCAGAACCTTGCACAACGTTGAAATCATTCTCCACTGCGCTTGAGACAGGTGCATTCCACCTCCTATATCGTGGTCAGTTGTATAGGCTTGAATGGCCTTTTGCTGCTCCTCCAACCTCTGAAGCATATAGAGGGTTGAATTCCACCTCGTTACCACCTCCTGCTTCAGATGATGGCAGGGCAGGTTCAGGCGTTTTTGGTGGTGCTCCAGTCTTCTGTACGTGCTGCCTGTACGCCGAAAGTGTCCCGCAATTTTTCTGGCCACCGACAGCATCTCTTGCACGCCCCTGTCGTTTTTTAAAAAATTCTGCACCACCAAATTCAAGGTATGTGCAAAACATGGGACGTGCTGGAATTTGCCCAGATGTAATGCACGCACAATATTGCTGGCGTTGTCCGATGCCACAAATCCACAGGAGAGTCCAATTGGGGTAAGCCATTCCGCGATGATCTTCCTCAGTTGCCGTAAGAGGTTTTCAGCTGTGTGCGTATTCTGGAAACCGGTGATACAAAGCGTAGCCTGCCTAGGAAAGAGTTGGCGTTTGCGAGATGCTGCTACTGGTGCCGCCGCTGCTGTTCTTGCGGCGGGAGTCCATACATCTACCCAGTGGGCTGTCACAGTCATATAGTCCTGACCCTGCCCTGCTCCACTTGTCCACATGTCCGTGGTTAAGTGGACATTGGGTACAGCTGCATTTTTTAGGACACTGGTGACTCTTTTTCTGAGGTCTGTGTACATTTTCGGTATCGCAACCCTAGAGAAATGGAACCTAGATGGTATTTGGTACCGGGGACACAGTACCTCCAACAAGTCTTTAGTTGGCTCTGCAGTAATGATGGATACCGGAACCACGTTTCTCACCACCCAGGATGTCAAGGCCTCAGTTATCCGCTTTGCAGTAGGATGACTGCTGTGATATTTAATCTTCCTCGCAAATGACTGTTGGACAGTCAATTGCTTGGTGGAAGTAGTAAAAGTGGTCTTACGACTTCCTCTCTGGGATGACCATCGACTCCCAGCAGCAACAACAGCAGCGCCAGCAGCAGTAGGCGTTACACGCAAGGATGCATCGGAGGAATCCCAGGCAGGAGAGGAATCGTCAGAATTGCCAGTGACATGGCCTGCAGGACTATTGGCATTCCTGGGGAAGGAGGAAATTGACACTGAGGGAGTTGGTGGGGTCGTTTGCGTGAGCTTGGTTACAAGAGGAAGGGATTTACTGGTCAGTGGAGTGCTTCCGCTGTCACCCAAAGTTTTTGAACTTGTCACTGACTTATTATGAATGCGCTGCAGGTGACGTATAAGGGAGGATGTTCCGAGGTGGTTAACGTCCTTACCCCTACTTATTACAGCTTGACAAAGGGAACACACGGCTTGACACCTGTTGTCCGCATTTCTGGTGAAATACCTCCACACCGAAGAGCTGATTTTTTTGGTATTTTCACCTGGCATGTCAACGGCCATATTCGTCCCACGGACAACAGGTGTCTCCCCGGGTGCCTGACTTAAACAAACCACCTCACCATCAGAATCCTCCTTGTCAATTTCCTCCCCAGCGCCAGCAACACCCATATCCTCCTCATCCTGGTGGACTTCAACACTGACATCTTCAATCTCACTATCAGGAACTGGACTGCGGGTGCTCCTTCCAGCACTTGCAGGGGGCGTGCAAATGGTGGAAGGCGCATGCTCTTCACATCCAGTGTTGGGAAGGTCAGGCATCGCAACCGACACAATTGGACTCTCCTTGTGGATTTGGGATTTCGAAGAACGCACAGTTCTTTGCTGTGCTTTTGCCAGCTTGAGTCGTTTCATTTTTCTAGCGAGAGGCTGAGTGCTTCCATCCTCATGTGAAGCTGAACCACTAGCCATGAACATAGGCCAGGGCCTCAGCCGTTCCTTGCCACTCCGTGTGGTAAATGGCATATTGGCAAGTTTACGCTTCTCCTCCGACAATTTTAGTTTAGGTTTTGGAGTCCTTTTTTTTCTGATATTTGGTGTTTTGGATTTGACATGCTCTGTACTATGACATTGGGCATCGGCCTTGGCAGACGACGTTGCTGGCATTTCATCGTCTCGGCCATGACTAGTGGCAGCAGCTTCAGCACGAGGTGGAAGTGGATCTTGATCTTTCCCTAATTTTGGAACCTCAACTTTTTTGTTCTCCATATTTTATAGGCAGAACTAAAAGGCACCTCAGGTAAACAATGGAGATGGATGGATTGGATACTAGTATACAATTATGGACGGACTGCCACGGTTAGGTGGTATAAAAAAACCACGGTTAGGTGGTATATATTATAATAATAATACAATTATGGATGGACGGACTGCCTGCCGACTGCCGACACAGAGGTAGCCACAGCCGTGAACTACCGCACTGTACACTGGTTGATAAAGAGATAGTAGTATACTCGTAACAACTAGTATGACACTATGACGACGGTATAAAGAATGAAAAAAAAACCACGGTTAGGTGGTATATATTATAATAATAATACAATTATGGATGGACGGACTGCCTGCCGACTGCCGACACAGAGGTAGCCACAGCCGTGAACTACCGCACTGTACACTGGTTGATAAAGAGATAGTAGTATACTCGTAACAACTAGTATGACACTATGACGACGGTATAAAGAAAGAAAAAAAAATACCACGGTTAGGTGGTATATATTGTAATACAATTATGGATGGACGGACTGCCTGCCGAGTTCCGACTGCCGACACAGAGGTAGCCACAGCCGTGAACTACCGCACTGTACACTGGTTGATAAAAAGATAGTAGTATACTCGTAACAACTAGTATGACACTATGACGACGGTATAAAGAAAGAAAAAAAAATACCACAGTTAGGTGGTATATATTATAATAATAATACAATTATGGATGGAAGGACTGCCTGCCGACTGCCGACACAGAGGTAGCCACAGCCGTGAACTACCGCACTGTACACTGGTTGATAAAGAGATAGTAGTATACTCGTAACAACTAGTATGACACTATGACGACGGTATAAAGAATGAAAAAAAAACCACGGTTAGGTGGTATATATTATAATAATAATACAATTATGGATGGACGGACTGCCTGCCGACTGCCGACACAGAGGTAGCCACAGCCGTGAACTACCGCACTGTACACTGGTTGATAAAGAGATAGTAGTATACTCGTAACAACTAGTATGACACTATGACGACGGTATAAAGAATGAAAAAAAAACCACGGTTAGGTGGTATATATTATAATAATAATACAATTATGGATGGACGGACTGCCTGCCGACTGCCGACACAGAGGTAGCCACAGCCGTGAACTACCGCACTGTACACTGGTTGATAAAGAGATAGTAGTATACTCGTAACAACTAGTATGACACTATGACGACGGTATAAAGAATGAAAAAAAAACCACGGTTAGGTGGTATATATTATAATAATAATAATACAATTATGGATGGACGGACTGCCTGCCGACTGCCGACACAGAGGTAGCCACAGCCGTGAACTACCGCACTGTACACTGGTTGATAAAGAGATAGTAGTATACTCGTAACAACTAGTATGACACTATGACGACGGTATAAAGAATGAAAAAAAAACCACGGTTAGGTGGTATATATTATAATAATAATACAATTATGGATGGACGGACTGCCTGCCGACTGCCGACACAGAGGTAGCCACAGCCGTGAACTACCGCACTGTACACTGGTTGATAAAGAGATAGTAGTATACTCGTAACAACTAGTATGACACTATGACGACGGTATAAAGAATGAAAAAAAAACCACGGTTAGGTGGTATATATTATAATAATAATACAATTATGGATGGACGGACTGCCTGCCGACTGCCGACACAGAGGTAGCCACAGCCGTGAACTACCGCACTGTACACTGGTTGATAAAGAGATAGTAGTATACTCGTAACAACTAGTATGACACTATGACGGTATAAAGAATGAAAAAAAAAACCACGGTTAGGTGGTATATATTATAATAATAATACAATTATGGATGGACGGACTGCCTGCCGACTGCCGACACAGAGGTAGCCACAGCCGTGAACTACCGCACTGTACACTGGTTGATAAAGAGATAGTAGTATACTCGTAACAACTAGTATGACACTATGACGACGGTATAAAGAAAGAAAAAAAAATACCACAGTTAGGTGGTATATATTATAATAATAATACAATTATGGATGGACGGACTGCCTGCCGACTGCCGACACAGAGGTAGCCACAGCCGTGAACTACCGCACTGTACACTGGTTGATAAAGAGATAGTAGTATACTCGTAACAACTAGTATGACACTATGACGACGGTATAAAGAATGAAAAAAAAACCACGGTTAGGTGGTATATATTATAATAATAATACAATTATGGATGGACGGACTGCCTGCCGACTGCCGACACAGAGGTAGCCACAGCCGTGAACTACCGCACTGTACACTGGTTGATAAAGAGATAGTAGTATACTCGTAACAACTAGTATGACACTATGACGACGGTATAAAGAATGAAAAAAAAAACCACGGTTAGGTGGTATATATTATAATAATAATACAATTATGGATGGACGGACTGCCTGCCGACTGCCGACACAGAGGTAGCCACAGCCGTGAACTACCGCACTGTACACTGGTTGATAAAGAGATAGTAGTATACTCGTAACAACTAGTATGACACTATGACGGTATAAAGAATGAAAAAAAAACCACGGTTAGGTGGTATATATTATAATAATAATACAATTATGGATGGACGGACTGCCTGCCGACTGCCGACACAGAGGTAGCCACAGCCGTGAACTACCGCACTGTACACTGGTTGATAAAGAGATAGTAGTATACTCGTAACAACTAGTATGACACTATGACGACGGTATAAAGAAAGAAAAAAAAATACCACGGTTAGGTGGTATATATTGTAATACAATTATGGATGGACGGACTGCCTGCCGAGTTCCGACTGCCGACACAGAGGTAGCCACAGCCGTGAACTACCGCACTGTACTGTGTCTGCTGCTAATATAGACTGGTTGATAAAGAGATAGTATACAATACATACAACAATATACTACTATACTGGTGGTCAGGCACTGGTCACCACTAGTCACACTGGCAGTGGCACTCCTGCAGCAAAAGTGTGCACTGTTTAATTTTAAATTAATATAATATTATGTACTCCTGGGGGCTCCTGCTATAACAACCTGCAGTGCTCCCCAGTCTCCCCCACAATTATTATAAGCTTTGCCTTTTATACATTGATGTGCAGCACACTGGGCTGAGCTGAGTGCACACAGACTGAGTCACACTGTGTGACTGGCTGCTGCTGTGTATCGTTTTTTTTCAGGCAGAGAACGGATATAGCAGAGAACGGATATATTATATTAAAATAAATAAAAGTTAACTAACAACAACTGCACTGGTCACTGTGGTAAACTCTGTCTGACTCTGCACAATCTCTCTCTCTCTTCTAATCTAATTTCTAATGGAGAGGACGCCAGCCACGTCCTCTCCCTATCAATCTCAATGCACGTGTGAAAATGGCGGCGACGCGCGGCTCCTTATATAGAATCCGAGTCTCGCGAGAATCCGACAGCGTCATGATGACGTTCGGGCGCGCTCGGGTTAACCGAGCAAGGCGGGAGGATCCGAGTCTGCTCGGACCCGTGAAAAAAACCATGAAGTTCGTGCGGGTTCGGTTTCAGAGAAACCGAACCCGCTCATCTCTACTTCTTATTAGGCTCATTCAGATACTGTATACCCAAAATAGAAGGGATAAGCAAATACAGTACATTGGGCTCATTTATCAATGAGTACATCACTGACTGTGTGTGGGCACCCTCCTCTCCTGTAGCTGTGACTGTCTCTGCTATCAAACTCAGCACTAGAGACTGTGGCACAGTGCCAGAGTCTACAGCGCATGCGTAGGAGATGGAAAAAATGGCACAGCGGCCATTTTTCGGAGTCCTGCGCATGCGCTGTAGACTCTGGCACTCAGAGTGCTAGCAGCAGTGGTGACAGCTATGAGAGAAGAGGGGGCCCAAACATGGAGTCTGCACACGGGTCCCCTCCTCTCTACAGACGCCCATGGTACTACTGTGTAGCATAACGTGAATAATGCCCTGCCTGACAGTACTCAATTCCAGACATCTACAGTATACTGTACTATACTGTAGGCTGTATCTGAAACGTCAGATTTAGAGAAACACTTTGTTAGGTTTGTTAGGCATTGCTGTGACATGTTGCGAACATATGAATCCTACTACTGTACTAACGATATTTCTATTATTTTCTTACCACCATGCACTGAACTACTGAGAAAAAGGAGGAAGAACTGCATCGAAGAAGGTAAGCTTGTGATACTTACTGTGTACAGGTTAAAAGTCTTTGGAAACTCTGTCCCTGATATTGGCCCTCATTCCGAATTGTTCGCTCGCTAGCTGATTTTAGCAGCATTGCACTCGCTAGGCCGCCGCCCTCTGGGAGTGTATCTTAGCTTAGCAGAATTGCGAACGAAAGATTAGCAGAATTGCGTATAGAAAATTCTTAGCAGTTTCTGAATAGCTCGAGACTTACTCCTACACTGCGATCAGCTCAGTTCGTTTCGTTCCTGGTTTGACGTCACAAACACGCCCTGCGTTCGACCAGCCACTCCCCGTTTCTCCAGACATTCCCGCGTTTTTCCTTGACACGCCTGCATTTTTTAGCCAACGCTGGGAAAAACGAGTTGCCGCTTAGAAACGCCCCTTTCCAGTCAATCATTTACCGAACACCAGTGCGACTGAAAAGCGCCGCAGATGCTACAGCAAAACAGCTAAGTTTTTAGTAAAATAACTAAGCGCATGCGCTCTGCGTACCTTGCGCATGCGCAGTAAGCGTCTAATCGCGGTATAGCAAAAATCGGCAATGAGCGAACAACTCGGAATAACCCCCATTGTCTCTCCCCCTGAAACTGTATCTCTCTCCCACCCCACCCCTCTCTCTCTCTCTCTCTCTCTCTCTGAAATTTTTGCAGGGCTACGAATTGGCCCCTTAGTCATGAAGTAGTGACAAACATGAAGAAGTGGAGAAGTTACCCATGGCAACCAATCAGATTCCCGGTATAATTTTATACTATAGTATGCAATTTATAAATGTTACCAAAATGCTGATTGCTTCACTTCTCCGCTGTTTTCACTGCCTAACATGCTGCTACAGTATGTTCTACATGAAATCCCAGCCCCTGGCATTGTAATGTGGCCATGTCTGCGACTCACGTCTACAGTACAGTATGTACTGTAATTTAACACTCGCCAGACATTTACAGTACTTCACGAACAAGCTTGCACCCCCTCATACAAAGCTCTGTAGTACTGTAATTAAACCATAATTTGCTACTGTACTGTTACTACTGTACTGTGCATGTACTTGAGTCTTATTATTGTGTATTGTAGAGTGCACTGCATAGTGTGAAGATGGTGAAAACCAAAGCATTCTATTCTGGAGCACAACCCCAGGGCTGGTGAGAGACCTTCTGGGCAAGGTGACTCACCTTCAAGCGCAAATTGATGGACTGACAGGAAAACTGGATGGACTTTGTAGTGATAACAGCAAAGGGGTGGGGGGAGTTTCAAGGCTTGTTACTGATACATTATACAGTGCACTGTAGACTCTCTCTACTAAGGGGGAAAATAACACAAAACAGAACTGTAAACTAGAAAAAGTTTAATAAAAAAAAAAAACATGAAAGAAATAAACAAAAATTAAATGTGCTGTAACATAAGCTGAAGTATTCTGTTCACCACCGCCCACAGGATCAGAAGCAATTGCCGGACTTGCTCTGTGAAAATAAAAAACAATGTACAGTATTAGAACAGTAACACAGGTTGTACTGTACAGCACTTCAAAGTTTATGAACAGTATGCATGTAAAACAACATTATTATTATTACTGTACCCCTCGAAAGATTGTCCGGCCCATAGCCCCTCTGTTCTGGTCCTGGTTGGGCGGTGGTGGCGGTGATGGTGGTGGAGGTGGAGGTGGGAGCCGGAGGGCGCAGTGGGCCCTGGTCCGCCTGGAGGCCTGTCAATGTGGAAAAATAATAAAACACATTGGACCCTGTACAGTAGTTACTGTATCAAACACATTGGTCACAGCATTAACATTATCCCCAGCAGTGATCAAACAGAAGCATTCACCCCCACAGAAATAAAGCACATTGCCCCCCCCCCCCCCCACAGTAAGCAAACACATTGTTCCCCGTACTAAGCAAAATCAGCAGGCCCAGCAGTAAATTTTGGGGTAGTAAAGCATAACACAGTATACAGTACTTACCATACCCCTAACCTTTAACCCACATTTTCTGCAACCTAACCCTAAAAACTCATCCACAGCTTAGCCCTAACCCTCCACGCCATAGAGTAACCTTTACCTCCACCAGCAATGCCTACACTTAACCATCCCTGGCGGTGACTAAGCCAAAGGCCTCTTCCCTGCAGCCTATTGACTTTTAGCTTACTGATTGAGGGTACAGGAATGCCGGATGGTGGGGTGGTGGTGCTGGTGGTGGTGGTCATCAGAGGACCTAGTAGGTCCAGGTAAGCCTGGAGGACTCTCACTGTGGAAAAAAATAAACATCATTGGCCCCTGTGCAGTAATTACTGTATCAAAGACATTGCCCACAGCAATCAAACACAAGTATTCACCCCCACAGGAATAAAGCACATTGCCCCCCGCTACAGTATGCCTCATTTCCCCTGTCAAATACTGCATGTACAGTACTTTTTACTGTATATCCATATCCAGTATACTGTATCCAATTTGTCTGTTTGTTCATTCTCCATAACATGTCCATTGGTGCTCACCCAATACTGTGTTTAAATATACCTACTGTAAATATTGTTAATACAGTATATGCAATTGTGTTATGTTATCTGTTACCCTTTAGATAATGTACCCTACTGTATATTTACTTTATGTTACACCTACTGTACTGTAGTTTCCTATTGTTTTCATACACCGCAGTGGACCCTCAGAGGGTGAGTCATATAAGGTACCATTGTCTACTCTATGTTTGTTTACTCCCTATTGTCCAAAAGAGAGCTGACCAGACAGGGTGGCTCTCTGGCTGATGTAATTACCTTGATTAAAATATGTATTGTATTCCAATGCTGTAAGATCCTAAGACACAGTGGTCACACACACCCCAGCAATATGAAGCTTTGGGAGGTTCAGTATACAGTAAGTAGAGCTACCCAGAAAGGTGAAGAGAGATTCTTGGATACCAGGCTAAGAAGTAATGTTCTGCCAGGGATCGGCTTGGGGACCCATTATATTGGATTTATCTGGGTCTCTGTGTTGCTAGAAGAGACTCTCTGCTTCCAGACTAAGAAGTAATGTTCTGTCAGGAGATTGTGGTGGGAAATGTCACGTGGAATTGGATTACGGAAGTGTGCTGAACTGTGTTATAGCCTATTCTGTAAATAAACCACTGTTGGTTTTTCATCT
This sequence comes from Pseudophryne corroboree, assembly GCF_028390025.1. Taxonomy (NCBI): domain Eukaryota; kingdom Metazoa; phylum Chordata; class Amphibia; order Anura; family Myobatrachidae; genus Pseudophryne; species Pseudophryne corroboree. The sequence goes on along the minus strand of NC_086451.1, from coordinate 272,760,108 downwards.
ACCACCGTGTCTGAGTGATTTGGAACACGGTATACTGTACTCAAAACATTTTTCCCCGCACTAAGCAAAAACAGCAGGCACAGCAGTAACTTTTGGGGTAGTAAAGCATAACACAGTCTACAGTACTTACCATACCCCCTACCTTTGCTAAAGCATAACCCTAAAAACCCCTCCACATCTTAGCCCTAATCCTCCACGCCATAGACTAACCTTAACCTCCACCAGCAATGCCTAAACTTAACCATCCCTGGCGATGACTTAGCCAAAGCCCTCTTCCCTGCAGCCTATTGACTTAGCTTACTCATTGAGGGTTCTGCTACAGGTACGTCCACTGGCCGGGTTGTGGTGGTGGAGGTGGTGGTGGTGGTGGAGGCATCCAGAGTGCGCTGTCGGCCCAGGTGCGACTGGAGGCCTGTCAATGTGGAAAAATAATAAAACACATTGGCCCCTGTACAGTATTGACTGTATCAAACACATTGGTCACAACATTAACATTGTCCCCAGCAGTGATCAAACAGAAGCATTCACCCCCACTGGAATAAAGCACATTGCCCCCCCCCACAGTAAGCAAACACATTGTTCCCTTTACTTAGCAAAAACAGCAGGCCCGGCAGTAACTTTTGAGGTAGTAAAGCATAACACAGTATACAGTATTTAGGGGGTAATTCTGAGTTGATCGCAGCAGGAATTTTGTTAGCAATTGGGCAAAACCATGTGCACTGCAGGGGAGGCAGATATAACATGTGCAGAGAGAGTTAGATTTGGGTGGGGTGTGTTCAATCTGCAATCTAAATTGCATCGTAAAAATAAGGCAGCCAGTATTTACCCTGCACAGAAACAAAATAACCCACCCAAATCTAGCTCTCTCTGCACATGTTATATCTGCCAACCCTGCAGTGCACATGGTTTTGCCCAATTGCTAACAAAATTCCTGCTGCGATCAACTCAGAATTTCCCCCTTAGTACCATACCCCCTACCTTTAACCCACCTTTTCTGCAGCCTAACCCCAAAAACTCCTCCACAGCTTAGCCCTAACCCTTCTTGCCATAGACTATCCTTAACCTCCACCAGCGATGCCTATACTTAACCATCCATGAAGGTGACTTAGCCAAAGCCCTCTTCCCTGCAGCGTATTGACTTAGCTTACTCACTGAGGGTCCAGCGATGTACGCTGGTCTGGTGGTGGTGGTGGTGGTGAAGGTGGGAGCTGGAAGGCACGGTTGGCCCTGGTCTGCCTGGAGTCCTGTCAATGTGGAAAAATAATTAAACACATTGGCCCCTGTACAATAGTTACTGTATCAAACACATTTGGGGTCATTCTGAGTTGATCGCTCGCTAGCAGTTTTTATCAGCCATGCAAACGTTAAGCCGCCGCCCATTGGGAGTGTATCTTAGCTTAGCAGAAGTACGAACGAATGCATCGCAGTGCGGCAGCTAAAAAAATTGTGCAGTTTCAGAGTACAGTAGCTCCAGACCTACTCAGCGCTTGCGATCACTTCAGACCATTCAGTTCCGGATTCGACATCACAAACACGCCCTGCGTTCCCCCAGCCACGCCTGCATTTTTCCGAACACTCCCTGAAAACGGTGATTTGACACCCAGAAACGCCCCTTTCCTGTCAATCACTCTGCGGCCGCCATTGTGACTGAAAAGCTTCGCTAGAACCTGTGTGAAACGACATCGCCTGTTGTGAAAGTACTTCGCGTGCGCATTGCGCCGCATACGCATGCCCAGAAGTGCCGTTTTTTCACTTAATCGCTGCACAGCAAACATTTTTAGCTATCAATCAACTCGGAATGACCCCCATTGCCCACAGCATTAACACTGTCCCCAGCAGTGATCAAACAGAAGCATTCACCCCCACAGGAATAAAGCACATTGCCCCCCCCCCCCCACAGTAAGCAAACACATTGTTCCCTGTACTTAGCAAAAACCGCAGGCCCGGCATTAACTTTTGGGGTAGTAAAGCATAACACAGTATACAGTAATTACCATAACCCCTACCTTTAACCCACCTTTTCTGCAGCCTAACCCCAAAAACGCCTCCACAGCTTAGCCCTAACCCTCCCTGCCATAGACTATCCTTAACCTCCACCAGGGATGCCTAAACTTAACCATCCCTGGCGGTGACTTAGCCAAAGCCCTCTTCCCTGCAGCCTATTGACTTAGCTTACTTATTGAGGGTCCGGGAATGCTGGAAGGTGGAGGAGTGGTTGTGGTGGTGGTGGTGGTGGTGGAGGTGGGAGCCAGAGGGCGAAGTGTTCCCAGGTATGCCTGGAGGCCTGTCACTGTGGAAAATTAATAAAAATCATTGGTCCCTGTACAGTAGTTACTGTATCAAACACATTGCCCACAGCATTAACATTGTCCCCAGCAGTGATCAAACAGAAACATTCACCCCCACAGGAATAAAGCACATTGCCCCCCCCCACCCCCACCCACAGTAATCAAGCACATTGTTCCCTGTACTTAGCAAAAACAGCATGCCCGGTAGTAACTTTTGGGGTAGTAAAGCATAACACAGTATACAGTACTTACCATACCCCCCTACCTTTAACCCACCTTTTCTGCAGCCTAACCCCAAAAACTCCTCCACAGCTTAGCCCTAACCCTACCTGCCATAGATTATCCTTAACCTCCACCAGCGATGCCTAAACTTAACCATCCCTGGAGGTGACTTAGCCAAAGCCCTCTTCCCTGCAGCCTATTGACTTAGCTTACTTATTGAGGGTCCAGGAATGCTGGAATGTGGAGTGGTGGTGGTGGTGGAGGCAGCCAGAGGGCGCAGTCGGCCCAGGTGCGACTGGAGGCCTGTCAATGTGGAAAAATAATAAAACACATTGGCCCCTGTACAGTATTGACTGTATCAAACACATTGGTCACAACATTAACATTGTCCCCAGCAGTGATCAAACAGAAACATTCACCCCCACAGGAATAAAGCACCTTGCCCCCCCCCCCCCCCCACAGTAATCAAACAAATTGTTCCCTGTACTTAGCAAAAACAGCAGGCCCGGCAGTAACTTTTGGGGTAGTAAAGCATAACACAGTATACAGTACTTACCATACCCCCTACCTTTAACCCACCTTTTCTGCAGCCTGACCCCAAAAACTCGTCCACAGTTTAGCACTAACCCTCCCTGCCATAGATTATCCTTAACCTCCACCAGCGATGCCTAAACTTAACCATCCCTGGAGGTGACTTAGCCAAAGCCCTCTTCCCTGCAGCCTATTGACTTAGCTTACTTATTGAGGGTCCAGGAATGCTGGAAGGTGGAGGAGTGGTGGTGGTGGTGGTGGTGGTGGTGGAGGTGGAGGAGGTGGGAGCCAGAGGGCTTGATGGACCCTGGTCCGCCTGGAGGTCTGTCACTGTGGAAAAATAATAAAAACCATTGGTCCCTGTACAGTAGTTACTGTATCAAACACATTGCCTACAGCATTAACACTGTCCCCAGCAGTGATCAAACAGAAGCATTCAACCCCACAGGAATAAAGCGCATTGCCCCCCCCCCCCCCCCACACTGTAAGCAAACACATTGTTCCCCATACCTTTCAAAATCAGCAGGACCAGCAGTATCTTCTGGGGTAGTAAAGCATAACACAGTATACAGTACTTACCATACCCCCCTACGTTTAACGTTTTACTTTAAATGGAAAAAAAAGGACACAATAAAGAGAGTACAGGACTTACTGGTTGCTGGGCTTGTGCCTGGTATGGTTGTAAAGCCATGTTGCTGGGCTCGGTCCTGTTGTATCCTCCTACGTTCTGGGTAAAAAAAATAATTACAGTGTCCTTAGACACAGTCCTGCACATACAGTACTGAATACTGTAACAGTAATTTCATATTATCAAACTGTAAATATATTTTCACACCACCTCTATGCACACAATTTGAAGCCTGACACATAACAGCCACAGTAGTGTTCATTACAAAAAATGCCTACAGTAGTGCAGTCCCAGATAGACATGATATGCCCCCCAGCAGTGCCAGCTACACATGGTATGCCCCCACAGTGCCAGAGACAGTATGCCCCCACAGTGTTTATGCTAAGAAATGACACGTACTGCATCAGTACACACTGTAAAGACAAAATCCATATACAGTACTGTAGTGTGAATTGGGCCTCACAAACAATGCCTACAGTAGTGCAGTGCCAGATAGACATGATATGCCCCCCAGCAGTGCCAGCTACACATGGTATGCCCCTACAGTGCCAGAGACAGTATGCCCCCACGGTGTTTATGCTAAGAATTGACACGTACTGCATCAGTACACACTGTAAAGACAAAATCCATATACAGTACTGTAGTGTGAATTGGGCCTATTAGTTATGCTTTGTGGCAGACCATGTGTACAGGTGGTGGCTAGTGATCATCATGCTGCCATGATGATGGGCCTATTTTGATGTGTAGGCCTGGAGCTGTAGCTCCATCCGCCCCATTGTTAATCTGGCCCTGTGTACTGTACTAAACAATAATAAAGCGCAGTTCTGGACTGTACTTACTCATTAGCAGAGACAGCCGCAGCAACTCCAGCTTCCTCGGCTGTCTGGAGACCAAGTCACTCCACCTCCGCTGGAGTGACCTTATAGACCGTGACCTCTCATACTTAAATAAAATTTCACGGCGGGCTCGGTTATATGCCCGCTGCTTCTCCCGATTATTGGCCAAGGGCCGGTCCCGCCACCTCAATAGAATGAGGAGCTCCCCGCGTAGGTATGGGCTTCCGTGGGTCGCCATTTTTCCTACTGAAGCCCCTAGCATAACGCATGACGCTGGATGCACTTGACAGATAGTAGGATAAATAAGTAAATAAATAAGTTATGTGCTCCAACCGGGGATCGAACCCAGGGAGCACGCAATGCACGTGCCTCAATCTAACCACTAGGCCACCGATATCTCTGGTATCAGCAAGCACCTTTTTAAAATATAATATACTAAATAGGGAAACATGGACCCAGTGGCCCTCCGGGTGTATACTGTATGTGATGTGTTATATCTGACTGCTTTAAAAAAAAAAAAAAAAAGCTAGTCCGATATAGTATTGCTGCTTACGCTAATGTGATCCTGCAATTTGTACACACTGTAACGACAATATCCACAGCTAGCGTGATCGGGCGGCAGTGTGCCTGTAGACCATCTGGTAGTCATACTGTGCATTCATGAGATACTGTAGGTACCCAGTTGCACTTTGCATTCAATATTTATGCCCATTTGAAACAACAGAGACACAAAGCTAGTCCAAAATAGGATTGCTGCTTATGCTAATGTTATCCATCATTTTGTACACAACGTAACGACTAGATGAATAGTGTGAACAGGGCTGCAGCGTGGCCTTGTATTTAGTAGAAGCGGACTTTTTTTATATAACGAGAAGTAGATACTTAAAACACTAAATAACTTTATTGTATTAAAAAAGAATAAAAAAATTAAAATAAAATAATAAATGGGTGCCAAACTCTGTATCAAACCCGGGTCTTCAAGCATTGCAGGCGGCCGCTGTTCTAGTTAGGCCACAGCCAACCATGGTAGGGGTGGGCCCTCCAAGTTTATATGTCATGTGTTGTATCTTGGTGCTTTAAAAAAAAAGGTAGCCGCTTACGCTAATGTGATCCTGCAATTTGTACACACTGTAACGACAATATCCACAGCTAGCGTGATCGGGCGGCAGTGTGCCTGTAGACCATCTGGTAGTCATACTGTGCATTCATGAGATATTGTAGGTACCCAGTTGCACTTTGCAACAACAGAGACACAAAGCTAGTCCGAAATAGGATTGCTGCTTATGCTAATGTTATCCATCATTTTGTACACAATGTAACGACTAGATGAATAGCCTGAACAGGGCTGCAGCGTGGCCTTGTATTTAGTAGAAGCGGACTTTTTTTATATAACAAGAAGTAGAAACTTAAAACACTAAATAACTTTATTGTATTAAAAAAGAATAAAAAAATTAAAATAAAATAATAAATGGGTGTCGAACTCTGTATCGAACCCGGGTCTTCAAGCATTGCAGGCGGCCGCTGTTCTAGTTAGGCCACAGCCGACCATGGTAAAGGTGGGCCCTCCGGGTTTATATGTCATGTGTTGTATCTTGGTGCTTTAACAAAAAAAAAAGGTAGCTGCTTACGCTAATGTGATCCTGCAATTTGTACACACTGTAACGACAATATCTATAGCTGGCGTGATCGGGCGGCAGTGCGCCTGTAGACCATCTGGTAGTGACTGAAACACAAAGCTAGTCTGAAATAATTCCCATATAAAGGGAAGTGATTAATGGTTCGTCATTGTCACAATAAATGTCAGCCAATCAGCAGGCAGCGCTATGAAGGGTCCGTTGGCTATTTGAGGCATGCGCTGTAGAGTCTAGGAAAAGCGACATTTGGTGGACAGAAAGTAGAATAAACATTACAATTATAACGTGACATCACATTTACAATGCAATTTATAACGGGAGTTATAGCGCAAGGAGCTGGCGCGAGTTGCATGGCGCCCGCTATGCGGTACGCAGCAACAATATATCAGAACACATCTGTATGTCCAGTGGTACTGCCATATAATTCCAGTAATCCTGACGTATAATTCCAGTAATCCCGCTATATAATTCCAATGATCCTGCCATATAATTCCAGTGATGCTGCCGTATAATTCCAGTAATCCTGCTGTATAATTCCAGTAATCCTGCTGTATAATTTCAGTAATCTTGCTGTATAATTACAGCGATCCTGCTGTACAACTTCAGTAATCCTGCTGTATAATTCTAGGGATCCTGCCATATAATTCCAGAAATCATGTCGCATAATTACAGTGGTACTGGCGTGTAAATCCAGTAATCCTGCTGTATAATTCCAGTAATCCTGCCGTATAATTCCAGTGGTACTGGCATATAATTCCAGTAATCCTGCCGTATAATTACAGTGATCCTGCTGTATAATTCCAGTAATCCGGCTGTATTATTTCAGTAATCCTGCCGTATAATTCCAGTGATCCTGATGTATAATTCCAGTAATCCTGGTGTATAACTCCAATAATCCTGACATATAATTACAGTGGTACTGTCGTATAATTCCAGCAATCCTGCTGTATAATTCCAGTAATCCTGCCGAATAATTCCAGTGATCATGCCGTATAATTCCAATAATCCTGCCATATAATTCCTGTAATCTTGCCGAATAATTCCAGTGATCCTGCCGTATAATTACAGTGATCCTGCCGTATAATTACAGTGATTCTGACATATAATTACAGTAATCCTGCCATATAATTACAGTGGTACTGGCGTATAATTACAGTAATCCTGCCGTATGATTCCAGAAATCCTGCTGTATAATTCCACTGATCCTGACGTATAATTCCAGTGATACTGCCATATAATTCCAGTAATCCTGCCATATAATTCCAGTGATCCCACAGTATAATTCCATATAAATCCATATAATTATGTAAAAATCCACTCCAGTGGTGCTGTCCTGTGCTGTATATTATTTACTCCAAATAAAGGGGTTATTAATATTTAATCCAAAAAATTGTTGCAGGGTTTGCCCTGTGAGGTGTAGGAGTACGCTGTCCTGTGCCGCATATTGTGTTATATAACTCCAGAAAAATAATGGAGAACAAAAATTTGGAGGATAAAATAGGGAAAGATCAAGAAGCACTTCCTCCAAGTGCTGAAGCTGCTGCCACTCTTCATGACATAGACAATGAAATGCCATCAATGTCATCTGCCAAGGCCAATGCCCAAAGTGATAGTAGAGGGCATGTAAAATCCAAAAAGCCAAAGTTCAGTAAAAAGACCCAAAAAAAGAAATTTAAATTGTCTGAGAAGAAACATAAACTTGCCAATATACCATTTATGACACGGAGTGGCAAGGAACTGCTAAGGCCCTGGCCTATGTTCATGACTAGTGATTCAGCTTCACATGATGATGGAAGCCCTCATCCTCACGCTAGAAAAATTAAAAGCATTAAGATGGAAAAAGCACAGAAAATAACTGCATTCTAAGATGGTATCACAAATCCCCAAGGAGAGTCCAAGTGTGTCGGCGGTTGCAATGTCTGACCTTCCCAACACTCCTTCCACCATTTTACACACCCCCTGCAAGTGCTTGAAGGAGCACCCACAGTCCAGTTTCTGATATTCAAATTGAAGATGTCATTGTTGAAGTAAACCAGGATGAGGATATGGGTGTTGCTAGCACTGAGCAGTAAGTTGACGATGAGGATTCTGATTTTGATGTGGTTTTTTTAAATGAGGCACCAGGGGAAACACCTGTTGTCCATGGGATGAAGAAGCCCATTGTGATGCCTTGGAAAACAACCAAAAAAGCCACCTCTTCAGTGTGGAATTATTTCTCCACAAATTCGGACAACAGGTGTCAAGCCGTGTGTTGCCTCTGTCATAAAGTATTAAGTAGTGGTAAGGATGTTAACCACCTAGGAACATCCTCCCTTATACGTCACCTGGAGCGCATTCATCAGAAGTCTGTGTCAAGTTGTGAAACTTTGGGTAAGAGCGTAAGCAGTCCACTGACACCTAAATCCCTTCTTCCTCTTGTACCCAAGGTCCTACAAGCCATATCACCAACTCCCTCAACATCAACTTCTTCCTAATTCAGGAACGTCAGTAGTCCTGCAGGCCATGTCACTATCAAGAGTGAGGAATCCCCTCCTAACCTGGATTCCTCCGGAGGATCCTTGAGTGGTACGCCTGCTGCTGCCCCTGCTGCTGTTGTTGCTGCTGGGAGTCAATAATCATCCCAGAGGGGAAGTCGGAAGACTGCTTGTACTGCTTCAACTAAGCAATTGACTGTCCAACAGTCCTTTGTGAGGAAGATGAAATATGACAGCAGTCATCCTTTTGCAAAGCGAATAACTGAGGCCTTGACAGCTATGTTGGTGTTAGATGTGCATCCAGTATCCACCAGAAGTTCAGTGGGAATTAGAGAATTGTTTGAGGTACTGTGTCCTTGTTATCAAATCCCATCTAGGTTCCACTTCTCCAGGCAGGTGATACCGAAAATGTACAGAGATATCAGAAAAAGTGTCCTCAGTGTCCTACAGAGTGCAGTTGTACCCACTTTCCACTTAACCACGGACATGTGGACAATTGGAACAGGGCAGACTAAGGACTATATGACTGTGACAGCCCATTGAGTAGATGTATGGCCTCCCGCAGCAACACCAGCAATGGAACCAGTATCAGAATCCTGCAAATGACATCTCATTCCTAGGCAGGCTATGCTATGTTTCACCGCTTTCCGTAAGAGGCACACCGCTGACAACCTCTTATGGAAACTGAGGGACATTATTGCACAATGGCTTACCCCAATTAGACTCTCCTGGGGATTTATGATATTGGACAATGCTACAAATAATGTGCGTGCATTACATCTGGGCAAATTCCAGCATGTCCCATGTTTTGCACATCCAATTAAGTCAGTGGTGCAGAATTTTTTTTTAAAAATTACAGGGGCATGCAGGAGATGCTGACGGTGGCCTGGAAAATTGCAGGCCACTTTAGGCATTCAGCCATCGCGTGATGAAGACTGGAGCACCAGCAAACACACCTGAACCTTCTCTGCCATCATCTGAAGCAAGAGGTGGTAACGAGGTGGAATTCAATACTCTATATGCTTCAGAGAATGGAGGAGCATCAAAAGGCCATTCAAGCATATACATCAACTTACGTTATAATCAAAGGAGGGGAAATGCACCTGACTCAGGCGCAGTGGAGAATGATTTCTGTATTGTGCAAGGTTCTCCAACTTTTCGAACTTTCCACACGAGAAGTCAGTTCAGACACTGCCAGCTTGAGTCAGGTCATTCCCCTCATCAGGTTTTTGCAGAAGCAGCTGGAGAACTTGAAGGAGGAGCTAATATGGAGAGATTCTGCAAAGTATGTGGGACTTGTGGATGGAGCCCTTAATTCAGTTTGCCAGGATTCAAGGGCGGTCAATCTGTTGAAATCGGAGCACTACATTTTGGCCACCATCGATCTTAGGTTTAAAGCCTACGTTTTATCTCTCTTTCCGGCAGACACAAGTCTGCAGAGATTCAAAGACCTTCTGGTGAGAAAATAGTCAACTCAAGCTTAATGTGACCCGTCAACAGCTCCTCCTTCATTTTCTCCTGCAACTGGGGATGCGATGAAAATGATAAGATTTCTGAGCCCACCCACTGGCAGTGATGCAGGGCAGTCAGGAGCTAGTACTAACATCTGGTCCGGACTGAAGGACCTGCCAACGATTATTGACATGTCTACTGTCACTGCATATGATTCTGTCACCATTAAAAGAATGGTGGAATATTATATGAGTAACAGCATCCAAGTAAGCATGTCAGACAGTCCATACTTAAACTGGCAGGAAAAACAGGCAATTTGGATGCCTTTTCACAAACTGGCTTTATTTCACCTAAGTTGCCCCCCCCCCCCCCCCTCCAGTGTGTACTCTGAAGGAGTGTTTATTGCAGCCGGTAACTTTGTCAGCGATCGGCGTAGGAGGTTTCTTCCACAAAATGTGGAGAAGATGATGTTCATCAAAATGAATTATAAATTCCTCAGAGAAGACCTTTACCAGCAATTGCCTACAGAAAGCACAGAGGTACCTGTGATGGTGGATTCCAGTGGGGACGAATACTCTGTGACGAGGAGGATGTACACAGTGAAAGGGGTGAGGAATCAGAGGATGAGGATGAGGTCGACATCTTGCCTCTGTAGAGCCAGTTTAGTTTGTGCAAGGAGAGATTTATTGCTTCTTTTTTGGTGGGGGCCCAAACAAACCAGTCATTTCAGCCACAGTAATGTGGCAGACCCTGACGCAGAAATGATTGGTTTGTTAAAGTGTGCATGTCCTGTTTATACAACATAAGGGTGGGTGGGAGGGCCCAAGGACAATTTCATCTTGCACCTCTTTTTCTTCTTTGCATCATGTGCTGTTTGGGGGACTAGTTTTTTAAAGTGCCATCCTGTCTGACACTGCCGTACAAGTCTAGGGGCACTGCTGTATAAGTCCAGGAGTACTGCCGTATAAGTCAAGTCCAGTGGTGCTATGTTGTGCTGTATCAATCCAGTGGAGGTGTCTTGTGTTGTCATAAGTCCAGTGGTGGTATCCTGTGCTGTATATTATTTACTAAAAAAAAAGGGTTATATACATTACTTATATTATCCAAATAATTTTTACAGGGTTTGCCCTGTGTGGTGTAGGGGTACGATCGCCTGTGCTGCATATTATTTTAATAGCTTCAAATAAAATGGTGTATGTGTGTGTTTGGTTTAGGGGTATGCTATCCTGTGCCATCAATATTGGGGGTGATTGTGAGTTGTTCGCTAATTTTTTCGTTCACACAACATATTCGCAAAATAGCGAATATGTTGCACAATAGCGATTATCCGCCCCAACATAATTTTGCAATTTCGTACGCAGCAGTACACAAAGTAGGCGTATGCCAAATGACATCGCACTAATGCAAACCCATCGCAATACCACAAACCTCATCGTAAAAATCCTAACTTCTCGTAGATTTACACATTCCTCTTAAAATTGCACACGTTTTTGCAAAAAAATGCAAAGCAATGTTTTTTTTTTAAGTTAAATAAGGCTCCACAAGACTTCCTCAATTACGAATCCAATTAGTGTAATGATTGTTTATGGTCATGACCAATTAAGTCTTCAAATAATACCTTTGTATGAACACTTTGTATGCATAATTGGCCATCCACATTAAAAATAAGTAATTTAAAATATAGATGTGGTAAATGTTTTTTTTTTTTTTTTTGTAGAGGTGTAGTGTGTGAATAAATGTGTTAACATGTTTTTTTAATCAATAAGCTACTAACTATTTTGTTTTTTAATTGTCGGTTTTAAATTTAAATTCACATTCTTAAGTTACATGTCTGAAATGTTTAAGCTAAACAATTTCTGCTAGCCAATCTGCAGTTCCTTTATTGCATAAATAAACACAACACCCGATTAACTTGAAACAAAATTATTTATTTGTATTTTTTAAATTATATTTTTTTCAATTATTTTAATAATAGAAATCATTTTTGCTTTTAAACTAATTTCTGCATCAACTCAACATTTTCAAGTAGATTTAGCAGTTACTGGTGCATGTTTGCCAGAATTCCTGACAAACTTGGGGGATCTCTAACCGCAACATCTGAAATTAAGATGCAAAATAAACATTACTAACTTCCTCACATTACCTATTATACAAACAAGGCACAAAGCACACTTTAATGCAGGCATGTCCAAACTGTAGCCCTCTAGCTATTTGGAAAATACATATACCAGCATGCCTTGCCCCAGTTTTGCTGTTAGAGAATGCAGAAACTGTGTCTGGCCATGCTGGGATGTGTAGTTTCTCAACAGCTGGAGGTCCGCAGTTTGGGCAGGCCTGCATTAATGGCCAAGTAACTACATCATGGATGTTTTAATGAGAAAACATTAGCAGAACAACACACAAGCCAGCTCAGCAAGGTTTTATTTTTATTTTAAAAACAAAGTGTACGACACCATGGGGTACATACAGTAATATAGGAGTTATATTTTAGATGGGACGTTACCCATAGCAACCAATAAAATTCAACATATTACCTTGTAGAAAGTGCAAAATAAATGAAAAGTATGATCTGTTTGGTTGCTATGGTCAACATCCCAACTAAAATAGTAATACCATCTTAGTAAATGTAGCCTCATGCAGGGATTCATTCACATCTGGAGTTCAGCAGTCTTTTCTTTGTTGTTTTTGGTCCAGCATCATCACATTGCATATCCACATCTTCAGAAGGACCACATATCCTAGCATGCCCACCCTCCATGAAAGCCTGCCTTACAACATAAGGTCTAACAGCTTACAAAAGTAAAATGCCTAAATAGTAGGAGTGTAACTTTCACAACCCAAATCACTGTGTCCTTAGCCTGCCTAACAAAGTGACTCCTGCGAATTTAATGTGCAAATATTGCAATAACCAGGCACAATTGTAAAAGTAAAACCACACAAAAAGTACCACTTAGGTCTAAATGTTTGGCATATAATGTTTCACATACAAACTCTGTTGTGCAGGCAAACCTGTCGACATAGTGATTGGCGACCCAGAGTGGCCATCCTCAACATTGCAGATGTAGACACTGTACATATAATGTGCCTCACACAAATGTAAATGCATCATCCATACCATGATGAAGAAGACAAGCATTTTACCTTGACAAAAGATTGGCCACAGTACAACACTGCATTTATTTGAATGTGTCGTAAAATACTTTTTTATAAATAAAAACAATGTGTGTGAACTTACTCTCCTCTGCCACTTGCACACCTCCCTCAAGTGGCTCCGGGGCCTCTGCTGCCCATTCTGATGGGGGCGAAGGTGGCTGGCTGGGGGATGGAGCCTGGATGGGTGAGGTTGGCTGGATGGGGGATGGGGGCTGGATGGGGGAAGGAGGCAGGATGGCGGAAGGAGGGTCGATTTGTGTAAGAGGATGGAAGGGGGAGGACCTTACAGAGGGGGTTTGAGAATGATAGGGTGAGGGTGGTGGAGAGGTGGTTTGGGACACAGAGGGAGAGGGTGCAGAGAGGGGAATTGGGAAAGAGAGGGGTATTGGGCCAGAGAGGGTGATTGGGCCGTAGAGGGGGATTGTGAAAGAGAGTGGGATTGGTCCGGAGAGGGAAATTGTGAAAGAGAGTGGGATTGGGCCGAAGAGGGGGAATAGGAAAGAGAGGGGGAGGTGGCCGGAGAGGGGGAGTGGGCCGGAGAGGGGGAGTGGGCCAGAGAAGGGGAGTGGGCCGGAGAGGGGGAGGTGGCCTGAGAGGGGGAGTGGGCCAGAGAGGGGGAGTGGGCCGGAGAGGGGGAGTGGGAAAGAGAGGGGGAGGGAGCCGGAGAGGGGGAGGGGTGCGGAGAGGGGGAGTGGGCCACAGAAGGGGAGGTTTGTGGACAAGGGGCTTGGGTTGGATGTCTACTTCTACGAGCCATTGTGTTTGCCCTAGAATGACATATGTAATAAGTAGGTTGTGGCTTTTATTGTTTACAAAACATCATGTTTCCAAAACCTTGTTAGGTACCATGTTAAATACACATATAAAGCTATTTGGTAGAGCCAATAGCATGTGTACCAACTCAGTACAACGCCATTAACAGTTTCACAAGCACTTTGCTTCACACTCAGTACTGCAAACCATAAATACACACAATGTAGAAACTTGTGTAAGTTTTGGTCTACAATAGTGTCATTACACAGTCTGCAAAATGTATAAGTATAGGTCCTCTTAGTGTAAATGTGATTTTTAGACAATTTAAAAGTGCAGCAAATAATCTCAGTGTAATCAAAATTTATGTAGTGGTCAACTTACTGCGTCTACGCCGTATGCGTATTTGTTGGCGTAGCTCCGCCAACAGCTCCGGCGTGCGACGGCGGAGGTCGCTCCACCGCCTTTCTAACTGGATAATAGTGCGTTGAGTGCGGGTGTTTCTCCACAGTATGCGGTGGACCTCCGCGTAGGCCTCACGCTTAACACTATTAGGGATAACGGGCCCTGCGCGGCCTACGCGGCGGTCCATCACGGCCACAAGCACGCGCAGCTCCCGGCGTGAGAAGGCAGCTGCGCGCATGGTGCCAATGGCGTTTTCCATACATGGACATATATTTATAGTGTGTGGTATGCATTTTAATTGGTTGAAATGGGATGGTGTCATCTGGATTAAACTTTATTGATATGTGTACATTAATGTTCTGGACAGTGTGTACATTTTGCATCAGCGGAAATTCGCATCTCCGTAAATTTAGTGTTTAAAAAATATTAAGCCAAATAAAACATTCGCACACAAACTCAATCACAGTCACACTCACACACTCACATACACATACTCACACTTCTTGGTGCAAATTTGGTGTCCACATACAGGATTTTAAATTACTAGCATTGTAGATTTGTATGATAAAAGATAAATTTAAAAACAAAGTAGGTTTATAAATATGCCTTTATAGAGTTAGATATATATATACATATACACACATATACCTGTTTTTTTGGTTTGGAAATCATAAACATATACGTCTCTCTCTCTCTCTCTCTCTCTCTCTATATATATATATATATATATATATATATTATTACATTATATGTTTTACAAAAAACAACATGATATATATATTTAACTTTAAAAAAATATATATATGTATATATAGAGAGAGAGACACAGAGAGAGAGTGAGAGTGAGAGAGAGAGAGAGAGAGAGAGAGAGAGAGAGAGAAAGTGAGAAAACACAACTAAAAACAAAAAAAACAAAATAAAAATAAATAAAAAAGTTTACTCACCCCATTTTGCAGGGAACAATCAGCTACACAAAGTCATAAAGGGTACGACATTTAGGATCATATGTTGTGTCATTTGTAATGTAAACAGATGCACAATCGAAACATAAAATAAAAAAAAGGAAATTAAAAATGGACATTAACACAATAAACCTAAATAAAATTAAATATAATTAAAAAACAAAAAAATATTGTCAACTACAATATTACTCAAAAAACATGATAAGGAGAACATTACAGATTTATTTATAAAAAATAAAAAAATAGACTCACAAAACAACAACAACACACTATCAACTTTACCAAGCTACCTAAATGACATCAGGCCAAAATTACAATAAAAATACAGAGAGCTTTGGAAAAACAAAATAAAGGAAGGGAAAAAAAATACCTGAAATAATCACGGACAATTCTTTCCCTTACTTCATTCCCCCGCCGGGACACACTCCTCCCACAGATTGTCCGGCCAACCCCTGGCTCCTCATCAGGCAATTCCTCCGTTTGAGGAAGCTCCACGCAACTCCTTACAGCGATGTTATGTAGGATAGCGCACAGGACCACAATTTTACTTACCATCTCCGGCGAATACATGATGTCGCCACCAGTGCGTTGGAGCACACGAAAACGCCCTTTAAGGACACCAATTGTGCACTCCACCAGCTGTCTAGTGGCAGTAAGTGCATAGTTAAATGCCATCTGTGGTCCTGGCCTGGGTTTACTGCAAAGATATCCACGGTCTCCTGTTTGATAAGATGAAAATAGCAAAAGTAAAATTGGTCAAAACATAATGTAAAAACAAAAATATGACTGTTCAAAACATAAAAAAAAAACTCACCCAATAACCACATGTCTTGGCCTTCCATCGTTCTTACTCTCTTCCATATCCCTGATTGTCTAATGACATGTGCATCATGGGAGTTCCCAGGGAACTTAGCATTCAGGGACAGGATCTGGAGGGATGGCCCACAAACAACCATTACATTCAGAGAATGAAACAGTTTCCTGTTTCTATAAATTTCTTCATCATGTCTTGGTGCCACAATAGCTACATGTGTCCCATCCACAACCCCAATAACGTGTGGGAAGCGACTACCACCTTCCTGAAATTGCCGCTTCACCACATCCAGGGCACCAACATCCAAAGGCATTGCTATAAATTGCTTTACTCTCTTTATGAAAGCATGGCTGACATGCCGCAGGACCTTACTGAACTGGCCCTGTGACATGCCAACCAGATCTCCGACCACATGCTGATACGAACCAGTGGCCACAAAATGTAACACAGCAAGGAATTGTGTCAATGCTGGTATTGCTGTAGGATATCTAATGGATTGTTCTAGATCACTCTCTATTATGGAGAGAGTGTCTAGGATTAGATGAGGTGGCAGTCTGTATCTGCGCAACACTACTTCATCAGGCATCCCAAAAAGGAGGACACGGGTACGGAAAATTGGTGGCCTAGCACGCCTCCGTTGCCTTGGAGGATGAGGAGCCGGTTGTGGTTGGAGGGCTTGCGGTGGTTGGGGTGGGAGTGGTTCCGTGGGTTGTGGTGGGAGGGCTTCAGGTGCCACATGAATGGACATCACCAACTTAAAATGAAGGTAAGAATCATTAAAAAACACAAACAATTAACAACACACAGTGTCAACCAAAATCTAAGTCAAAGTGTATGGATGTTCACTTACTGCAGGAGCATTCTCCATTTCTTCAAGATGAAAATACAGGTCCAAAACACATAATTTTTAAGAAATAAAAAAAAAAAATAACTTATTACCTCCAACATAGGTTAACATCACAAATCACAAAGTTTTTGAGATTTAAAACATACCCATAGAATTACTGCATCAATATATTTCTAAAATGCTAAGTCTATATTATTTTATAAAATAACAAACCAGAAAAAAAAATACACAGTTCCGAAAATAAACGGGGCTCATTAGTAGCAAATAGAGCAAAAATCTGGCCTACTTTGTCAAAAGTAAATGCTTTGTAAACAAAAAGAAAAGAGACACCTACAAGAGAGAGAAAACAAATACACACTTGCTACAAACACACACCATGACACCCAGGGACAGGCAACTTACCTGCTCCAAAAATAAACTAGCAACTTTTGCAGAAAAAAACTCAGAAAAGGAGGCCTACTTGGGCACAAAATAAATTTCTGACCAAACTGCAGAAAAAAGACACCTACAAGAGAGAGAGAAATGGACTATAAGAAAACACATACACACTTGCTACAAACACACACCATGACACCCAGGGACAGGCAACTTACCTGCTCCAAAAATAAACTAGCAACTTTTGCAGAAAAATACTCAGAAAATGAGGCCTACTTGGGCACAAAATAAATTTCTGACCAAACTGCAGAAAAGAGACACATACAAGAGAGAGAAATGGACTATAAGAAATCAAATATACACTCTCAACAATAGAACGGACACACTGTAAATTACAGGATGACAAAACTATTAGATAGTACATGATATTAAATTTATAGGCAAAAACATTAACCAACAAACTACTAAGACCCTGTTTAAAACACTACAAAGGACCATTGCACACCCATACATACTTGGTTTGTTAATATCCTAATTTAACTATATTTCTTTTAAAAAATTAGCAGAAAATAAGCACTCCGCAACACAACAGTAAAACATTTGCAAGCAAACAAATGCACATTTTTCTGCAATATACTGCATTAAAAACTCACTCAGAAATGTGTGAGCAAACACGACCACCTTGCAAGAAACACGTCCAAACAGCATTTGGCATCATACACCCACTCACACAGGCTGCACTCCAGGCTTTTAAATAGGCTGTACAATTAATGGAAGTATTAGCATAATTGACACCTGTGCGAATTGCCGCACTGGAAACCACACGCAGCTATAAATCGCTAGACACCTGTGCAAACACACATGCCACCAGCAACATGGCTACTCGTGAGCAGATGGCAGCAGAGATGGACCGGGTGCAGCAGCAGATGTCCGCTTTGACACATAGGCGCCTAGCGCTGCGGAGGCAGATGTTGGAAGCTGCAAGTTTGGAAGTTGAAATAGCAGGACCAAGTATGTACAAACTCCATCTTCTGATACCCAGGAGTTAGGAGTGAATCCCCTGCCAGACATAGATACTGTGGAAACTGAGGGAGATTCCAGAATACCATCTCAAACACAAAGTACACAAGCAGCTACTGAAGAGGAAGATGGTGAGGAGGGCCAGGACGATAGCTCGCAGGCTACATCCAGAAAAAAAAAAAGACAGCTCGCCTTCACTAAGAGGGAGTTACGTGTTTTGGTCCCACAGGCCATGGAAAAAATTAATCGAGGACCCAAAAACATGGGTGCTGCATCCAAACAGCGAATCTGGAGGGACATCACTGATTCTGTTAATGAAGTCGGCTCAATAGTCCGCACATCACAGGAAGTTAGAAGACGGTAAGTGTATATTGACACACCATTTTCTGACCCAAGTATTATTAAAAACTTAGCTAGATGTGATGTTGCCTATAGCAACCAAATACCTAACATGTGTACTATCAATTAAAGCTGGTATTCATAACTTTTCTGTACCTTGCCCCTATTTTTCATCACATATTTAGTTGGGCCGACTTCAAATCCCACCTGAAGGACAAGAGGTCTGCGGAGTGGAATGCCTCGAGGGCAACAGGGGGAGGTAAAGCTGCCACTGTTGAGTACACAGATCTTGAAGAGATGGCGATGGAATGTGTGAGTTACGAGGAGGGGGTTGGGGTATCTCATATGGACACGGACCTGCCTGAAATACTGATGGCACATGACTTGCCAGGTAAGTTTACACACATATTCCTAAACAACTAATTTGGTGGTTCAAAAAGTCTCATGTTTTTTTCTACTCTTTTTCCACTCATTCTTATTTTTGATTTGAACATAACACAGCACAGGTGGGTGAGCAGGTAGAGTCAGAAGAGGGTTATGTGGCTGAGGCTGAGGTGGGGGGACCTAGTGTCTCTGGCACTGTGGGACCACAAATTCCATCCGTCCAGATTCCAACTGGCCCCCCCACCCAACCTTCTGCTATCCCGGACATCCTGTCTGAAATTGCAAGGTATGGTGAGAGCCTGAATGCTTTTCAAGACAGGATGATCCGGGAGGTAAGCCAGATACCTGTCCGGCTCACTGAGCACAGAACCAGTGTGGAGCAAGATGTAGCTCAACTCTGCCAAGGTCTGGCAGAGATCAGGCAGGGCCAAGAGCAACTCGCCTCCTCCTTCCAACAAATTGCAAATTCCATTCTGCAAGGGCTCCAGGACATCGCTGTCTCCCTTGCCCACAGTGGCAGAGAGTCAGCCACATCTGCTCCCTCCCCTCCCTCTGCCCAGGAAGAACATCCCACTGGGCAGGGCCCTCGAAGGTCGCTTCGCAGACCGAGCCATGAAGAACTACATCAGGCAGGTAAAAAGAAGAGAAAGTGATGTCTCTCCAGATATGCAGATATGCAGCACCCATGTTTTACATGTTGCCTCGATGTGTTTTTTTTTTGGCTTGTGTGGCCAGAATGTACAACTCCCTCAAAGTGAAAGGGTATATTTGTGTTTAGTTAAATTGTAGCCTGTGAGTTATTTTCTTCTACACCTGAGCCATCTTCCTCTTCATAACGTGCTGTGTATGTTTGTGTTTGTGTGTTGGTTCCAAAATCGACCTCAGTTCCCCTAAAAGTTTCGTCTAGCTGGGGGTTCACAACATAAACTTATTAAATTTTAAACATCATATTTTGTCAGAAGATGGTGTTACCATAGTACTGGGTTCTGCTATGTGAATTTTTGCACTGCCATCTGCTTGTTGCTATGTCCATCTTTGTATGTGATGCTCATCTGTAGCCATGTTGTGTTTCTGATTTATTATATTTTTTTTAAATAAAAAAATATTGAATACAAAATTATTTGTGTGTTTTATTAAGGGTTATGCACTATGGAAAACTGAGCCCTGTAAATTTAACATGGCATATAGACATTTGTGGAACAAGGGAACAATCAGAATATTCATACAAACATTGCATATTATAATTTAAAACATGTATGCCTTGCACAACACTTAACTGGACATATATATAAAAATAAAAAAATAGGACCTTGGTTTACTAGGGGCAACATGGCATAATATTCGATATGGGCATATATTCCAACCAAATGTCTAAAAAATTGTATTAAGTAACATTATGCATTATGTTGTTCATGTTATTTGGTATGTACAAAGGAATATGTCTATGTCGAGAAGATTTAGCTGATGTAGTTTAGAAGTTGGTTTATTCACACTTGATTACATTTGCTAGTATTAAAGAAATAATTGCAACATGCATTTAACATCAAAGTTTATTTTGAAATTAAAATAAAAAATGCATTATTTGGTACCGTCTCAGATTTATAGGTGCTAACAATTAAAATGTTATGTGGCCAGACAATTGCTGTTAGTAGCATTTTGTCAGAGCAGTGTTTGCCAAGTAATTGGTCAACAGGTGAATTCTTTTGCAAATTAATTGCTAATTAGGGCAAACACACTTGTAACAGTACTTCGCAAGTGCAGAGTAGCTGCAGACTTACTCCTCGGCTGCGACAAGATAGCGAACATTTGTTGTGGACATTTTACCATCGGATACGCATTTCTGATAAAAACACGCCTACTGCCAGTTGCATACTCCCACACTAGCCGCCCACTTTCACGCCCATTTCGTTAGATAGCGAAGCCGAGCCTCTGTCACGCCTCTGTCACTCCCTGTTTTCGGTGGTGTAGTACGAGCAGATTTTCAGTTAGTAAGTTTGCACAAGCGTCGTATCGCTCCTTTTGCGCACGCACAGTTCAGCATTCGCGCATGCGCAGTTTGCGGAGTTTCGCCATTTGCGATGCGATGAACTGCTGCGAACAACTCGGAATGAGGGCCATTGTGCGTGTGTTTCATCTGGGCAAATTCCAGCCCATCCCATGTTGTTTGTGCAGCAAACTTGTGCCGCTAGCTTAGTCATACAGCTACCTCATTGCACCTCTTTTTCTTCTTTGCATGGTGTGCTGTTCGGGGCCTAGTTTTGAAAGTGCCATCCTGTCTGCAACTGCAGTGCCACTCCTAGATGGGCCAGGTGTCTGTGCCGCACACTTGTGTTGGTTAGCTTAGTTTTCCAGCTACCTCATTGCACTTCTTTTTCTTCTTTGCATGATGTGCTGTTTGGGCTCTATATTTTAAATCTGCCATCCTGTCTGCTACTGCAGTGCCACTCCTAGATGGGCCAGGTGTTTGTGCCGCACACTTGTGTCGCTTAGCTTAGTCATACAGCAACTCCGGTACAACCTTTTGGCCTAAAAACAATATTGTGAGGTCTGAGGTGTTCAGAATAGACTGTAAATGAGTGAAAATGAATGTTATTGAGGTTAATAATACCGTAGGAGCAAAATTACCCCCAAATTTTATGATTTTAGCTGTTTTTATGTTTTTTTCAAAAATCATCCAGATCCAAAACCAAAAAACAAAAGGGTGGTTTTGGAATAACCAAGCCAAAACCAAAACACATGCTGGGAATTAGAACCAAAACCAAAACACAAAACACAAAAAGTGCCTGCCGCACAGCTCTATATATAATGTGAAAGGGATTTCTAAGAAAATGTAACTTTTTTGTGCAGTCCAGTTTTAGGGTTCTAATTATTAGAGATGAGTGGGTTCGGTTCTCTGAGAACCGAATCCTACCGAACATCATGTCCCAATCCCGGATCCGAGTCCGGCTAGGGTCACGTTGGGAGGGCCAGTCTTTTTGTTTTCTAAGCCCGAAATGCATTGGAGAAAGAGATGGAGGTAGGAGACGCGGGATTGACATCATCATTGAGCGCCCAGCAGATCAGCGCACTCTGACACCGCCAGCCGGCGGGAGGGAACAAGAGCCGGAAGCCACAAGTGAGCTGCAGTCAGCAGCTCACGAGAGGTAGGGAAAGCAGGGACAGCTAGTGTGGGACTCCTTAAAAAAGAAATACCACCTAAACCTGGACAACACAATTGGAACCCTCAGTACTCCATACTAAACACCTCCTAATTACCTCTAAAAATAGCTGTAAACATTTCATTTAACACTTTTATTACAGGTATGAGCGTCAAATAAAACAAAGCGCTTCTATATTAGACATACAAATCCTATTACATTTTATTGAAGCAGCTGTCAACCACACAAGCGCAGTATAAATTATATAATATATAAATCATCATCCCACTGTCAGATTCTTGCGGGCTTTGGATTCCATATAAGGAGCCGCGCGTCACCGCCATTTTCACTCCAGTACTGGAGAGTGTAGCGAGAGGATGTGTCTCTCTCCTCAGCATCTGTGTGGTAAAGTGGTGTGGCGACCTGCGCTGTGTTATGTGTGTCATTCCAGTGCTGTCTTGTGCTGCATCAGTCCAGTGGGGGTGTCTTGTGCTGCATAAGTCCAGTCACAGTGGTGGTGTCCTGTGCTGCCATATGTCCAGTGCTGATGTATAAGTCCAGTCCAGTGGTGCTGTGTTGTGCTGCATCAGTCCAGTGGTGGTGTCTTGTGCTGCATCAGTTCAGTCACAGTTGTATTTTCCTCTGATGCCATATGTCCAGTGTTGCTGTATAAGTCCAGTCCATTGCAGTAGTGCTGTATTGTCCTGCATCAGTCCAGTTGTGGTGTCTGAAAGCTGCTTTACAAGTTCAGTGGTACTGCCATATAAGTCCAGTGATACTGCCGTATATGTACAGTGATACTGCCGTATATGTCCAGTGAAACTGCCGTATAATTCCAGTGGTACTGCCGTATAAGTCCAGTGGTACTGCTGTATCAGTCCAGTGATACTGCCATATAAATCCAGTGGTACTGACATTTAAATACAGGCCAGTGATACTGCCGTATAAGTCCAGTGGTACTGCTGTATAAGTCCAGTGGTACTGAAATATATATCCACTGGTACTGCCGTATAAGTCCAGTGGTACTGCCATATAATTCAAGTGATACTGCCGTATATGTCCAGTGGTACTGCCGTATAAATCCAGCGGTACTGCTGTATAAATACAGTGCAGTGGTACTGCCGTATAAGTCCAGTGGTACGGCCATATATGTCCAGTGGTACTGCTGTATAAATCCAGTGACACTGCCATATAAATCCAGTCCAGTGGTACTGCCATATAAGTCCAGTGGTACTGCCGTATAAGTCCAGTGATACTGCCGTATATGTCCAGTGGTAGTGCTGTATAAATCCAGTGATACTGCCATAAAAATACAGTTTAGTGATACTGCCGTACACATCCAGTGATACTGCTATAGAAATACAGTGACACTGCCGTATAAGTCCAGTTGTACTTCCATATAAATACAGTGATACTGCCATATAAATCCAGTCCTTTGGTTCTGCCATATACATCCAGTGGTACTTCCATATAAACCCAGTCCAGTGGTACTGCCGTATAAGTCCAGTCCAGTGGTACTGCCGTATAAATCCAGTAATACTGCCGTATAAGTCCAGTGATACTGCTGTATAAGTCCAGTGATACTGCCATATATGTCCAGTGGTACTGTAAAATAAGTCCAGTGATACTGCCAAATAAATCCAGTCCAATGATACTGCCATATAAGTTTAGTGGCACTGCCGTATACATCCAGTGATACTACTGTATAAATACAGTGATACTGCCGTATATGTCCAGTTGTACTGCCAAATAAATACAGTGATACTGCCATATAAATCCAGTCCAGTGGTACTGCCGTATATATCCAGTGATAGTGCCATATAAATCCAGTCCAGTGGTACTGCTGTATAAATTTAGTGATACTGTCGTACAAATCCAGTCCAGTGGTACTGCCGTATAAACCAGTGATACTGCCATATAAATCCAGTGGTACTGCCATATAACTCCAGTCCAGTGGTGCTGCCAAATAAGTTCATTGGTGCTGTCCTGTGCCGTATATTATTTACTCCAAATAAAGGGGTTATTAATTTTTAATCCATTTAATTTTTACAGGGTTTGCCTTGTGTGGTGTAGAGGTATGCTGTCCTGTGCTGCATTTTGTTATATAAAATAATGGAGAACAAAAATTTGGAGGATAAAACAGGGAAAGATCAAGAATAACTTTCTCCTACTGCTTCTGCTGCTACTGCTGTTGTTGCTGCTGGGAGTCGATTGTCATCCCAGAGGGGAAGTCGGAAGACCACTTGTACTACTTCAACTAAGCAAATGACGGTCCAACAGTCCTTTGTGAGGAAGATGAAATATGACAGCAGTCATCCTGTTGCAAAGCGGAAAACTGAGGCCTTGACAGCTATGTAGGTGTTAGACGTGCATCCAGTATCCGCCATTAGTGCAGTGGGACTGCAGTGCCACTCTTAGATGGGCCAGGTGTTTGTGCCACAAACATTTGTCACTTAGCTTAGTCATACAGCTACCTCATTGCACCGCTTTTACTTCTTTGCATGATCTGCTGTTTGGGGACTATTTTTTTAAGTGCAACTTTTAGGCCTAAAAACAATATTGTGAGGTGTGAGGTGTTCAGAGTAGACTGGATATGAGTAGAAATGATTGTTATTGAGGTTAATAATACCATAGGATCAAAATGACCCCAAATTCTGTTATTTTAGCTATTTTTATGTGTTTTTTTAAAAAATCATCCAGATCCAAAACCAAGACCCGAAAGGGTGGTTTTGGCAAAACCTATCCAGATCCAAAACATGAATGGGGATCCAGATCCAAAACCAAAACACAAAAAGTGCGCACCGCACATCTCTACAAATTATTAATACCTGTGGAGACACCGCAAAACCTAACACTTCTCACCACAACATACTGTACTGCTGCTTTGATTTTTTTTTTTTTTTTTTTTTTTGGGGGGGGGGCTTAATTTATCATTACATGCCTGGGCATTTGCTCCAACAAATCCACATTGTCTTAGCAAATCCAAAACCCTCCACTGAAAAAGTTGACACTGCAGGGTTCTATCCCTGAACTTAGATCATGCATTCACACACAAAAGGAGCTTTGTACTATGATGACTCTTGCCATTGGCATAATAGATTGCATTATACATATACTGTATTTAGAACACCTATATGCAGTGGTTTTGGAAAGTCCACAGGAGATATCTGTGCTGTCTCTATTAGACATTTTATAAATAGGATGAAAATAAAATAAATAAATAAATTGTGCAGAAATGGATGTTTCTATATGATTTCTGTGACCAACATGCTTGACAAATATGCTGCCTTAGCTTGCCATCTCATGTTAAAAGTTTATCTTCATATGACTAATAATAAGTATGGGACTTGAGAAAAGGTACATTGTCAGCATGGCCATCCTTAAATTGCTGTGAATTGTCACTGGCACTGATACATTTTTTTTCCTTTTTCACATTTGCTTGCATCTGACATATAGTTTTCAAGGACCACAAAGAGATGACTAAATAAAAAAGTTCCTTGTCACAATTTTATAAATTGGACCACAGACAAATGCAGGATTTTTTAGATACCTATTTAACAAGTATAACAGCAGTTACTGACACAATAGTTATTCTCTTATATCCCTTGCATCTCTATATCCTTCTCTTTTCTCCCATTCTCCTTTTATTTACAAATTGTTCCAGTGAAATCACTTACAATGCAAGGAGAAGAGTAGGAGTCCAGCCACAGTACTAAGTTGATGTAGATGAAGCCATCATGAAGATGCGGTGGTTCTCCTTTTCCATGCGGGGCTCCAGAGCAAAAGAGAAGATAGAGAAGATTGTCTCTTGGTTGGCACACGGAGAAAAAAGAAAATTAATTTTAAATCTAAAATATAACTTTTATTATCAACTGATTAAAATGATGTGAAATATATGAGAAAAGATTTTATTAATAAAAGATACTGTATCAAATTAAAAGTTATTTCCACTGTGTCTAATTTATTGTTTTTGCTGTATGTAATATTATAAGTGTCTATAAGACCAGGATCACTGATCCTGGTTCTATTATATACACTTATTACTAAATATCAATTATTTTCAGCATTTTTACACAGTGATCCTGGTCTTATAGACACTTATAATATTACATACAGCAAAAACAATAAATTAGACACAGTGGAAATAACTTTTAATTTGATACAGTATCTTTTATTAATAAAATGTTTTCTCATATATTTCACATCATTTTAATCAGTTGATAATAAAAGTTATATTTTAGATTTAAAATTAATTTTCTTTTTTCTCCATGCGCCAACCAAGAGACAATCTTCTCTATCTTCTCTTTTGCTCTCAATCTTATTGTCTATGGCAGCACCCCCAACACATTATTGGGTATGATAACCAGAGTATGTGTATTTATGGGGCATTCAGTATATTCAAAAGAATAACTTGATCTCCAACTTGTGCAGAAGATATCCCCATTTCCTTTTTCCCTGTTGTTTACCATGCGGGGCTCCAGAAAGATCAGTGTTATGAGTTTCTACCATGATCATCAGCCTGCAAAACAAACTTTCAGAGTACTTCACCTATAACAACCTACTTTCCCAAAACAATTATAGTTTACTGCCACCAGGACTTCAGATTTAAGTAGTGTTGGCACAAGATCTCATATACATATACTAGGTGCTTCATTGCGCCCTACGGGCGCTCTTCACACCGTCGCAAGGGGCTACGCCCCCTTAACCCTTGCATGCCTATCTGGGGTTCACTATTTGTATTATATGGAGTATTACCTGCATTCCTTTGTTAGTGGTTAAATATTGCACAATGAAAGGGAGTGCGATGGTGAAGGAGGCGCAGCCCCTTGCGACGGCGTGAACAGCACCTGCAGGGCATGAAGTACAGAATGTAGCGGGTGCGGGGGGGACTGCGGATGGGGGAGGGTGTCTGTAGATGCTGCGGTTGGAGGGGGGGCGGATGTGGGGGGGCCTGGATGGGGAAGGGTTGGGAGGTGCTGCGGGTGGGGGAGGGGCAGAGGAGTGGGGGCTGCAGATGGGGAAGGTGTCCGGAGGCACTGCAGGTGGGGGAGGGGCAGGGGTGCCACGGTTGGGGGAGGGGCAGGTGCAGGGATGTTGCGGAAGGGTTAAGGGTTCCGGAGATGCTGTGGGATGGGAAGGGGCGGGGGGTGCCGGGGGTTGGGTAGGGGTCCGGAGGCGCCGCGGGTGGGGGAGGGGCAGGTGCGGGTGGTGCGGCGGATAGGGAAGGGGGTCCGGAGGTGCTGCAGGTGGTGGAGGGGCAGGTGTGGGGGTGCCGTGGGTGGGTGTGTAGGGGGAGCGACCACCCCCTCTGGATTTACCCCTAGCTGAGGGGCCAAAATCCCATAAAAAAACCCCACAACAACTGGGATTTGCATAAGGGGGCGTGGTCACGTGGGCGTGATTAGACCATGCCCCCAAACCCACAGCAGGCACAGCAATGAGATAGGGCCCCCCTGTCTCAAGTGCCCTGGGCCCCCCGGACTCATAATCCGCCCCTGGGGGCATGCCAGCAGCTCACAGAGCGCTGGGCATGCCCCCTCACTGACGAAAACGGGGGCGTGGCTCACGTTCACGGGTCCTTCGCTAACCCACGCCCCATTTTCGTTGACCACGCCCATTTTTCGCCACAAGTGTGTCCCTCCTGCCTGAAGAAAGCTGGGAGGTATGCACCCCTGTCTGCCTGAAGAAAGCTGGGAGGTATGCACCCCTGTGTGCATGAAGAAAGCTGGGAGGTATGCACCCCTGCCTGTGCCATGCCCATACCATCTGCTTCTGCTCCTAGTCTCCTATAGATTTGCCCAGATCTGTGACTCATTTGACTAACTCCGCCCAGTGTTGTGACTCCGCCCAGCGTTAGCAAATGAGTCACAAAGTCACAGATCTGGGCTATTATATAGGAGATTTAAAGATAATAGGACACTTCACAAACACTGTATGGCACAAGAAATTAAAAACACTAGCTAAATGTACCATTTAACCAGATGGCATGAAGGATAAAATGTACCAGCTAAATATGCCAACTAAATTGCAATACTGTAATGTACCTAAATAATACTAAAATTTTATATAGAAAACAGCTAAATGGATCTTCAGAATAGCACTGGTAATTGACACTGAAGAATATGCTAAAATGTTTTATACATTACTCAGACACTGTAATTGTAATTTGCATCATGAAAAAATACTAACAAATCTCTTAAATTTAAAAAGTATTTGCGCAGTAAAGACAGACTGACAGGTACAAGGTTTTCAAAATAGCACATATAATTGCACTGTAGATAGATTTTGGACAGATCTTTCAAATAACACTGGCATTTTACACAGTAAAGAGATGCTGGGCAGATCTTCTGGATAGCACTGATTAGTTACCCTGTGGATACATACTGGCAGGGCTTCTTCATAGCATAGGTAAGTAAACAGTGGATAGGTGTTAAACAGATTTTCGGAGTAGTTCATATTAGTTGCGCTGTGCAGGCATACTGATAGGTCTCCTACAATTGAATTGTAGAGATACACTGGACAGTTCTTCTAAATAACCCATATTAGTTGCACTATGGAGAAATACTGGCAGATCATCCAAATAGCACAGATACATGAGCTCTTCTTAGCAGTATGGAGCAGGTATCCTTGTAGTCACCAGGACTGACAAAATCAGACTGATTTATACCCCTCAAAGGATTGCCAGTAATACACAACTCATAACTCCCCTGGTAACTTCTGTATAAATGGGAGATGGGAACAGCTGTTATACCTGAGCAATGTAAGGGTCTGTATTGATCAAATAACATTCTACAGCATTAGCTGACTACAGAACTAAATCTAAATATGCCCTTGTTTACTACTATAGCATTGACTATGGGCCTAATTCATGTTTGTATACAAATGCAATTGTGATTTTCTAGCTGTTAATGTTAGCAAGTGAAGCTGTTACCCAGAAATGTAAAGACACACCCACTGGAGTCATCATTAAACTCACTCTCAATTTGGTAAACATTCACAGCCTATATGCAAAAACTAGGAACATTGAGTCAAGGGTTTGGTCTATGGCTATGCAGACAGAACAGTGCAGCAGCAGCGGCTATGACATGCCTGAGTCCCCACTAACTCCCCAAATGATAACTTTCTGTCAACCAGTTTTCCACAATATCCTCATGCGAGCGAGGCCACATGGGCGTCTTGATGCATATACACAGTCTGCTGATAATCTTTCTGTTGCTTGAACATCAGCCACTATATACAAATGGAACTTAGGCTCTATGACTACTGCAAACACATTTCATCAAGTTACGTACAAGTAGCTTGAAGGGTAGTATTGTGGGAGTTGTAGTTCTGCGTATCTCTTGTATTGTTCTGTGAATTTGTTCCTGGTCATCTCTTCAGTTTACGTGCATGCATGGCCCATCAAGCTGGGTCATTCATGTGTTTTTATTTCCACATTGTCCCAAGAAGGTTTTAACAAACACACAGAAGGCATTGTTCATATGGGAAAGCATAATGCCACGGAAGCTGATCCAGTCACAGCCACACTTCTGCTTCATGGTGGAGACTATCTTTAATGTCTCCAACAATCTCACAAATGTTTAAGGATACATTCTGGGTGTGTCTTTGGAACACTAAGGGATGAGAATGTTTCAGGCTTCCAAGAAATTTATTTCTGGGCATCTGGATGGGGCATTTCTAGGTATTTGGAAGGGTTCGGTATGAAATACCGGTGGTTGGGATGCTGGCGGTCACATAACCAACAGCGAAATTCCAACACTTAAGTTCCCAACATCGGAACATATAAATTCTTCCCTCCCCTACCCTGACTCGAAACCCCTGAGGGTGGTGACTAGGGTTAACCACCAACTCTATTGTCTAACCCTTCCCCCATAGGTCATAACTCTAATCCAAACCCTGACACTTACCTTTGGGATTTCAGTTGTTGGTGTTCCAGTGCTGGTCTCCTGAGTGGTGTTGGGATTACGGCATCAGTCACATGACTGCCTGCATCTCGTCCACTGGGATGCCAAAAGCATCCCATTTGGAAAACCCATCAGGGTGTGCCATTGAAGTGCTTTAGAATTACAATTTTTATAATGTTCTGAACTGCCAAAGTGACAGCCATGAAATAAAACATCTGAGCAGAGACTGATATTTGAATCAATATGCTTTCTTCCGGAGACACATACAATATAGGATTGTCTGCTTCAAGTACCATTGTCTATTTAGACATCATTACTAGAACAATCCAGGAAGAACTGAATTGAAAATTTCGGAGACTTATTTAAATTTCAGAATCAACCGAATCCACTTCTGATGAAATTCTAAATGAGCAAATCATATACCTTATTTACACCAAAATACAAACTGAAAGCTAGAGCAAAAAATAATGTTACATCCTGAAATAAATAATTCCTGTTTGTTGTGTAATACACTAAACTTATTGTGCTTTTGTATTATGCATATAGTATAAACTTATATCCATAAATTGTACTATGGGCCTGATTTAGATGTGGTTGGATGTTCAATTGCTGCTGCTTACATGGAAACAGCAGCAATGCACTAGTATGATAATGCAGCAGGAGGTGTCCTGTATAAGTAGAAGCCCCCTGCTTGCATTAGTGGCCTGCGGGATCATACCACCTATGACACCATCGGACAGCTGCGTGACCCATGGTGTCGCACAAGCCAGCTGCCAAAGTTCCTACAAAGAGGCCAGGAAATCAATGTATTCCAATGAAGTTCCTGGCCCTGCTCCAAAATTGAGATGCCACCCACTACTCACCCCCATATGTCAGCAGACTGTCAATCACTTACAGCCTGCAGCATTAGTGCTATGCAGTATCTATTCTCTACAGTGCAGTATGGGTCCAGTGCATGCGCAAAGTACAGAACATTGGTACTTTGTGCTATGTGCCACTCCTCTAATAACATCTGAATCAGGCCCAATAAAAAGTATATAGTAGTCCTTGCTGTCAAACTAAATTTAAACAGTGGGCTATTGTATATCTACTATGCACCAGGGTTTCAAAGCTACCATGTTTTTCATGTACATTTTAAATTGAAATCATGGTATATTCAATAGCCTTGCATTTAATATTATTGCCCTTATAAAATGTGCAGGCTAAACCACCAAAAAAACTGTGGCTTCGAAAACCCGCTCCATGGTAAAGATATAGGTTGAGTCACCTACAGAATATCCAAAATGCTTGGGTCCAGAAGTATATTGGATTTCAGATTCCATATTTTGGATATTTGTTTACCATAATGAGATGTCTTGGGGGGAAAACCTAATTATAAACACAGAATGCATTTCTATTTCATATACACCTACTACACATAGCCTGAAAATAATTTTATACAATCATTTTCATATTTTTGTGCATTAAGCAAAGTTTCTGTACATAAAATTAATTCTTGTTTTATATACACTTTATACACATAAACTGAAGGTAATTTTATACAATATTTTTGATGATTTTGTGCTTTACACAAAGTTTGTGTTCATTGGACTCTCAGAAAGCAAAAGTGTTAATCTCAGTCTTACTCAAAAAATTCTGTATTTTATAATATTCCATATTTTGGGACTTTGGATATGTGACACTCAACCTTTATGACTACTGTATGTATTTTGTTGAAGGTTTTTGCCTCCTATGAATATAATTATTTTTGCCTTAGAAAATAATAGTAAAATAGCTTGTAAAATTAAGAATCTAAAATGACTTACTTTATTTAAATAATCATATTTAAATGACAGATTAATATTACTTTTATCTTCAATTTAATTTGGATTATATCTTTAGAGCTCACTGATCCTCAGAATCAAAATGTTGATTCTTTGTGGGTTTTATATTTAGCACTGAAACAGCATATCAGCTTTACAACTTTTAATTTACTTGTTTCAGTAAATTAACATTTAAATGATATTTCTCTTGCAAAAAATTCAGCCTAAAAGAAAGAATAACTAAATATTACCTTAACACACCTGCTCTATTATATGTCATAAAAAATATCAATACCCATAAAAATGATTTTATTTTGATTTGTTATCACTGAAAATTGGATTTTGCAGAATTTCTTGTCATGGTGATAAACCTTCCGTCAATGGAGACTTTATTTTAACCTCCATGTCAATAAGTATTTTTTATTTGTATTTCTAAATTCTGTAATCTTTTATTTTAAACAAATTTGAGAAATTTGATTACAAATTGGGTGACCACAGTCTTACTGTTCTATTTACAAGAAACCTGTTAAAATGGGTTGCGTTTATGTGACTGGCGGTCAGGAGACTGCCGGTCACAATACTGTCGCTGGAATCCCAGCATCTGAATATCCCATTGATCGCCGCGCTGACCAACAGGGACTATTCCCCCATAGACCGCTAGTCACACATACCCAATCCATTAAAATATGCCATGAAACCCTTTTCATGCAGATTCTAATGGAAACCCTTTTCAAGCAGATTCTTCTACAGAGAGCAGTATCATATAGGATGTACACCTACAAGTGTATCAGTGAGGTATATTTATTAGAAATTTAATTTTAACCTTCCAAAACCTTTTGGTGTGCAAGAATCTGGTTCACGTTCAGGGTTCACTGTATCTATCAAGCCTTAGAGAGATATACTGTAAAGTGGAGATAGATAACTACTAGTGAGAGAGATGTATTGAGCTTAAGCAGCTATCAGCCATTTTGTTAAGTAGCAGCCATGATGTAGTGAATAAGTATGCTATGCTAAGAAATCATAATAATGCTGACATTTCACAGTTAGTATGTTCTGTGGGAAGCAAGGTCGTAGCTATAGTCTAGAAAATATGTTATTAGACAGTTTTCTCTGTGTTTAAACTTCTTGTGAAGGAGGGGGTCAGCTAGAGAGGAGTTCTGAGAAGAGATGCATTATTGTTTTAATATGTGACGTGTATCAAGTGTTCATGCAAGTACCTATTTGCTATATAACACCCTGCTGATTAAACAAGCTTGAGTCTCATTTTGCCGACATAACCGTGTGTATTGTCTGCTTCCTGGGATTCCCAACCGATTGGTAAACAAATGCTATCGGACAGACAATTGAAGGGACTTGATAGAAGGAGGTTTATCTCTAACATTAGCTAATCAGTTTCTGGCTGCCATTTTACAGGCTGTGTCTTTTAAGGGACAGTCAGGAGCTTATTGGTTGGTACTTTACTACTCTCCATTTTATCTTTCTTCAAGGTTTCATACATCTCACCAATAATGGGGCATCTAATGTCTTATAGGATGTTGTATCACTTCCCATACAGAAGCAGAGCATTTGTTATGAGTTTATACTGGACATGGCTGTATGGCTAACCTACAGTATTGTCTGGTGTTAAGAGGACTTGGTGGTGAGAGAGAGTTTGGGCCTTACAGGAACAGAGCAGCAACATACTCACAGTGCATAAATGTTTTCCACATCTGTTAAAATGCTGTAACATAGGTTCTGAGTGTTGTTATAAAATAGTAAAATGTGTTTTTGTAATAAAACTACAACAACAATGTTTGTACTATGGGAAAAATAAAATAAAATACAAGTACACATACACACCAAACTTTACAGACATATAAACATTATACTGATCAACACATGTAAACCAGAACTTTATTAAAGAACACATACTGTATTATCTATCTATCTATCTATCTATCTATCTATCTATCTATCTATCATGTATCTATCTATCTATCTATCTATCTATCTATCTATCTATCTATCTATCTATCTGTCTGTCTGTCTATCTATCTATCTATCTACTCCCTTTATCTACTTTAAGCTGTCATACTGTACCCTTTATTTAATCTATGTAAATGTTCTATTTATTTCTAAATAATTCTTATATTTCAGAAACAAAAGCGTTAAAAAGACCTATTTATTGTCAGGTAACATTTCCTAGGCAAGATCAAGGACTATAGCTGTTGAAGGAGCCACTTCTGCGTCAAAGGCAGTTACGTTCATGACAAATAGTATTCCTTTGATTTACTATCCAATTCTTGTGAAAAATAGGCCTTCCTAGATGATATATTAGACGTGCTTTCAGGTTACTGTGGCTGCTGTACATGGTACTGGAACCGTACTTACATCTATGCTTTACTTTTCAATTAATTTTTAATTGCAACAAGCTGTGCACTTTTATATCCTCTGAAATATGTGCTTATTTTTCTCCTTATAATTAATGTGACATTATTATTAACATTAGATAATTTAAAGACATAAACATTTGAATAGATAGTTTTTTTCATGCAGCATCAGCTGTTATTCTATGAAGAGGAAGCATTCAGTTTTATTAGGAAGTGCAAGGCAATGTAATTGCTTATACAGCCAAAATAATAAAATGTGTGTCCTTGGTAAAACTGAAACCTGCAATTCATTGCAATCGCTCTGCTTGTGACAACAGAATGCAATCGCAGTTCTGTACAGTTATTTTATTGTAGTGCCGATTCCCATAATATGGCAATTATACTGTACATTGCCAAACCAAAATAAATTCCCTGGTTGTCCAGTTTACCTAATCTATTTTAACAATGATTAAAAAGAACCATATTTATTTAGCAAACTAAAATTCCAAAGTCAGTGGATATGAAATACTATATTTTATGTATTATTATTATTATTATTATTATTATTAACATTAACTAATATGACACCACTATGGTTCTGCAGTGCCTAACAAAGTACATAAATAAATGAGCAAAACAAGAACACAATGACTTATAATACAAGACAATGTAGGACAAATACATGGTATATAAACATTTCTGTATCAGGGGTCATGCCACTAAGCATCACGGTAGCAGAAACTGAGGGTTAGGTGCTGTTGTAGGGAGTAAGGACTAGAAGATAGTCCAAGTAAAAGAAGTAAAGGCACATGATGGAAGCGGGCCATGCTCCTGAGAGCTTACATTGTAAAGGGGAGGAGCAGACAGACAGGGATGACACAGATGGGGTAGACAGCGAGCATGGAACAGATGGGTTTAATGAAGAAGTGGGTCTTGAGAGCCTGTTTTAAGTTTTGTACAGAGGTTGAGAGTCTGATTTTAAAGAACATACTGTACCTTTAGCTCATTGGCTAAAATAGGATGATCCCATGTGGGAAGGCTGCTTTGCCCAAACATTATTCTTGGAATAATAAAAAGGCATTCTACTGGAATTAAGGATAACTTAGCTGCTCAGTGGCATTGTTCTGCTAGCATTCCAGTGAAGGCTGTTCAGAATGTGAAAAAAATTGGAGGATTAAGATCTGGCTCTTCTGGCTAGCAGCAACCAGTCACTATCATGGACTTTTGTTCATGCAACTAATTTTCTTTAAAGGTGCCTGACACATTCTTTTGAATATGGAAACCATGCAATTCTTGTTCTTTTTTAGATATGAGTTTAATTTTCAGTAAATAACCACAGTACATTATCTTTAAAGTAACATTGGATAAGTGACCTTTGGAGACAAGTGTGTTTCCATCTCTAGTGACTAAGAGTAGGTAAAGGTTAAAGAGGGAGTGAGAGATGAGAAAATCTGGGAGAGTGATAGATGAACAGGAGACTTCCATGAGATGGATCAGCAGCAGCCTGGTTGAAATAAATATGAGCTTGAGGCTGCAGTTAGGAAATGTGAGCAGGAAGTTAAGAGGGAACAGATATAAAAGAGATTGAAAATTCAATAAATATGTAATAAATAAGTCATTGCATACCACTTTATGCACTGTATATAGAACAGCTGTTGACAAACATCTAAAAAAACAAAAAACATTTTGTGTGGCTGAAAAGAGAAGGCAGTGATGTTGTCAGCAGAATAATTTATATTTTTCGGTTACACAAGGTGCTTCAGCATATTATAAGAGTTACATGGATATCAGTTATTTTAACAATTAAAACAGTTCAGTTGTATAGAATAAAAAAATAATTTTCAAATGTTAAACCACCAAAATGTATACAGTATTAACACTATTTAAAAATAATAAAATTATCCCCTGAGTGCAAGTAGGAATACTGTAAATGCTTAATGAAGGAGATGTTTTAAATAATATATCTCCTTCTTTACACACTTCAAAGGAATAAATTCTGACAATCTGCAAACCTATATTTACAAGCTATCATTGTTATATGTGGTCTCTGTGTGCTTTTTTTTTCTTCATTAAAAGATCTCAAATTGATGAAAAAAATTACATTCAGACATTTTAAAAGCTTAATACTTAGGTAATTACTAATGAAATTGTATCAAGCATTTTTTTTCATAGTGAATGATTTACAGTACGAGTAAGTTAAACAATGCCAAACAGTCAAAGTTGCAATTACAATTGTTTCTATGGGAAAAAAAATCACCATAGCTTCTAAAGAGGACAAGTAGAGATACTGCACATTCTGTATCAACCAATCAGATTCTAGTTATCAATTATCTTGTATGATCTATAAAAAGATGGCTAGAATCTGGTTGCTATAGGTAACACCTCCCTTTGTTCTTTTTAGAAAAAGTTTGATAGATCACCTCCTATATATTGTAATAGATTGGTATGATAGCATCTGAAATATGAAGTGGTGTTCTGCACTTTAGCTTATAACAATAATATAAAATATTGAAGCAATGCAAAAACCTGCACTTAAATTTGATCACTGGCAATATGTAGATAAAAGGGCAGAGCGGGTTCTGATTGTTTTCTCTAGAAAATATTTTATTCTTACTGTAAGGTTTTAATCACTTTCTATAAATGCAAACACAATGAAATGCAAAAAATCAATTTAAGTACCTTTCCATGAAGGGATTCACAAACCCAAAGTGGACACAGTAAAGCCTAGAAGAAAATCTTTTTTGCATTCAGGTACATGAAGGGGTTCGGTATAGTATTCTGGTGGTCGGGATGCTGGCAGTCACATGACTGATAGCGGCATTCCGACACTGACGATCCCAACTTTGGACAGGGCAAGTATTCTACCTCAACCTCA
The DNA here is from genome assembly GCF_028390025.1 of Pseudophryne corroboree. NCBI lineage: Eukaryota > Metazoa > Chordata > Amphibia > Anura > Myobatrachidae > Pseudophryne > Pseudophryne corroboree. Next base: position 272,722,928 of record NC_086451.1, on the reverse strand, counting down.
TTCCCCATCCTAAGCCTTGTGGCTATGGATAACCCTTCTGGGGTGTCAGCTATGGCTAACCCTTGAGGGGTGGTGGCTATGGCTAACCCCCCCACTAGTGCCTAATCCGAACCCTCACCCCTGGGTCCTTACCCGTACCCTGATACTCCCCTTCGGATGTTGGCTGTCAGTGCTCCGGTGCTGGTATCCAGAGTGGTGTCGGGATTCCAGTATTGGTACCATGATCACCGGCATCCTGACTGTCAGGATGCCAAATGAATAGCACATGAAATGATTATCAGCAAGAGTGGCAAGAATAAAGATCAGCAATGTTTTCAAATCTGTTCTGTATAATATTAGTCTCATTCTACATGAAATGTATAACATAGAATTTTGACAGCAGATAAGATCCACATGGCCAATCTAGTCTACCATAAACATACATACATGAAAACACCTACACACAAGAGGTTTTTTTTTTTAGTCTGGAGCCATTTAACCTACCAGTATATTTTTGGATAGTGGGAAGAAACTGGGGCGCCCGGAAGAAACCCATGAAAACATGGGGAGAATAAACAAACTCTACACATTTAGGCAATGGAGGTAATAAAACCCATGACCTCAGTGCTGTGAGGCAATAATGCAAACCATTACACAGTCCATACTGCCACATAATTGCCCTTATGCGTTCTGCATGAGATCCATCTTTCATTTTTTTAAATATTAACTTTGTTTTTCACAAAAATAGAGACGAGGTACAGAAAAAAAAGGAAAAGGGAGGGGATAGGGAACAAGAAATCACAGAGGGAACAAGAAATCACAGAGGCCCAGGTACAGCAAAATACATTGCTCAAGAATAAGAAAAATACAATGCAATACTGCACAGTGCACACAAAAACACATACCTGCGGTATACCGCAAAAAAACATACCCGCGGTAGACCACAAGGTTAAGTAGGGTCACTCTTCTGGTTGGCCCCACTTAACCTCGCAGTCTACCGCAGGCCGCAAAGTTCCCACAATTGGATATAATGGAGCGCCTCTGCGCAACATTGTATCTACAGTGCGCAGCCTGACTGACAGTTCAGGAGTGCACAGCCAATCAGGAGAGTGCCATGACGTGGTGCTCCCTGATTGGCTGAAGGGACCCTCTTTGACAGCAGTCATGGGGGGTCCCGCCAGTCGGGGAAAGGGGATCCATGTGTAAACATGGATCCCCTTTCAGTGCGTGGATTGGGTATTCCGTTTTTTTATTTTACCAAGTCCCTGGATTATAACTTTTAAGAAGAGGACCGATCTACCCGGATTCTTTGTAAGTATAATTTTATTTACAGGTACCCCTGGATTCTACTGGACAAGGGGACCGACTGCTTTGTGTCAACATAGGTAAGTATGTATGTATGTAAGTGTGCATGTATGTTTAATAAAATTTTACTTTGACGGTGTGTGTGTTTTGTTTTTATTTGGGTATTTTTTGTAGTAGAACTACAGGTACCAGCGGGCCCATTTCTCCCCCGCATGCTGGTACTTGTGGTTCTCCAAGTACCAGCTTGCGGGGGAGGCTTGCTGGGACTTATAGTTCTGCTACAAAAAACAATATTCTTTTTATTACATAAAAGGCTTTCAGCCTCCTATCCACCGCCCTTGGATGGGGGGACAGCCTCGGGCTTCACCACTGGTCCTTGGGTGGCTGGAGGGGGGGACCCCTTGATTTAAGGGGGCCCTACTCCTCCAGGGTACCACGGCCAGGGGTGACTAGTTGGTGATTTAATGCCAGGGCCGCAGGGACCAATATAAAAGTGTCCCCCGGCTGTGGCATTATCTCTTTGACTAGTGGAGCCCGGTGCTGGTGTTAAAAATATGGGGGACCCCTACGTCTTTTGTCCCCTGTATTTTTTGCACCAGGACCAGGTGCAGAGACCGGTGCCTGTTGTTAAAATATGGGGGAGCCCCTGTCAATTTTCCCCCCATATTTTTACAACCGGCTCAAATAGCCTGAGGCTGGTTATGCTTGGGAGGAGGGATCCCACGCAATTATTTTCAGGATTTTTAACACTTTATACACTTCTTTTAAGGTACACAATGAAGCCCTGCACAGATCTCACAGATCTGGCCGGGATTCATTGTGTTAAGTTCAGCAGTGTTTTACTAATCACTCCCGTAAAACACTGCCCGAAATCACGAATGACATCGACATCAGAAAACACGAAAATGCAGAATACAACAGCATAGTAAGGGAGGCGTAAAAAATTCAAAAAGTTGCAAATTCACACATTCGATGTCATTCGTATTTAATCTCCCTCCAAATCCTGACAATTATGAATCTTAGTAACTATACCACCCAGAACATGAAATGGTGGGATCCAGGATAATGAACATACCTGTTACATGGGAAATCAGTTGGAATACTTAATTCCACAAATAGAGAAGGGCAGGACAAGACCAAAACTTATGGAAAATATCCCCTACATAACCACAGTTGTGCTAGCACTTATTAGAGCTACAGTAAAAGGTCAAATTATGTGAAGTTTCTCATTGGTTAAATATAACCTAATGTATGTAAAAGACTTACAGTAGTGGCCTATTCAACCACAAAATTCAATTTACTTGATACAGGTTGAGTATCCCATATCCAAATATTCCGAAATACGGAATATTCCGAAATACAGACTTTTTTGAGTGAGAGTGAGATAGTGAAACCTTTGTTTTTTGATGGCTCAATGTACACAAACTTTGTTTAATACACAAAGTTATTAATAATATTATATTAAATGACCTTCAGGCTGTGTATATAAGGTGTATATGAAACATAAATGAATTGTGTGAATGTAGACACACTTTGTTTATTGCACAAAGTTATAAAAAATATTGGCTAAAATTACTTTCAGGCTGTGTGTTTAAGGTGTATATGTAACATAAATGCATCCTGTGCTTAGATTTATTCCTATCACCATGATATCTCATTATGGTATCTAATTATTCCAAAATACAGAAAAATCCGATATCCAAAATACCTCTGGTCCCAAGCATTTTGGATAAGGGATACTCAACCTGTAGTCTGTTGCAACTTCATTCATCTCTAAAATAAATTTTCTATCTGAGTTATATGACAATGCATAAAACATCTCTGAGAGGGGAATGTACTTGGATACACAAGAACAGATAATAAACACAACCAGGTTGGCCTCTCGTTTTGTCTAAGCTGACAATGGGGGAGGGGAGGGTTGTAGTCCCTAACATTAGGGGAAATCAGTTGGAATACTTCATTCCACAAATAGAGCAGGGCAGGACAAGACCACCAAGAGATGCCTCCCTTATAACTATATTTGTGACTCTCTCCAATATATACATTGGAGTAATGGAAACAGGCCTAGATCCCAGCATGACACTATGAAGCCAGTGACACAGTTTTTAAAATATTGATAAAAAGCCTTAGGGTCGATAGAATATTTAACTTGCAGTAGGGAAAAGGAAAGACATGCTCGCTCTGAAGTTATGTCTTGTAGGTAGTTATCCCCTTATCCATCCAAGAATTAGGAATTCCATTAACTATGACCTTGAAACTTAGAGTAGAATTTGGTAAGGAAGATTCTATATGGTACCATGCACACAGGGTAACTGCAGAAGAATATGTGTACTGTAAGTTTGGTTTGCTCTTGGTTTGGGTAACCGCAGCAAATCAGGTAGAGAAAATACAAAAAACATACATTGTTCCAAAAGTACCCATAGTTTCGGGGAATCAATAACAAACTGGTCCCTAACATGACCTAGAAGACAAGGCAGTTGATCCACTTATCATCTTTGATCCACATGGAAATTTCCTATAAAATATTTCCTCAGCATACTGTACATCAATGACAGAATCAAATGAAAAGTTTATTGCCCCTTTTAACTAATATTTTTAGAAATCCAGCACATAAATATAAGGTAGAACAGAATGCCATTATATGGCGCAAAATAAAAACTCAAAGACTTCACACTTCTATGAAAATGTCTATTCTCCCACAAAATTACATTTATTTGATAGTCTGTTGCAACTTCATTCATCTCCAAAATGAATGTTCTGAGATAGTTGACAATGCATTCCTATAACAAATGTTTGATATTTTAAGCTACATGGCCATTTCTGATTGCTAGAGTGTTTTTAATCCCCCTCCAAGAAAAACATTCTCACCAGAGACAGTAGAAATGATCATGTATGGCATTTTGCCTTCTCTTAGACCAAAAGTAAATAACCAGTATTGTAGTTAGCTACTGTTCATAACTGTGTGTTATTCTGTGGCATTTTGTAGTGCAAATGAATGTACTGTTTTGTGGCACCCTATAAATACATAATAGCTCTACTTTCTCAAATATGTACAAATAAGTTAGTAATGTGAATTGAAAAATAATATTTACTTTTTCGGTGCTGTAGCTCACTATGGGCCTAATTCAGACCTGATTGTAAATGTGCTAAATTTAGCACATCTATGATCAGTCATACAGACATGCAGAGGGACGCCCAGCACAGGGCCAGTACACACTGCATGTCAGCCCCCTCCCCCACACAAGTACAAAAGCATCGCACAGCAGTGATGATTTTGTACTTTTGGAGTAGCTCCCTGCCAGTGCAGCTCCTGCATGCTGGCAGGAGCTACTCGTCACTGTGAGGGCCACAGCGGCTGCGTGCGATGTCACACTGCCACCGTGGCCCACCCCCCCAATGGTCCATGCATGCCTGTGTTGCCCGGACCACGTCCCCTAAATGGCAGCCAAATGCCGCCAACCCGCCCCCACCCAACCAGCGACCGCCTCTGCCTGTCAATAAGGTAGAGGTGATCGCAGGACTGAGGCAGCCGTAGGCTGTCTGGCATGCGCAGTTCAGACCTGATCGGCTACTATGCGTAAACGCACAGCAGCGATCATTTCTGAATTAGGCCCGATGGGCCTAATTCAGACCTGATCGTAGATATACTAAGTTCAGCACATCTACAATCAGTCACACAGACATGCGGGGGTACGCCCAGCACAGGGCTGGTCCGCCCCGCCTGTCAGGCCCGACCTCTCCACACAAGTACAGAAGCATCACACAGCAGCGATGCTTTTGTACTGGAAGAGTAGCTCCCTGCCAGAGCAGCTCCTGCGTGCTGGCAGGAGCTACTCGTCACTGTGGGGGTTGCAGCAGCTGCATGTGACATCACGCAGCCTCTGCGGCCCACCCCCCCCAATTGTCCGGGCATGCCTGCATTGCCCGGATTGCTCCCCCTAAATTGCAGCCAGACTCCGCCGGTCTGCCCCCTCCCACCCAGTGACAGCCTTTGCCTGTCAACCACGCAGAGGCAATTGCAGGGCTGAAACAGCCATCAGCTGGTCCGCCCCGCATGTCAGGCCCGACCTCTCCACACAAGTACAAAAGCATCACACAGCAGTGATGCTTTTGTATTGGAAGAGTAGCTCCCTGCCAGAGCAGCTCCGGCATGCTGGCAGGAGCTACTCATCACTGTGGGGGATGCAGCAGCTGCATGTGACGTCACGCAGCCTCTGCGGCCCATCCCCCCCAACGGTCCGGGCACGCCTGCGTTGCCCGGATTGCTCCCCCTAAATGGCAGCCAAACTCCGTCGGTCTGCCCCCTCCCACCCAGTGACAGCCTTTGCCTGTCAACCACGCAGAGGCAATTGCAGGGCTGAGACAGCCATCAGCTGGTCCGCCCCGCATGTCAGGCACGACCTCTCCACACAAGTACAAAAGCATCACACAGCAGCGATGCTTTTGTACTGGAAGAGTAGCTCCCTGCCAGAGCAGCTCTGGCGTGCTGGCAGGAGCTACTCATCACTGTGGGGGTTGCAGCAGCTGCATGTGATGGCCCATCCCCCCCAACGGTCCGGGCATGCCTGCGTTGCCCAGATTGCTCCCCCTAAATGGCAGCCAAACTCCGCCGGTCTGCCCCCTCCCACCCAGTGACAGCCTTTGCCTGTCAACCACGCAGAGGCAATTGCTGGGCTGAGACAGCCATCAGCTGGTCTGCCCCGCATGTCAGGCCTGACCTCTCCACACAAGTACAAAAGCATCACACAGCAGCGATGCTTTTGTACTGGAAGAGTAGCTCCCTGCCAGCGCAGCTCCTGCATGCTGGCAGGAGCTACTCATCACTGTGGGGGTTGCAGCAGCTGCATGTGACGTCACGCAGCCTCTGCGGCCCATACCCCCCAACGGTCCGGGCACGCCTGCGTTGCCCGGATTGCTCCCCCTAAATGGCAGCCAAACTCCGTCGGTCTGACCCCTCCCACCCAGTGACAGCCTTTGCATGTCATCCACGCAGAGGCAATTGCAGGGCTGAGACAGCCATCAGCTGTCTGGCATGCGCCAGCGCACTGCAGCACTGGCGCATGCGCAGTTCAGACCTGAGCGGGCGTTATGCGAAAACGCACAGCACTGATAAGGTCTGAATTAGGCCTGATGTACGCTGTGAAATGCTAAACTACAACTTCCCAAATAGAGGTGAGTAAAACCTTTCTGCAAATTCCAAGTGAGTACAAATTTCAGTATTGCAAGACTTTGTATAAAAACTCAAAGTTCATCTTGGGCAAAAACTTTTCTTTTAAAACTTCTTTTAATCCAGTTTTTAAATTGCAATTTTTAACAACAAACCATCAAAGAAACACCAACATTTTGTATACCATTAATCTTTTGTATGAACTAATAAGATATTTGTGAAGTAACTCATGGAAAATATAATTTTTGGTCCAATATTAAAGATGTACCAAACCATGAGATATGTTTTCCTTACTACTCCCAATTCATCTACAAACAGAAAAATATATTGGCTGGCCCAAGAGCAGCCTCAGTTATGCACATATACAGTATATCCATTGTTTTCAAGCAGAATGATAATAGGTCCGGTCTCACTAAAAACTTAAAGTGATGTACAGTAACAGGTGTTATAAATGTGGTTTGAAATAAAGGGATCTTGTTGGAGCACAACCATTGAGATAATTAACAGATAGTGCATGCATAATATAAAAAGTATACCCAGAAATGTTACTCAGAATAGTGTTAATGCAGTCTATTATTATTTTGCATTCCTGTAGACATGTCCCTCTATGTATTGCAAGATAACCAAGTTAATTTTTAATAGGAGTTTTGGAAATGTTATAACATCAAGGTTCTGAATTGTTCTGTTGGGGTTTTTTGTAATCTATCTTTACCCTTTTTATCTTCCTGTACATCATATTTCATAATCTGTCTCTGTTGTTAAAGTATAGTAGGGAAACCATTAAAATGTTGGGGATCTGTTCATTGATTTATTCCTCATGGTCATGTCACCAATATATGTCAAGGTAGGGACTTGTTCCATGACCATATTGTATAATTACTTTCCTAGCTGCTAATTATCACACAAAGAATTATGTTTGCTCACTTTAAAAATGTTTTACAGTGGGAGTGAGGGGGACACAAAATGGGGATATACATAAAAATGTTAATTTGTTTCTCATGTTGAATAACATACTTCTAACAACACAGTGGATACTACTGTTCTTTAAATTAGATAATACTGTAAATGTCAAGTAAATTGATCTGTATTATACAGCATGTAAAATTGAAAGCACTGGTTAAGGATGAATGACTTTCTATGGTACCAGGATAAACTCATTATTTGTACAGTGTTGAGTCTAAAAAATATACAATGAAACTACCTATGAATTTGAATTGATCTGTCAGATACTGTGTGTTTATTATGAATATATTGATTAGTAGAATGAACAATCCTTTAAATGTAGCCAAAATATAAATAGCTAAGTTACACTATATCACTCTCATTCTTGATATATCTGATTTCATGTGTATTATGGTAATTTGCTGTCTGGAATATGAACATCATATCATGTAACTACCAGGGATGCAGTGGTGCAAAACCATCTGTGCCTAGCTGCTCCACAGACACCAGGCCTGCTCATTCTCCATGAAAACTTGTACAATGACATATTATTTTATAATACTTCTTGTCTTGTTGCTGTCTGGTGCTCGTCTTGGCTTAGGACCTTTATATTGACATATTTACAACACTTTAATATCAGGTAATGTCCTTTACCATTTTATATTACTTATTGACATGTTTAATCCTATATGAAAGTAAAAAATGCAATTGACAGTGATGTGCACCTCTTTTCAATGATTTAAGATTGGGCTGGTTCATACTGTTTTAGGTTGAAGGCTTACAGTATCAGAAAAGGAATAATATAAATGGCTTCTGTTTTTATTTAATATCTATTAGTTTATTCTAAGTTACCATCTTTTTCATTGTCACTCTAGTTAATTTAAAATTTCCCTAATACATCTTACTGCAGAGCTGTAACTATACTTTTTGGTGCCCTGTGCCAGAAAGAGAATTGGCGCCCCCCCTCTCCTCCTTACATTTTTCCAATAGGGACATAAGGCACATGCCTAGTGGGGAAGAGGCATGGCAAATGTGATCCTAGAGAAAGCCCATGTTATCTTTATATATAGAAGCCAATCAGGTGGTGCACTCACCAGACTTGTTAATTTTTTTTACATTTATTCAGACATATCAGTCATACAAGCATAAGCGTTTCGGTCCCCTCATGGACCTTTGTCAAGATAATACTTGATTATCTTGACAAAGGTCCATGAGGGACCAGTGAGGTGTTGTGTTGTGTTTTCTGGAGGAGGAAGTTGTGATTTGCTGATTGTGTTTGTGTAAGTAGTCTTGTCCTTATTCTTGTATTGTTAGTTACTTGTTAGTCTCATTTTTCTGTCTGAATTGTCTTTTTATTTAATTGTCCTTTCATTGTTAATTTGAGTTTTGAGTATGTGTGTGAGAGAGGTAGTGCAGTGTTGTAGGCAGTTTAGGTTTGTGTTTGTCTTTATTTTATTAATGTTTTGTGTTAGGGCAGGGAGGGTTTGAGGAGTATGTCAGGGGGTTATACATTTAAGATACCGGCTGTGACTCAAAATACTGATGCCGGAATCCTGACACCTTCCAGAACTTTGACACTGGAATCCAGAACAGGTCAGGATCCCACCACCAGAATTCCAACAGCTGGAATCCCAAAGGAGTTTAAATACTAACCTTGCCCCTGTTGGAATCTTAATCATCGGGATGCTGGAGTCTGTATTTTGATCACATAGCAATCCCGTTATAGGGGCAGGGAAGGCAAGGACAGAGTGAGGAACAGGAGGTGGCTGCTGATATGTTCCAAATCACTTCTAAGGAGGAAAATAATGACGGGTCCAGCCAGCAGTGTAAAACTAAAACTGGCAAAAATGTGAAATTTCAGATATTAAGAGAAGGGTAAAGTTAAAGATGGCTAAAGAGGTGCAGACTGCCATACAAACAGGATCTGTGTCACCCTACCAAGCAGACTACTTGGCCTATGAGGTGCCATTAAAGAGTCTTATACCACCTGAGGTCTTACAGCATTTCCTTGTGCATGACACAGATGCACGGAATGGTAAGTAACCATGTGTTGGTTTTGGATATTTTCCTTTGTGTTTTGTGTATTACCTTGTGTTGTGTTAGTGCAATGGGTTGTTTACATATTTTTTGTAAAATGCTGTTTGTAATCCAGGCCAGTACTTTGTTTACTGCTTATTGATTTTGTAAGGAAATAGATATCTTTTTGCAGTTTGGAACGTGTTTTGTAGGCTGCTGTGTTGTCACATTTTCAGCATTTAAACAGTTTAAACCAGTGTGGCCAGTTAAGGTAACTGCAACTGCAGTGGGACTACACATCCTTCCATACTGTGGCATAGTGTTGAAGTTAGTGCATGTGTAAAGTGTGGTAGGGCATGCTGGGTTGTGTAAATGCCAAAGCAGCTGGAGGACCAATGATTGGCCTTCACTGGTTCTAAGATAAGTTACGATTTGGGCCATGGATGTATAATGCAGTTGTATGTTGATAAAAAGTTTACAACCATGGAAGTATAATAATGTTGCGTGTAAATATTGTGAACTAAATGATCAGGGTGCACCATGTTACCATCAGTATCTCCACTCATATTGGAATTCACATTTTTTTTTATCCTTTATAAAAAAAAGTCAATATTTTGGTTTTAATATACTTAACGTGTCTTATTTGATTCAATCAACAAGTGGTAAGCATTATGGTAAAGCACATTTATAAATGCTTACATTTGTTTTACTGATTCACAGCACAAGCCACAGCAACACAATAAAAGAGCCAAACCCAGCGACACACTGTGGATTCTGAAGTGGCTGGTAAATAAATGCAAAAAACTTTGTTTTGCATACATGATGGTGAAGTTATTATGTTAGTGATTAAATATTTTGTATGTAGGTGCATCCTCAAAACCACTTGCTAGACAAGCTCCACCTCAAAGAGATGTCCACACCCCAAAGGTCTCCTCAGATCACAATTATCTCCACAGATTTCTGGACCAAGGGTTCCTACATCTGGAAGGTGAGTCTGTGAAAAGAAAAAAGAAAAACATTAACATTTCACACTTAACAACTAAGGTGGTCACTTGGAAATTTTAAACCTTGCAACCGGATACAATTTTAGATTTTAGAGGGCAGAGGCAGTGTGCCAAACAACACTTATACAGATAACATTCATGGGTCTATAGCAGTTGTGTTTAAAAATGACATAGTCAGTTGTGTTTGAAGTACACATCCCAGCATGTCCTGATATAGTATATGCATGGTCTGAAAGCAGCATTATGGAAGTGAATGCTGGTACAGTATGTGCATTACCACAAAACCTGGGGGGAACTTCTGGACTAAAACATTCATATTGTGTATAATATTGATTAATTTTTCATTATTAAGTATGCTTTCGCCACAGTGGTATAACTTTTGAAAATATCCATTTTAGTACAATATAGGTATTGAACTGCACAACCAACAAGCAATGCATACACAGTTCTGTATCACAGGTTCCGAAGATTTTACCGAACAGCCACTGGAACCCATCTTTGATGGTCAAGGCCTGCAAAAACAAGAGACACAAGAAGACATGGTCACACTTTATGTTTCCACTGACACCACCAAGTGCAACATACCCCAACAGTGCCTCTACCACCATCATTTATTGCCCTTAAACCTCCTCATCTTCTACAGCCAGACATGTCATACTGACAAATGATGGATGACTTTCAAAAGCAGCATCTGGAACTGTTAACCACACAAGTTTGCATTATTAATGTCATCAGTAGAGGTCAAACAGGCACAACCAAAACCTGTTTTCCCAAAATTTTGAGCTAACCTGAATTGCTTACAACATGGATATAGGGGGTTATTCAGGTTTGTTAGCAAATCAAAAGCGTTAGCAATTGGGCAAAACCATGTTGCACTGCAGGTGGGGCAGATATAACATGTGCAGAGAGATTTAGGGGTATATTCAATTGAAGTCGGATCCATTCCGACATTCATTTGTCGGAATGGACCCGACCTGAGCTATTCAATGCATTATCAATTCGACTTTAAAAAAAGTCAAAATGATTTGCAGGAGGAGGGGGGGGGGGGGGGGGGGGAGAGCAGTGCTACAGCAGCAGCTATATATCCGCTGCTGTAGTGCTGCTCTCCCCCGTCTGCCCGCAGCTCTCCCCCATCTCCCCCCCTCGTATGTCTGTCTCTCCCCGTCCCTCCTCTCCACGGCCCCGCATCACAGCCACTGCTCACGGCAGCGTCCACCCGGCTCCAGCAAGCGAGGTTTCGCTTGCTGGAGCCGGGTGGACGCTGCTGTGAGCGGCGGCTGTGACATCCTCCTGCTCTCCCAGTCTGGCTGTCCGCGGCTCTCTTCGTCACTGCTCCTGCATCCCACTCACTTCGACTTTTTTTAAAGTCGAAGTGCGATGGTCGAAAAGGGGGCCAAAACCTGTCGATTTTGGCCCCGTTTTTGACACAAGCACGTGGATCGGCAGCTATTCCTCCGATCCACGTGCTTTTCGACAAGTCGAATTCCTCGACTTGTAGAATATATTGAATAGGATGGAACCCCTTCCGACCTAAAAAGTCGAAAACTGTTGTCTTTTCGACAGACGGCAGCTTTCGGCGTCAATTGAATATACCCCTTAGATTTGGGTGGCTTATATTGTTTCTGTGAATGGTAAACACTGGCTACTTAATTTCAACACTGTAATTTAGATTTCAGTTTGAACACACCCCACCCAAATCTAACTCTCTCTGCACATGTTACATCTGCCACACCAGCAGTGCAATATGGTTTTGCCCAGTTGCTAACTTTTCTTGGTTTGCTAACAAACCTGAATAATGCCCATAATACAGAACTGAAATACGCAATTCCACAAAACTTTGCTAAAGATGCAGAAATCAAACTCCACATTTCATTATACATTTAAACAGTGATTTTCAACCATTTTAAACTCGTGGCACACTAAACAAGATTTTAAAATTGCCAAGGCACACCATCAGCTTTTTTGTCACCGTGGTAATAAACAGATTTATATTACTGCCACACACCAGTGTCCCTATAGTAATTCCACACACCTGCCACCCCTCTAGTAATTCCACACACCTGCCCCCCTATAGTAATTCCACACACCTGCCCCCCTATAGTAATTCCACACACTTGCCCCCTACAGTAATTCCACACACCTGCCACCCTATAGTAATTCCACACACTTGCCACCTACAGTAATTCCACACACCTGCCCCCCTACAGTAATTCCACACACCTCCCCCCCTATAATAATTCCACACACCTGTATCCCTATAGTAATTCCACACACCTGCCCCTCCTACAGTAATTCCAAACATCTGCTCCTCCTACAGTAATTCCACACATCTGCTCCTCCTACAGTAATTCCACACACATGCCCCCATATAGTAATTCCACACACCTGACCCCCTATAGTATTTCCACACACCTGCTTCTCCTATAGTGATTCCACACACCTGCCCCTCCTATAGTAATTCCACACATCTGCCCCCCTATAGTAATTCCACACACCTGCCCCCCTACAGTAATTCCACACACCTTTTCCTCCTACAGTAATTCCACACATGTGCCCCCTCTATAGTAATTCCACACACCTGTCCCCCTATAGTAATTCCACACACCTGTCCCTCCTATAGCAATGTGTGTGTGTTTGTAACTTTAAAACTTTCCCTCTCAGTGGGGAGTGAGGAGCATGGAGGATCAGCAGTAAGTGAGTGTGCATTGCAGGTGGGGGGCACGATGTGCGGTGCGTGACCTATGAGTCACCATAGATCACATGCTGACTATCGCCGAAGTGCAGCACTGCCCGGTGAGCAGGCATTTCTGGTGACTGGCTGTGGTGGGTCTGTGTGGCACGTGGCGGCGGGTCTGTGTGCGGGCGGTGGCGGGTCTGTGTGCGGGCGGCGGTGGGTCTCTGTGGTGGTTGGTCTGTGTGCAGGCGGCGGCGGGTCTGTGTGTGGGCAGTGGCTGGTCTGTGTGGTGGGCATCTCTGACAGGCAGCCTGATGGCACACCTGGCAACTGCTCATTGCACACTAGTGTGCTGCGGCACACCTGTTGAAAAAGGCTACATTTGAGTGACTTTTGGACTCCTAAAGCAATGCCATTAGGGAACTTAACTGGACAAAATTGAATTTAGGAAGCCAAATATTTTCTTGCTTACCTGACCCAATTCCAGCAAATCTTGTGGCAGCGCTTCACACAAGACAACCCCAGTAACTACGCCCAGAGCCGGCCATAGGTATAGGCAAACTAGGCAATTGCCTAGGGCATTTGATATGCCTAGGGGCATCAGCAGATTCTGCTGATTAAAATGATATGCGGCATGCCTATATTCTGTGTGTGGCATTTCATATGCAGATACAGCCACAGTCGCACACAGTATATAGGCATGCTGCATATCATTTTAATCAGCAGAAGCTGCTTGTGCATCCTAGCCACATAGCAATGCAAATAAGATGCATTTTCATTCAAAAAATGTGCCCGACGTTCACATTGAGGCAAGATTTATGAGGACACATCTGTGTCCAAGCAGAGGCAGAGGTCACAGTGTTAGTGGCAGTGTGAGTGCTGTGTGCATGTGAGTGGGTTGGTTGTGCAGTAGTGTTCGGAATATGTGTAAGGAGCATTATGTGTGTCATGTACAAATGCATTAATAATGTGCAACATATGTGTAAAGGGCACTATGTGTGTCATTATGTGTATAAGGGCATTAATAATGTGTGGCATATGTGTACCAGGGTACTACTGTATGTGTCATTATGTGTATAGGGGCACTAATAATGTGCAGCAAATGTGTAGGGGGCACTATGTGTGTCATTATGTGGATAGGGGCACTAATAATGTGCAGCGTATGTGTAAGGGACATTATGTGTAAAAGGGCATTAATAAAAGTTGTCATAATGTGTAAGGCACATTATGTTTATAAGGACATTAATAATGTGTCTCATATGTGTTAGGGGCATTACTGTGTGGCATTATGTGTTTAAAGTGCTCTACTATGTGGCGTTGCGTATAGAAAGGGCACTACTGTGTCGTCTAATGTGAATAAAGAGCAATAGGGTGTGAAGAAATGTGAATAAGGAGCAATTCAGTGTGATGTAATGTGAATAAGGGGCTCTACTGTGAGAAGTAACATTTATAAGGTAAAGTGATACTACTGTAGGATGTAATATGAATTATGAACACTATCGCATGATCAAATGTGAATAAAGTGCAGTACTGTGTGGCATAATTGGAATTGGGGTTACTATTGTGTGGCCATGCCTTGCCAGCAAAAACACACTCCTTTTTGGGCTGTGCGCCAAATGTGCGAACTGTTCCTATTTAAAATATAGGGGGTACAAACACCAAAATAAGGACTGCTATGGATGAGGGGTGATGGTGCTGGGAAAGAAGTGCAAGGTCAGAGGCAGAACCAGCGGTGGTGCTAGGGGGCACCAGCCAAAATCTTGCCTAGGGCATCATATTGGTTAGGACCGGCTCTGACTACGCCACCATGTGAAACACCACGCAAGAGAAGCAGGGTGGTAGGGGTTTAAGTAGGGGTAGTCTGTGAATGGGTATGTACAAAAATTAGAAAAAAGAACCTTAGAAAATTGTTTCAAAATGTTCACAAAATGACATTATTTTTTGTGTTTTGTATTTGAACAAAATTTAAGGTTTTACTTATGTACTGTTATTGTACTTTTTGTCACATTAATTTGCTTTTTACATACAGTACTGTAATGTTTATGTTATTAAAAACAAAAGGTGACATAATGAAATGGTGTTTTTTTGTTTTGGTGCATTATTGTGGTTCAAGTTAAAACACATGAGAAGACTCGTAGCAGAGAAGGTAGTTTTTTTATAAAGTGTATTTTGCTGCATGTTTGGGCCATTTGCGGGCATCTTTGAAAACTCGAATCTTGGTAAATTTGCGTGCTGCATTGTTTTCTATTGAAAGTACTTGCGAGTTGGTTCGATGGTTTATTTAGTTGTATTTGACTTTACACCCATGTTATGCAGATAAAATCATGTTTGTTCACCTGTGTTTAGCATTAGAAAATCTCTGAGTTGTGAAAATTGTTCAAATACACCCAAGAATGCATTCTCGACCAAACACGAGTCTTAGTAAATCTATCCCTTAGCCTCAATACACCACACAGCCGAGATAAAGTCCTGCGCAACTCTGTTATCATTGGGCATTGTACACAAAAAAATTGTCACAAATGCATCTTAGAGACTGTGCTGATTAATTTTAAATGCAACAGTTGTATAGAGATGAGCGGGTTCGGTTTCTTTGAATCCGAACCCGCACGAACTTCACTTTTTTTTTCACGGGTCCGAGCGACTCGGATCTTCCCGCCTTGCTCGGTTAACCCGAGCGCGCCCGAACGTCATCATGACGCTGTCGGATTCTCGCGAGACTCGGATTCTATATAAGGAGCCGCGCGTCGCCGCCATTTTCACACGTGCATTGAGATTGATAGGGAGAGGACGTGGCTGGCGTCCTCTCCATTTAGATTAGATTTAGAAGAGAGAGAGAGAGAGAGATTGCTGTGATACTGTAGATTAGAAGAGAGTGCAGAGTGCAGACAGAGTTTAGTGACTGACGACCACAGTGACCAGTGACCACCAGAGACAGTGCAGTTGTTTGTTTTATTTAATATATCCGTTCTCTGCCTGAAAAAAACGATACACAGTCACACAGTGACTCAGTCTGTGTGCACTGCTCAGCCCAGTGTGCTGCACATCAATGTATTGTATATAAAGCTTATAATTGTGGGGGAGACTGGGGAGCACTGCAGGTTGTTATAGCAGGAGCCAGGAGTACATGATAAATAATATTATATTAAAATTAAACAGTGCACACTTTTGCTGCAGGAGTGCCACTGCCAGTGTGACTAGTGGTGACCAGTGCCTGACCACCAGTATATTAGTAGTATTGTATACTATCTCTTTATCAACCAGTCTATATTAGCAGCAGACACAGTACAGTGCGGTAGTTCACGGCTGTGGCTACCTCTGTGTCGGCACTCGGCAGGCAGTCCGTCCATCCATAATTGTATTATATACCACCTAACCGTGGTTTTTTTTTTCTTTCTTTATACCGTCGTCATAGTCATACTAGTTGTTACGAGTATACTACTATCTCTTTATCAACCAGTGTACAGTGTGGTAGTTCACGGCTGTGGCTACCTCTGTGTCGGAACTCGGCAGGCAGTCCGTCCATCCATAATTGTATTATAATATATACCACCTAACCGTGGTTTTTTTTTCGTTCTTTATACCGTCGTCATACTAGTTGTTACGAGTATACTACTATCTCTTTATCAACCAGTGTACAGTGCGGTAGTTCACGGCTGTGGCTACCTCTGTGTCGGAACTCGGCAGGCAGTCCGTCCATCCATAATTGTATTATAATATATACCACCTAACCGTGGTTTTTTTTCCGTTCTTTATACCGTCGTCATACTAGTTGTTACGAGTATACTACTATCTCTTTATCAACCAGTGTACAGTGCGGTAGTTCACGGCTGTGGCTACCTCTGTGTCGGCACTCGGCAGGCAGTCCGTCCAACCATAATTGTATTATATACCACCTAACCGTGGTTTTTTTTTCATTCTTTATACCGTCGTCATACTAGTTGTTACGAGTATACTACTATCTCTTTATCAACCAGTGTACAGTGCGGTAGTTCACGGCTGTGGCTACCTCTGTGTCGGCACTCGGCAGGCAGTCCGTCCAACCATAATTGTATTATATACCACCTAACCGTGGTTTTTTTTTCATTCTTTATACCGTCGTCATACTAGTTGTTACGAGTATACTACTATCTCTTTATCAACCAGTGTACAGTGCGGTAGTTCACGGCTGTGGCTACCTCTGTGTCGGCACTCGGCAGCCCGTCCATAATTGTATATACCAGTGACCTAACCGTGGTTTTTTTTTCTTTCTTTATACATACATACTAGTTACGAGTATACTATCTCTTTATCAACCAGTCTATATATTAGCAGCAGACACAGTACAGTGCGGTAGTTCACGGCTGTGGCTACCTCTGTGTCGGCACTCGGCAGCCCGTCCATAATTGTATATACCACCTAACCGTGGTTTTTTTTTTCTTTCTTTATACATACATACTAGTTACGAGTATACTATCTCTTTATCAACCAGTCTATATATTAGCAGCAGACACAGTACAGTGCGGTAGTTCACGGCTGTGGCTACCTCTGTGTCGGCACTCCGCAGCCCGTCCATAATTGTATATACCAGTGACCTAACCGTGGTTTTTTTTTCTTTCTTTATACATACATACTAGTTACGAGTATACTATCTCTTTATCAACCAGTCTATATATTAGCAGCAGACACAGTACAGTGCGGTAGTTCACGGCTGTGGCTACCTCTGTGTCGGCACTCGGCAGCCCGTCCATAATTGTATATACCAGTGACCTAACCGTTGTTTTTTTTTCTTTCTTTATACATACATACTAGTTACGAGTATACTATCTCTTTATCAACCAGTCTATATATTAGCAGCAGACACAGTACAGTGCGGTAGTTCACGGCTGTGGCTACCTCTGTGTCGGCACTCGGCAGCCCGTCCATAATTGTATATACCAGTGACCTAACCGTGGTTTTTTTTTCTTTCTTTATACATACATACTAGTTACGAGTATACTATCTCTTTATCAACCAGTCTATATATTAGCAGCAGACACAGTACAGTGCGGTAGTTCACGGCTGTGGCTACCTCTGTGTCGGCACTCGGCAGCCCGTCCATAATTGTATACTAGTATCCAATCCATCCATCTGCATTGTTTACCTGAGGTGCCTTTTAGTTGTGCCTATTAAAATATGGAGAACAAAAATGTTGAGGTTCCAAAATTAGGGAAAGATCAAGATCCACTTCCACCTCGTGCTGAAGCTGCTGCCACTAGTCATGGCCGAGACGATGAAATGCCAGCAACGTCGTCTGCCAAGGCCGATGCCCAATGGCATAGTACAGAGCATGTCAAAACCAAAACACCAAATATCAGTAAAAAAAGGACTCCAAAACCTAAAATAAAATTGTCGGAGGAGAAGCGTAAACTTGCCAATATGCCATTTACCACACGGAGTGGCAAGGAACGGCTGAGGCCCTGGCCTATGTTCATGGCTAGTGGTTCAGCTTCACATGAGGATGGAAGCACTCAGCCTCTCGCTAGAAAACTGAAAAGACTCAAGCTGGCAAAAGCACCGCAAAGAACTGTGCGTTCTTTGAAATCCCAAATCCACAAGGAGAGTCCAATTGTGTCGGTTGCGATGCCTGACCTTCCCAACACTGGACGTGAAGAGCATGCGCCTTCCACCATTTGCACGCCCCCTGCAAGTGCTGGAAGGAGCACCCGCAGTCCAGTTCCTGATAGTCAGATTGAAGATGTCAGTGTTGAAGTACACCAGGATGAGGAGGATATGGGTGTTGCTGGCGCTGGGGAGGAAATTGACCAGGAGGATTCTGATGGTGAGGTGGTTTGTTTAAGTCAGGCACCCGGGGAGACACCTGTTGTCCGTGGGAGGAATATGGCCGTTGACATGCCAGGTGAAAATACCAAAAAAATCAGCTCTTCGGTGTGGAGGTATTTCACCAGAAATGCGGACAACAGGTGTCAAGCCGTGTGTTCCCTTTGTCAAGCTGTAATAAGTAGGGGTAAGGACGTTAACCACCTCGGAACATCCTCCCTTATACGTCACCTGCAGCGCATTCATAATAAGTCAGTGACAAGTTCAAAAACTTTGGGTGACAGCGGAAGCAGTCCACTGACCAGTAAATCCCTTCCTCTTGTAACCAAGCTCACGCAAACCACCCCACCAACTCCCTCAGTGTCAATTTCCTCCTTCCCCAGGAATGCCAATAGTCCTGCAGGCCATGTCACTGGCAAGTCTGACGAGTCCTCTCCTGCCTGGGATTCCTCCGATGCATCCTTGCGTGTAACGCCTACTGCTGCTGGCGCTGCTGTTGTTGCCGCTGGGAGTCGATGGTCATCCCAGAGGGGAAGTCGTAAGACCACTTGTACTACTTCCAGTAAGCAATTGACTGTTCAACAGTCCTTTGCGAGGAAGATGAAATATCACAGCAGTCATCCTACTGCAAAGCGGATAACTGAGTCCTTGACAACTATGTTGGTGTTAGACGTGCGTCCGGTATCCGCCGTTAGTTCACAGGGAACTAGACAATTTATTGAGGCAGTGTGCCCCCGTTACCAAATACCATCTAGGTTCCACTTCTCTAGGCAGGCGATACCGAGAATGTACACGGACGTCAGAAAAAGACTCACCAGTCTCCTAAAAAATGCAGTTGTACCCAATGTCCACTTAACCACGGACATGTGGACAAGTGGAGCAGGGCAGGGTCAGGACTATATGACTGTGACAGCCCACTGGGTAGATGTATGGACTCCCGCCGCAAGAACAGCAGCGGCGGCACCAGTAGCAGCATCTCGCAAACGCCAACTCTTTCCTAGGCAGGCTACGCTTTGTATCACCGCTTTCCAGAATACGCACACAGCTGAAAACCTCTTACGGCAACTGAGGAAGATCATCGCGGAATGGCTTACCCCAATTGGACTCTCCTGTGGATTTGTGGCATCGGACAACGCCAGCAATATTGTGTGTGCATTAAATATGGGCAAATTCCAGCACGTCCCATGTTTTGCACATACCTTGAATTTGGTGGTGCAGAATTTTTTAAAAAACGACAGGGGCGTGCAAGAGATGCTGTCGGTGGCCAGAAAAATTGCGGGACACTTTCGGCGTACAGGCACCACGTACAGAAGACTGGAGCACCACCAAAAACTACTGAACCTGCCCTGCCATCATCTGAAGCAAGAAGTGGTAACGAGGTGGAATTCAACCCTCTATATGCTTCAGAGGTTGGAGGAGCAGCAAAAGGCCATTCAAGCCTATACAATTGAGCACGATATAGGAGATGGAATGCACCTGTCTCAAGTGCAGTGGAGAATGATTTCAACGTTGTGCAAGGTTCTGATGCCCTTTGAACTTGCCACACGTGAAGTCAGTTCAGACAATGCCAGCCTGAGTCAGGTCATTCCCCTCATCAGGCTTTTGCAGAAGAAGCTGGAGGCATTGAAGAAGGAGCTAAAAGGGAGCGATTCCGCTAGGCATGTGGGACTTGTGGATGCAGCCCTTAATTTGCTTAACAAGGATTCACGGGTGGTCAATCTGTTGAAATCAGAGCACTACATTTTGGCCACCGTGCTCGATCCTAGATTTAAAGCCTACCTTGGATCTCTCTTTCCGGCAGACACAGGTCTGCTGGGGTTGAAAGACCTGCTGGTGACAAAATTGTCAAGTCAAGCGGAACGCGACCTGTCAACATCTCCTCCTTCACATTCTCCCGCAACTGGGGGTGCGAGGAAAAGGCTCAGAATTCCGAGCCCACCCGCTGGCGGTGATGCAGGGCAGTCTGGAGCGACTGCTGATGCTGACATCTGGTCCGGACTGAAGGACCTGACAACGATTACGGACATGTCGTCTACTGTCACTGCATATGATTCTCTCAACATTGATAGAATGGTGGAGGATTATATGAGTGACCGCATCCAAGTAGGCACGTCACACAGTCCGTACTTATACTGGCAGGAAAAAGAGGCAATTTGGAGGCCCTTGCACAAACTGGCTTTATTCTACCTAAGTTGCCCTCCCACAAGTGTGTACTCCGAAAGAGTGTTTAGTGCCGCCGCTCACCTTGTCAGCAATCGGCGTACGAGGTTACATCCAGAAAATGTGGAGAAGATGATGTTCATTAAAATGAATTATAATCAATTCCTCCGCGGAGACATTGACCAGCAGCAATTGCCTCCACAAAGTACACAGGGAGCTGAGATGGTGGATTCCAGTGGGGACGAATTGATAATCTGTGAGGAGGGGGATGTACACGGTGATATATCGGAGGGTGAAGATGAGGTGGACATCTTGCCTCTGTAGAGCCAGTTTGTGCAAGGAGAGATTAATTGCTTCTTTTTTGGGGGGGTCCAAACCAACCCGTCATATCAGTCACAGTCGTGTGGCAGACCCTGTCACTGAAATGATGGCTTGGTTAAAGTGTGCATGTCCTGTTTTGTTTATACAACATAAGGGTGGGTGGGAGGGCCCAAGGATAATTCCATCTTGCACCTCTTTTTTCTTTTCTTTTTCTTTGCATCATGTGCTGATTGGGGAGGGTTTTTTGGAAGGGACATCCTGCGTGACACTGCAGTGCCACTCCTAAATGGGCCCGGTGTTTGTGTCGGCCACTAGGGTCGCTAATCTTACTCACACAGTCAGCTACCTCATTGCGCCTCTTTTTTTCTTTGCGTCATGTGCTGTTTGGGGAGGGTTTTTTGGAAGGGACATCCTGCGTGACACTGCAGTGCCACTCCTAGATGTGCCCGGTGTTTGTGTCGGCCACTAGGGTCGCTAATCTTACTCACACAGCTACCTCATTGCGCCTCTTTTTTTCTTTGCGTCATGTGCTGTTTGGGGAGGGTTTTTTGGAAGGGACATCCTGCGTGACACTGCAGTGCCACTCCTAGATGGGCCCGGTGTTTGTGTCGGCCACTAGGGTCGCTAATCTTACTCACACAGTCAGCTACCTCATTGCGCCTCTTTTTTTCTTTGCGTCATGTGCTGTTTGGGGAGGGTTTTTTGGAAGGGCCATCCTGCGTGACACTGCAGTGCCACTCCTAGATGGGCCCGGTGTTTGTGTCGGCCACTAGGGTCGCTAATCTTACTCACACAGTCAGCTACCTCATTGCGCCTCTTTTTTTCTTTGCGTCATGTGCTGTTTGGGGAGGGTTTTTTGGAAGGGCCATCCTGCGTGACACTGCAGTGCCACTCCTAGATGGGCCCGGTGTTTGTGTCGGCCACTAGGGTCGCTAATCTTACTCACACAGCTACCTCATTGCGCCTCTTTTTTTCTTTGCGTCATGTGCTGTTTGGGGAGGGTTTTTTGGAAGGGACATCCTGCGTGACACTGCAGTGCCACTCCTAGATGGGCCCGGTGTTTGTGTCGGCCACTAGGGTCGCTTATCTTACTCACACAGCGACCTCGGTGCAAATTTTAGGACTAAAAATAATATTGTGAGGTGTGAGGTATTCAGAATAGACTGAAAATGAGTGTAAATTATGGTTTTTGAGGTTAATAATACTTTGGGATCAAAATGACCCCCAAATTCTATGATTTAAGCTGTTTTTTAGTGTTTTTGGAAAAAAACACCCGAATCCAAAACACACCCGAATCCGACAAAAATAATTCGGTGAGGTTTTGCCAAAACGCTTTCGAACCCAAAACACGGCCGCGGAACCGAACCCAAAACCAAAACACAAAACCCGAAAAATTTCAGGCGCTCATCTCTACAGTTGTACTGTAGATCTGTGTGCGACTGAGTCTGTATATGAAGTAGAGATGTGCACTGGCCCAAATCTTGGGTTTTGGGTTCTTGTTTTGGATCTGAATCTCCTTCATGTTTTTTGATCTGTATTGGTTCTGCCAAAACCGCCCTTGTGGGTTTTGTATCTGTATTTGTTTTGTATCTGTATTGTTTTTGAAAAAATCATAAAAACAGCTAAAATTACAGAATTTAGGCCTGTTTTTGTTCCTACGGTATTATTATCCTTAATAACATTCATTCCCAGATGTTTCCAATGAATTTTGAACAGCTCCCAGTTCACAATATTGGTTACATCCATTTTAGGCCAAAGGTAGCAGCGTGTCAGCTGGTCACTAAGCAACACAGCAGAGGCACAAACACGTAGCAGTTTATAGCACATCTATGAAACATTGCCACACGGCAGTCCAGATATGAAGAGTGGTGCAGGATGGACTAGCTCCATTCATTTATAATGATGATGATGTTGATGATGACGAGGGTGTTAATTATATTATAATCTTGTACAATAAATTTTAATGTCTTCGCTGCAAAATACGTAACATGGAGGAAGTGCCTAGATGGCTAATGTCTCCACCTCTGCTAACTTTGGACTCACAATAGGAGCAGATGCCTTCACCAACAATTTCAGGATTTGGGGAAAAATAATCCCACACCCAAAAGGTGGCTTTTTTGGTCTTATGCCAAGGCATCAGAATGGCTTTCAGTTTTAATGGCTGTGGTTTAATTTCACCAACAGTGTCGCAAAATACATGTATGAGACAAGTACAAAAATATATTACTGTGGTACCACCTTCACCCACAGTGTCGCATAATATGTGTATTAGTCAGAAATAGTAATCAAACACTGCTGTTTGATTTCACCAACAGTGTTGCATAATAAGTGTATAAGTCAGAAATATTAATAAAACAATGCGGTTTAATTTCAACAACAGTGTCGCACAATATGAGTTTGAGTCAGAAATAGTAATCAAACACTGCAGTTTAATTTCACCAGCAGTGTTGCACAATATGTGTATGAGTCAGAAATAGTAATCACACATTGCGTTTTAGTTTTAACCACAGTGTGGCACAATATGTGTATGAGTCAGAATTATTAATCAAACACTGCAGTTTAATTTCACCAGCAATGACGCACAATATATATGAGTATTAAATAATAAAAATATACTGCAGTCTGACCGGCAGTGTCACAGTAATTATGAACATAAAATAAAAATTGTATAGTACACTGGGGTACAGCACAAACAAAAACAAAAATATTATTATGATATTTTAGGCTTTTTAGCTTTTATTATTTTAATTTTACACTGGGGAAGAGCCCCAGGATGGACGGACAGATCACCACTAGGATGGAAAGGAAAGATCACCCCTTGTTGTTAGATACACCACCAGATGACAGACAGAGCACCCCTGGGCTGATACTGGGATTTTTTAAAACTGGGGCAGAGCCCCTGGATGTACTGTATATGGACAGATCCCTCCGTTTTCATATACACCACCAGAGGACAGACAGAGCACCCCTGGACTGATACACCAGCCCTACAGCAGCCAGCAGCCCCATGCCCCACAACACCAGCACTGAGATGGACACATCCGTTTAGTGCACTCTCCACAGCTGGAATGAAAATGGTGCAGATCAGACCTTTATAGAATCCAAAAACCCGAAAAAATACGACAGCGGGATGATGACGTTTTGGGATCCAAGTCTGGTGGAAAGCCCCGAGCCGGACTCGGAACGCAAAGTTCGGGTGGGTACAGTTCTCTAATATAAAGCATAATGGAATTTGGCATGAAACAAAGTTATGGCTGCTGCATTGTAGCACATCATATGCAAATTCAGATACTAAGTCACATTCAGATATACAAGAGTCACATATCAAATGAATCAGCACAGTCTCCTTGTGCATCTGAGTCACACTGGATTGTGTCTAAGATGCATTTATGGCAAGAAAGAGGGGCTGTTTGGCATGATGAAGCATGACTTCATCAAAGATGTATGAGGATACATCTATTGATCCCTTTCCTTTGGCTTTTTAAGATCCAAGTGCATGATTTTGCATTTGTTAGCATTAAACTGTAGTTGCCACATGCTTGACTATTCCTCAAGTCTACCTACTGTAGGGCCTCAATCATTTGTTTTACCCCTCCTGGTGTGTCTATCCTGTTGCATATCTGTGTCAACTGCAAAAATGCATTTTTTCTCTTCAACACCGTTTGCAATGTCACTAACAAAGACATTAAAGAGCACTAGTCCCAGTATATATACCTGGGGAATTCCACTGGTAACCTTTCCCTCCTGTGAATGCACTCCATTTACTACAACTCTGTTTCCTATTCTGCAATCAAGTTCTTATCCATTCAACCATCTTAGAGTCCAAGCTGAATCTTTCAAGTTTAGTTAGGAGTAGAGATGTGCTGCGGGCATTTTTCGTGTTTTGTGTTTTGGTTTTGGATTCGGGTCCACGGTCGTGTTTTGGGTTCGGAAGCGTTTTGGCAAAACCACCCTTTTGGGTTTTGGATTCGGGTGATTTTTGAAAAAACCTCAAAAACAGCTAAAAATCATAGAATTTGGAGTAATTTGATCATATAGGATCATTAAGCTCATTAACCATAATTTCCACTCATTTCCAGTCTATTCTGAACACCTCATAATAATTTTTTTAGTCCTAAAATTTGCACCGAGGTCGATGGATGACTAAGCTAAGCGACCCAAGTGGGCGGCACAAACACCTGGCCCATCTAGGAGTGGCACTGCAGTGTCAGACAGGATGGCACTTAAAAAATAGTCCCCAAACAGCACATGATGCCAAGATAAATAAAAAAGAGGTGCAAGATGGAATTGTCCTTGGGCTCTCCCACCCTTATGTTGTATAAACAGGACATGCACACTTTAACAAACCAATCATTTCAGCGACAGGGTCTGCCACATGACTGTGGCTGAAATGACTGGTTGGTTTGGGCCCCCACCAACAAAGAAACAATCAATCTCTCCTTGCACAAACTGGCTCTACAGAGGCAAGATGTCCACCTCATCCTCTGATTCCTCACCCCTTTCACTGTGTACATCCTCCTCCAAACAGAGTATTAATTCGTCCCCACTGGAATCCACCATCACAGGTCCCTGCGTACTTTCTGGAGGCAATTGCTGGTAAAGGTCTTCCCGGAGGAATTTACAATTAATTTTGATGAACATCATCTTCTCCACATTTAGTGGAAGTAACCTCCTACGCCGATTGCTGACAAGGTGACCGGCTGAACTAAACACTCTTTGGAGTACACACTGGAGGGGGGCAACTTAGGTAAAATTTGATTGTGCAAGGGCCTCCAAATTGCCTCTTTTTTTCTGCCAGTATACGTACAGACTGTCTGACATGCCTACTTGGATGCTGTCACTCATATAATCCTCCACCATTCTTTCAATGGTGACAGAATCATATGCAGTGACAGTAGACATGTCAGTAATCGTTGGCAAGTCCTTCAGTCCGGACCAGATGTCAGCACTTGCTCCTGACTGCCCTGAATCACCGCCAGCGGGTGGGTTTGGAAATGTTATCCTTTTCCTGGCAGCTCCAGTGGCGGTAGAAAATGAAGGAGGAGCTGTTGGCGGGTCACGTTCCGCTTGACTTGACAATTGTCTCACCAGCAGGTCTTTGAACGTCTGCAGACTTGTGTCTGTCAGAAAGAGAGATACAACGTAGGCTTTAAACCTAGGATCGAGCACGGTGGCCAAAATGTAGTGCTCTGATTTCAACAGATTGACCACCCGTGAATCCTGGTTAAGCGAATTAAGGGCTCCATCCACAAGTCCCACATGCCCAGCGGAATCGCTCCATTTTAGCTTCTCCTTCAATCTCTCTAGCTGCTTCTGCAAAAGCTTGATGAGGGGAATGACCTGACTTAGGCTAGCAGTGTCTGAACTGACTTCACGTGTGGCAAGTTCAAAGGGTTTGAGAACCTTGCACAACATGGAAATCATTCTCTACTGCGCTTGAGTCAGGTGCATTCCCCCTCCTTTGCCTATATCGTAGGCAGATGTATAGTCTTGAATGGCCTTTTGCTGATCCTCCATCCTCTGAAGCATATAGAGTGTTGAATTCTACCTTGTTACCACCTCTTGCAACAGCTGATGGCAAGGCATGTTCAGGAGTGTTTGCTGGCGCTCCAGTCTTTGGCACGCGGTGACTGAATGCCAAAAGTGGCCCGCAATTTTTTGGGCCATGACTGCATCTCCTGCACGCCCCTCTCGTTTTTCAAAAAATTCTGCACCACCAAATTAATTGTATGTGCAAAAAATGGGACGTGCTGGAATCTGCCCACATGTAATGCACGCACAATATTGGTGGCGTTGTCCGATATCACAAATCCCCAGGAGAGTCCAATTGGGGTAAGCCATTCTGCGATGATGTTCCTGAGTTTCCGTAAGAGGTTGTCAGTGGTGTGCCTCTTATGGAAAGCGGTGATACAAAGCGTAGCCTGCCTAGGAACGAGTTGGCGTTTGTGAGATGCTGCTACTGGTGCCGCCGCTGTTGTTGCTGCGGGATGCAATACATCTACCCAGTGGGCTGTCACAGTCATATAGTCTGCCCTACTCCACTTTTCCACATGTCCGTACAACTGCATTTTTTAGGACACTGAGGACACTTTTTCTGATGTCTGTGTAAATTCTCGGTACCGCCTGCCTAGAGAAGTGGAACCTAGATGGTATTTGGTACCGGAGACACACTACCTCAAGCAATTCTCTTAGTCCCTGTGAACTAATGGTGGATACCGGACACACGTCTAACACCAACATAGTTGTCAAGGCCTGAGTTATCCGCATTGCATCAGGATGACTGCTGTGATATTTCATCTTCCTTGCAAAGGACTGTTGGACAGTCAATTGCTTAATGGAAGTAATACAAGTGGTCTTCCAACTTCCCCTCTGGTATGACGATCGACTCCCAGCAGCAACAACAGCAGCGACAGCAGCAACAGCAGCAGTAGGCGTTCCACTCAAGGATCCATCGGAGGAATCCAAGTTAGGAGAGGACTCGTCAGTCTTGCCAGTGACATGGCCTGCAGGACTATTGGCGTTCCTGTCTAAGGAGGAAATTGACATTGAGGGAGTTGGTGGTGTGGTTTGCAGGAGCTTGGGTACAAGAGGAAGAAGGGATTTAGTTGTCAGTGGACTGCTTCCGCTGTTACCCATAGTTTTTGAACTTGTCAATGACTTCTGATGAATGCGCTCCAGGTGACGTATAAGGGAGGATGTTCCTAGGTGGTTACCGTCCTTACCCCTACTTATTACAGCTTGACAAAGGCAACACGCGGCTTGACACCTGTTGTCCTCATTTCTGTTGAACTATTTCCACGCCGAAGAGGTGATTTTTTTTTGTATTTTGACCAGGCATGTCAATAGCCTTATTCATCCCATGGACAACAACTATATCCCCGGGTGCCTGATTTAAACAAACCACATCACCATCAGAATCCTCCTTGTCAACTTCCTCCTTAGTGCCACCAACACCCATATCCTCATCCTGGTGTACTTCAACAGTGATATCTTAAATTTGAATATCAGGAACTGGGCTATGGGTGCTCCTTCCAGCACTTGCAGGGGGCGTGCAAATGGTGGAAGGAGCCCCCTCT
This sequence comes from Pseudophryne corroboree, assembly GCF_028390025.1. Taxonomy (NCBI): domain Eukaryota; kingdom Metazoa; phylum Chordata; class Amphibia; order Anura; family Myobatrachidae; genus Pseudophryne; species Pseudophryne corroboree. The sequence goes on along the minus strand of NC_086451.1, from coordinate 272,694,488 downwards.
TCCCATCCAGTGTTGGGAAGGTCAGCCATCGCACCCGCCAACACATTTGGACTCTCCTTGGGGATTTGTGATTTAGAACGCACAATTCTTTGCTGTGCTTTTACCAGCTTAACTCTTTTAATTTTTCTAGCGGGAGGATGAGTGCTACCATGCGCCCGCGAAATGAACGTAATAATTCCGGTTGGGTCGCGATTTGCGATCCAACCTGAATTAGCTACCCTGTACAGGGCATTAGAGTTAAGTACAATCTGTAATAATAATATAATGACATGAGAACAAAGTACATAAACATTTTTTAAAAAAGTTCCATTTACAGTATATAGCTGCAGCAAAATGTATAGCAATAGCATTGTATTGAATTTTATAGCAACATTAACTTCTATAAAGTTTGGATTCAGCAAATCTATATTGTGATGAAAGCACTGGAAAACACAGGAGATATATTTGTCCAAAGTTTCTGACCTATATGATTTAAACCCCAGAAAAAGTCTGTGATTACAAAAAAGACTGAAAAGATGTTTTCAGATTTAGCAAAAGCCTATTAAGGTTTTCTGGGGTTGTGGATGGAGAGACAGAGAGAGAGAGAGAGAGAGAGAGAGAGAGTGGGCTCTATCCATTAGGCCCATTGCAGGTCTTCAGGCCTTCAGCCAGAGATCTCACTAAAAAAGGTGTGCCGTGGCTTTATTCAGGGTCTCACTACCTGGGGGAATAGGCAGCAGGCTGTGATTTACTGACTGTGAATATTGTAATATTGTGCATATGTCTATGTTTGTGGTAGGGGCATTAGGTCCTACCTTCTTAGGAGAGAGGAAACCTGTTTGTTTAGTTAGTGACCAGACAGACTAGGTTTATTTTTATATTTTCTGGTTTTGAACTGCACAATAAAACTAGCTACAGCTAGATAGTACAAAAAACCCCGGACTGGTGTTCTGCTTCCTAGCTGCTGTATGTTGGGAGGTGCCCATCTACCGCAGGAAAGTCCCCCCTAGCTTGGACAAAAGTAAATTTTTAAAATTTAAAGTGACAGACACCAATCTGTGTTGAAATAAACTCATACGGTGAAATCTATATTGGTGGTGTCGACATATACTTAGGGAATCCAGATTCTGCCTAAATCCTACACCCAAAGATTATATTAAGGACATTGTTAAGGCCTTGCTGCAGGCTACCTCAATTTAGCAGTAATCTACCTGGATGCAGCTAGCCACTCTTGAGGAACTCTACAGAGAACAGCACCAAAACTGCAAGGCCTTAAAAGTGGTGTGGCAGCATTTAGCATTCTTGTCCGGTAACACTTCCACCGACATTACAACTAACTCTCACTCCATTCAGGGCAGTCATTTACTGAAGAAGATGACTCCAAGTGATGATGTTGTAGCCTATCTAATCACTTTTGAAAGAACAGCTAAGAGAGAGAGAGAGAGAGAGTTGGCATAAAGATCAGTGGGCAAGTCTTCTGGCACCCTTCCTGTCTGGAGAACCACGTAAAGCTTATTTTGACTTGTGCCTGACTGATACCAAAGCTCAAGATAAATTGAAAACAGGAAATATTAACTTTGAGTCACAGTTTTTCTTTGTGCTCAATGAGTTCAACACTGGGAATATCAAATGTAAAAGCTTCCCCTAACTCAAATGCATTACCTTGTTCATCTTACCACAAAATGGCTACTGCCTGAGTCTCTAACAGGATAACAGATTGTAAAAAGGGTCAATATGGATCGACATATATGGTCCCTACTCACTACCTACAATTCTGTGCAAGTACATTAGCCACGCAAACCATAAAACATCAGACCAATTGGTTGAAGTGGTGAAGAGGTATGTGGTGGCTGAGCAGCTATTAAGCATACCCCACCAGGCCTTAGTCCCACAATGGAGATCTCCAGTAACCACGGTAAAACTGTTCCAGGGAAGAAGCATGCTGGGTGGTGGAATTAATCTAAGACTATGGGTTTGGAACCTGGGAGTAGGCCAGCAGTACAAAGAAGGTTCCTACCTCATAAAAGACTTGATTTAGTATGATCGAACATTTTTTATGTTTTTTGTGCTATTTGCTGCTTATTGTTCACTTACATCTGAACTTATGCTTATGTCAACTGCAGAGTGTCTTTCTTAGCTCAGCTAGCCTGCACTGCAGACTGACAGACTGATTCAGATAAGCAAATGCGTATAGCCACTATAGAAGGCAAATGGGTAGAAGCTCTGTTAGATTCTATTAGCATGGTCACTCTTATGAAATCCGAATCGGTGAACCCCTTAAACCATAAGGGGAAAACTACTGGTATACCTTGAATACATGGGGATACTCCGTATTATGTTATTGTGGAAATCAATAAAGAAAAGCAGAATGGTTCTGCTGTAGCCCCCATGGTTTTGTATGATAAGGAAAGTATTTGCCCATTTCTGGAAGCTGTGGGAAAGCCAATTTGTTACAGAAGTACATAACCCAGACCAGTGGGAGTGTCTTCTGAGTCTGAAATGTTCCCTTTTTCAAGCATTATTGGTGAACCCAAGAATGATGAGAGTAATAGTGGGGTACAAAATGATGTACCCATCTACTGAAATAGAAAATGTTGCTGAACCAGATGATTGTCTGCTTGAACTTGAAGTCAGAAAAGAGAGCTTTGCTTTACAGCAGCTAAATGACCCTATTCTGGTAAAAAGCTAGAGAGAACATAAAAGTGATTGAAGGAAACCCAATAGACTTTTTTAGGAGTACACAGTGTACAGTGACAGTCACACAATGTTCTTCAGCCTCTAGATCTAATGGTATTTTTTTACAGAGTGACACAGCCTTGGCTTGAATACACAATGCTCACTCCCTGAGTACACACACACACACACACACACACACACACACACACACACACACACATAGAACCCCTGCACGTTATAGCCTTTAAGGGACACTGTGTGAGACTGTGCAGTAGTTTAACTGCTGCTAACTAATAAACTTGCTTTCACAGAAGCCCTGTCTGCCTATACCCTAACCGTCAGATCTCCAGCGTGAAATTGCACCTAAATTACCATGGGAGGAACTTATATCAAATCCAAAACACACAAGATCCAATGCCAGGAAGATTACTTTTGTCTTGATTTGGAATCCAAGCAAGGTGGAAAAAACCCGAGCTTGGGCTTGGAAGTACTCAGATATGTAAACTTTGTGTGGGATTGGTTTTCTGAGAACTGGACCTGCTCATCTCTAATATTAACTTATTTAAATGAATAATTTTTTGTGGATTAATACAACTCTATAACAATTTATTCTAATTTTGGTGGTCATTCCGAGTTGTTCGCTCGCAAGCTGCTTTTAGCAGCTTTGCACACGCTAAGCCGCCGCCTACTGGGAGTGAATCTTAGCATAGTAAAATTGCGAACGAAAGATTAGCAAAATTGCGAATAGACAATTCTTAGCAGTTTCCGAGTAGCTTCAAACTTACTCGGCATCTGCAATCAGTTCAGTGCTTGTCGTTCCTGGTTTGACGTCATAAACACACCCAGCGTTCGCCCAGACACTCCTCCGTTTCTCCAGCCACTCCCGCGTTTTTCCCAGAAACGGTAGCGTTTTTTCACACACTCCCATAAAACGGCCTGTTTCCGCCCAGAAACACCCACTTCCTGTCAATCACACTACGATCACCAGAACAAAGAAAAAACCTTGTAATGCCGTGAGTAAAATACCTAACTACATAGCAAATTTACTTGGCGCAGTCACAGTGCGAACATTGCGCATGCGCAGTTTGCGGAAAATCGCTGCGATGCAAAGAAAAATACAGAGCGAACAACTCGGAATGACCCCCTTTATGCATGCATTTAATAAAATTAGCAGGCTAGTAAAATCAAAGGAACAGCAGATTCCAATGTGCATTCATAATTTATTTTAACAGCCTGAGAAAAGGAGGTATTGGTTTCAAAAATGAATACAAGGATCTGTAAGGAACTCTGCCTTACAGATCCTTGTATTCATTTTTGCATTTGATTTGCAATTAGAAAATGAACCTGCATGTCTAATGCAAATGTATTTGACATACAGTCTTTATCTACATATTTTGCAGATCCAGATGTGTCCCACTGCATCTTTTCTGCGTATATCACCTTGCTGCAGTGTGATTGCAATATGAATGCATTGCAACATGTCACGTGTGTATGCATCACAGCAAGCTCCCATTGGACTCAATGGGCAGTGGGCACATGCGTCTGATGACTCCCATTGAAGTGCTCGCCTTCTGGAAGCATGCATACAAACGTGCCCAGCTATGCCGTTATCAGTGTGCTGCAATGGAGAAGGAGGGCACATCTGTATTTGACAGCTTCAAAATTTTGCCTTTCATGAGAGCTCCTAGAGGAGAGATGCAGCTGATCACATGAGGAAGGTGGGGGAGTTTCAGTGGAGGCATTAGGCCTTGTCTCTGTAGCATAATTCATACATTGTAAGCTCTCATGAGCAGGGTCCTCAACCCTCATGTACTTTTCCTTCTCTCACAGCAACATCTCCTTTGGGTTCAGACACCCAGCTGCTGGTTTGGGTCTTATAACTGCTGTTTAGAAACCTTGTTCATGTTCTGCAATGTTTTGTACTGTAAGCCATTTTGTTTTTGACTTATTTTGTTCTACCTGTTTTTATTTATGTACACTGTAAGGCACTGTGTACCCGTTGTGGTGCCATAGACTGTAAATAAATAATAAGAATAATGCACAATTCTCTGAGAAGCATATAATTGTGCCCCATCCTGCCCATTTTACTAGGCAGTGGGTAGGATGTGGGAAGGTGAACCGCTCTTCCAGGATTCCATGGGACACCCCTAAAATGTGTGAGTCTGACATCACTAGAGAGCTAGCAAGTATAATATGACATATTGTAAATGTTTATGCATATAGTGACATCATTAACATTATATAGTATTTTCATACAGGTGGTGTACAGTATAATTAATAGATATTACTATGTTGGTAATGGTAATTTTAATAGATATTACTATATTGGTAATGGTAATTTCCATTTTTTAGTTCCGAGATACAGTTATACCTAATACAGGTTGAGTATCCCATATCCAAATATTCCGAAATACGGAATATTCCGAAATACGGACTTTTTTGAGTGAGAGTAAGATAGTGAAACCTTTGTTTTTTGATGGCTCAATGTACACAAACTTTGTTTAATATACAGAGTTATTAAAATATTGTATTAAATGACCTTCAGGCTGTGTGTATAAGGTGTATATGAAACATAAATGAATTGTGTGAATGTAGACACACTTTGTTTAATGCACAAAGTTATAAAAAATATTTGTTAAAATGACCTTCAGGCTGTGTGTATAAGGTGTATATGTAACATAAATGCATTCTGTGCTTAGATTTAGGTCCCATCACCATGATATCTGATTATGGTATGCAGTTATTCCAAAATACGGAAAAATCCCATATCCAAAATACCTCTGGTCCCAAGCATTTTGAATAAGGGAGACTCAACCTGTATATATATATATATATATATATATATATATATATATTTAACTGCTAAATGTACCTATACAAATACATACATTAGATTAATTAATATTATATTAAAGGGTGTAGCTCAGTGGCGGAACTGTGGGAGGCAGTGGAGTCGGCTGCCGCCGGGCTCCTGACCTCAAGGGGGCACCTGTCCTCCATTGCCTCCCACTGCCCGACAATCAATCGCCGCTCTGCCAAATGTGGATGGAGGATCGGTGTCAGTGTCGTGACACGGCTGCAGCAGCTGCCTCCTCGTATCCACAGAGACGAGCTGGCAGCTGGCTGCAGCTAGGGGGAGCTCCAGCGCACAGCTGATCACAGGCACTTCCAGAAGAGCTGGCCGTCTATAGCTCTCTCTTCCTCCATCCTGCTGCTAGCCGAAGGTAGGCACTGGCACCACCTGCCTCATGCTGCTGCACTGTGTATGTGTGGTGTGTGTGGTGTATGTGTGTGTATGGGGTTGATTACTGGGGGTATCTTTAATAAATATTGGCAACACTGACTGTTTATGTGTGTTGATAATTTTAAGGGAGGTGTGTGTGTGTCTGTGTGTTTTAACGAAAGTTGTGTGTTTAAGTGAAAAAGACGTGTGTGTGTGTGTGTGTGTGTGTGTGTGTGTGTGTGTGTAATTAAATGAGGCGTGGTGTGTGTAATTGTGTGTAAGTGTGTGTGTGTAATTGTGTGTGTAATTAAATGAGGTGTGTGTGTGTAATTGTGTGTGTGTGTGTGTGTGTGTGTGTAATTGTGTGTGTAATTAAATGAGGCGTGGTGTGTGTGTGTGTGTAATTGTGTGTGTAGTTGAAAGAGGCATGTGTGTGTCTGTTTAATTGAAAGAGGCATGTGTGTGTAATTGTGGGTGTGTAACTGTGTTTGTGTGTAATTGAAATAGGCGTGTGTGTATGTAAGTGAAAGGCATGTGAGTGTGTAAGTGAAAGGCATGTGAGTGTGTGTGTGTAATTGAATGAGGCGTGGTATGTGTGTGTGTGTGTGTAATTGTGTGTGTGTAATTGAAAGAGGCATGGGTGTGTCTGTTTAAGTGAAAGAGGCATGTGTGTGTGTAATTGTGTGTGTGTGTGTGTGTGTAATTGAAAAAGGCGTGTGTGTGTGTAATTGTGTGTGTGTAATTGAAAGATGCATATGTGTGTAAGTGAAAGAGGCATGTGAGTGTGGGTTTACGTGAGAGGCATGTAAGTGTGTGTAAGTAAAAGACATGCATGTGTGTGTAAGTGAAAGATGCGTGTGTGTAAGTGAAAGGCGTGTGTGTGTAAGTGAAAGATGCATGTGTGTGTGTGTGTAATTGAAAGAGGCATGTGTGTGTCTGTTTAATTGAAAGAGGTTTGTGTAAGTGAAAGAGGTATGTGTATCTATGGGATCAGTACTAAATGCCGCCGGCCGGAATCCCGGCGGTCGAAATACCGACGCCGGAATCCCGACCACACAATCCCGACAGGGGTGGCGAGCGGAACGCAGCCCCTTGCGGGCTCGCTACGCTCGGCACACTATTATATTCTCCCTCTATGGGTGTCGTGGACATCCACGAAGGGAGAGTATGTCGGGATTGTGGCGGTTGGGATTCCGGCGTCGGTATTTCGACCGCCGGGATTCCGGCCGGCGGCATCTTGACCGCATCCCGTATCTATACTACTATTGTGAAAGTACTATTGTGAGTACGCTGCTACTGTTCACCCCAAGTACCAGATATCTACATATGGTGTGTGTGTGTGTATATATATATATATATATATATATATATATATAAAAGTGCCGGCACTCTCTCCTCCTCCAGTTAATGCCCAGGTGCCTCCTAACAGGTTTGTGGGACCTTGTAGCTAAATCAATGAAGTGGCACTCACGGGACTTGATTGATAAAAATAAGACTCAGGACACGGCGGTCTCAGCTGAAAGATCTTTCATCTGAGACCGCCGTGTCCTGAGTCTTATTTTTATCAATCAAGTCCCGTGAGTGCCACTTCTTCATTTTATTTTTATATATATATATATATATATATATATATATATATATATATTCCTATATGTATAGGGGGGGGGCACCAGCATTTTATCATGCCTCCGGGCGACTGGGGCGAATTTACGCCACTGGTGTAGCTACCATAGGTGCAGGAAGTGCATCTGCTATGGGGCCCAGAGCTGGGAGGGGCCCACCTTCCCTGTCAGTTACATGTGTTATATATCGACATAAATCCTAACATTATTTTTTTATAAATACTTTAAACTACATCTACTGTAGGTTGTAATTGTCTTACATGCGTCTAAGGTCATGTGTTTACTGTTTATGTATTTATTATTTCAAGGCTGAATCCATAACCATGGAAACATAGGAGCAGGCAATGAAGGCTTTCCATGTGCGTGTATAGCTTAAAATTAGCTTCAGGTTTGTCTTTGAAAGAAGACTATCATTCAGTTATAAACAGATACTACAAGGATGAGTCTTATTTTGCATTTCCTACAATATTAATTTATAACATTACCTGACTTTATTTCCCATGATGTTAATCTGACACATGCTGGACTTCACTAACCATGATGCTGAGGTACAACATTGTGGGAAATAAAGTACAGCTGGAGAAAGAAATATTTGAAATGTCCTCACTGCATGTTATAGATTATTCATAATTGAAGAAGTTTCACTTCTATTTCTTAATCATTATTACAGTACATCTATCATCTTCTTGATTTTTATACTGTAAGATGCAAAAGCACATATTAAAATGAGTAGAATATTTTAAAAGAAAATTAAATGATGTGTTAATTGAAATGTGGTTCTGCTGCATGCATTTGTTGAGATACAAACTGATATAAGATTATAAGACTAAATGTACAGTACTGTACTTATATAATCCTACACTATACAAATAAACACAGTGTTATATGTTACTGTACAGCAAACTGAGCTGTCAGACACATCAAGGCACAATAATACCTTCGATAATACCTTCTTTATCCTCTATGCAAGGTAGAGTTCACAGTAACTGTTCTTATTATGTTTATTGATGAGAGTTATTAAATTAAAGTGTAAAAAATATAAAATTGAAATATGTGTAGTGGTCTGATATTTTGGGGTTGTAGTTCCCACATGTACAAATGATCTCATATTTTAGGCTTTTGCCATGGTCTGTAATGGAATTGTCATTCAATAATTTAATTAATGTAACAGATTTCATCATAGGATGCAACTAGAATCAGATATAACTACAGCAAATATGTATGTGTTAGACGTATATATAAAATAGACATTTGTCCTTCTACATACCTCTTTTCTATATTAAAGTATAGGTACCATAAAAAAAAGCAAAACATCATGTTAAAATGCATTGCATTCATTACTTTTTTATCAGCTTAAATACAAATTGTATGAAAAATGTGTATTGACAATGAAATGTTGTCAAAGATTTGGATGTTTCACACTATTCTGAAATTTGTGACAATGTGCAATGAAATTAAGTGCTTATGGGGGGTATTCAATAAGCGCCGACAATTTCGGAGCTATCAAATTCACCCCCCTGCGTATTCAATTGCGGCCCGTTTTTGCCCATTTTTAAGGCATTTTTACTTCTTTTTTTTTAAGGAAATGGCATTGGTATAAAATGCCTCAAAATCATCGAAAATGCCTAGTGGTTTCAGCTGCGCAGGTGCGAAAACACGTGGATTCACCAATCCACATTTTTTATGCTCCTGCTGAATTTTTTGCCTAGGCAAAAAAAACAGCCCTGCTATTAAATAGGGCGAATCTCCATTTGCCCCAAAAAATAGCGATAAGTGCAATTTTTTTGCCTAGGCAAAAAAACGTCCCTAATTGAATACCCCCTATGTGTTTATTTCAGGTAGTTACATAAGTACATATTAAATCAAGTTTATTTTGCTAGTTACAAAGGAAAAATGCTAAAACTGGTGCTGCAAAAAATGCCAAGCCTTCAGTCACTACTATTTAAAAATGCGTATAATGGTGGTATAAAGTGTCGGAGGGAAATTATGCCCTTGACTAATATCTTCAATGTAAGAGAAGTAGTAAAAGTAAGCAAAAGCAGTAAAAGAAAATAGGATAAAATAAAATCAAAGAAGATTGTAATTATGATAAATGTTTTAAGACAGTAACCTTTAGAAGTCTAATGCAAACTGTTCTCAGAGAAAATATAAGGAGGGTGTTCTGTGGTTCTGTGTTAGCATTAAAACACCACTAATCCTCAAACTTTACTTTTTATGTATATGCAGGTGGGGGATGGGGTGGTTAACAAATCACCGGGCACTGCTGGGCTCACTGGGCTGTCAAAAAGGCAAACCATGTATGTACAGTATATCCACACCCCCATCAATCACAGCATATACTCATGGGGTCTATGGGGGGTTACTCAGAGTTGTTATTGCACTGCAGGTGGCGAAGATGGAACATGTGCAGAGAGAGGTAGAATTGGATGGGGTGTGATCCAAATGAAACCTAAATTGCAGTGTATAAATTAAGCAGCCAGTATTTACCATGCACAGAAACGGGATGCAGTCATGTGACTGTCACTCAGAATCCCTGCAGTCAACATGCCAATGCCGGAATCCCGAGCGGTCACAATGATGCACAACGGAATGCCGACACACAGACTCTATTCCCACTTGGACGCCCATGGAGTGGGAATAGAACTTGTGGCGAGCCCTGCCCCCTTCCTGCCAGCATTCTGGGATCCCGGCCACCGGCAAAGCATTACCAACTCCACAGAAACAAAATAACCTACCCAAATCTAAAGCTCTGTGCACATGTTACATCTGCCCCCCCTGCAGTGCAACATGGTTTTGCCTAATTTCTAAATTTGTTGGTCTGCTAACAATTATGAATAACCCCCTATGATTGAAAGCAGGTAAAAAAAAGACATATTGCATCATCTATAATATTTAGCACAGAATATGGGGCATGTGATAAAAGTGGAGACACATGTGAGCTGCTGTGATCACTGCAATAACTAGAAGTCTGAGCACCCGTATCAAAGTGAAATGTCTTGCGGCTCCCCCCCCCCCTCCTGAAAACAAGAAATCACTAATTAAATGCCTTCAAGTGCATGATTATTCATATTTACCTTAAAATATATTCCCTACATTCACATTCTGTACACAGGGACTGCAAACTAAAATCCTCACAAACTCCCATTAAGACCTGTATTCTCTAATTGAATATCAAAAAGTTGTTACCATGGTTTTTGTAGCCACATTAAGCAATTTTCAACTCGTGGCTAATTGAATAGGCCCCATAAATGTGATTGCTGGCTGCCTTGAATCCCAAAAGATTTAGGGGGGAATTCAATTAGAAGCAGAAATGCATGTTAGCTGTAAAAAATTGCAGTACCTATTCAATTGTATGTTAAAACATTTTATGCAATAATTTTAGCACAAATTTCAATTCACCAACTCTGAGCAGGTGATAAACTTGTGTAAATCCCTAGTTTAAGATAAAAATGTCGGGATTTGGTTCTGAACCCTGGGACAACCCCCTGAATGACTATTTAGGCATTCACTAGTTCTCTATTATTTTTAATTGGCTAATAATGACATCATTTTTGGGGTGAAAAAGTGCAAAGTGATGGAAATTTGGGTACAATCTATGGGACAGGTATATTGGGGTGCTTTATGAGTGGGCCAAGTATTTTTAGACTTGCAACTGTTTCCTCTTTTTTTTAAAGTCCCCTAAAATGATCCAAATAGTTTAATTGTAGCACTTATTTTGCTGAAAACAAATGCTATATTTTGTTACATTAAAAAAATGCATAAATAAAATACCTTTGTAAACCATTTGACCCAATTTAAGTACCAAAAATATGTTTATTACAGTATAACCAATAATAAACTTTTATACTGTTATCCAATGTTAGTTTAGCTTTTTTGGGGGGTACAGACAGAATTATCCATTTTTCACTTTTCACTTTTGGCACTAATTTTCACCGTAATCCCATTTTCACTCATTTGCATTTGAATAGGGTCAATCGTGGCAGTATGCAAACCCGCAAAATGTAAATTTTCATGGGAAAAAAGGCGCAAAATGGCAAAACGGCAATCACAGTATATTGCAGCAGTTTCGCCGCAACTTGAATTTCCCCTAAGTAGCTCTGATATTGTAAAAATAAATTTTAGATGCTTTTTTAACACTCCTGCCACCATTTGAGACTGAATGGCCACTTAATAAGTTCACATTGCTGTATATGTCACACTGCATGTTGCCAATTCCCATTATATACTGTAGTATGTCACACTGGGCATGCTGCCAACTCCCAATATATGCCTCATTGTATATGGGTGGTCATTCCGAGTTGTTCGCTCGTTGCCGATTTTCGCTATACTGCGATTAGTCGCTTACTGCGCATGCGCAAGGTTCGCAGAGCGCATGCGCTTAGTTATTTTACACAAAAGTTAGGTATTTTACTCACGGCATAACAAAGCTTTTTCATCGTTCTGGTGATCGGAGTGTGATTGACAGGAAGTGGGTGTTTCTGGGCGGAAACTGGCCGTTTTCTGGGCGTGTGCGAAAAAACGCTGGCGTTTCTGGGAAAAACGTGGGAGTGTCTGAAGAAACGGGGGAGTGTCTGGGCGAACGCTGGGTGTGTTTGTGACGTCAAACCAGGAATGAAACTGACTGAACTGATCGCAATGGCTGAGTAAGTCTGGATCTACTCAGAAACTGCTAAGAATTTTCTATTCGCAATTCTGCTAATCTTTCGTTCGCAATTCTGCTAAGCTAAGGTACACTCCCAGAGGGCGGCGGCTTAGTGTGTGCAATGCTGCTAAAAGCAGCTAGCGAGCGAACAACTCGGAATGACCACCATTGTCCCAATTCACATTATGAGACACTGTGTCCCCAATTCTAATTCTATGCTAGACTGCCCCCTCCATTTGTATGCTTTACTAACTTGTTAATATGAGTGTCTATGAATACTACAGCAGCTCCAGTCCAGAATCCTTTTCTGTCACTTTTTCCAAGTGATGTCCTCCCTTGAAGGAAGAGGGAGCGGTATAGTAAGTCAACAGATGGGAACAACCCTGTATCATTGCTGGCCTGGCATTGTGACTCTTTATGAGGAGTTCCATTGATTCTCAGGCCAGGAATGTCAGGCCCGGAAGACAGTGGTTTGATAATCATCAGGATGGTGCCAGCTTTGACCAGCGCCCCTGGTAGGTGTCATCCTGGCCAAACTCTAGTGATATAACCAGGTCTGCCATCTGAAATTGTGGGGCCCAAAAACAAAGTAAACATGTATCTCCACTCACCTGTCCAGTGGAACCATCCATGCATCAGGTGACTGATGCATTGTTGGTCCCTACATGCTGACTTAAGGCACTGCCACAGCTGCAGCACAGCTCCAATTTGTGGGTCAGCTTCAGTGTCGCCTCCCCACAGGAGTGTTTGCCTGTCATTTCCAGGGAGATCATTTCAATGGAGATCATTTCACTCTTCATGCTAAATTGCTGCAACAGTGGTAACTGCGTCAGGGCTCTGGTTGCATCAGGGCTCTGGCTGGGGTCATCTTATGGTGAGAGGGAATATTAACCAATTTACATAGCTTTATAGTGAGGTTATTCCTGTTCTACTTATTTCTGCAGCTTTACCATGACTGCTAACCACTGAGTGGAGGACTGTGGCCAAACCTTACTTGCATAACAGAGCCTTTGCATTAACATATATCCTTATTAACAGCATACATTGAGCATGCTAAACTATTTTTACATCTGTGGGACTTTTAAATTTTTGGCTATTAACATAGATTGGTAGAAAATTTACAATATTAGCCTAGTGAAATATTGATAGGCACTTTGTTTTCAAATTCTTGGATATTAGCAAATATAATAATATATTTCAAATACATCACTAGTGGTCATCACAGTTTTCATATGAGGGACTATTTTTTAAGCAGCGATTTCTGTTTTGTTGCGTTATCTAATTGACAAGGACTTCACATAGAGGATTCTTGTCACTTCATAATTGTATTTAAATATGTTTCTTTATGAGTAAAGATTTACCTACAAACTTACAGTGCTTCTTTCAGGTCTTTGACATTTTTGTGTATGATATGAGCTTCCCTCCAAACAAACCTGAAACAGAACTGAAACAGAATATGGTGGACATAATTATTGCTTACTGTAAATAGGTTCACATATTTGATTTATTTCAGTAATATAAGATGCAGCATTTGATATTTTAATGGTAACACTGGCTTTTCCTGCTCTTTAAGATTTGGGCAGATAAAACAAGCTAGTAAGTTGCACATTTATATGTATAAAGTTCAGTGATATTTGCAGCTTTCACGTAATTGTTTCATCTTCACGATCCATTTCTCCAGAAGCCTGCATGCTTAATATCACTATGGAGCTTTTAAAACATCTGCTGCTAGCAATGTATCTTGAATACTCTGATACAGTACATCATTTATTTTATTGCCAAGGATACCAGAATAGAGAAGTTTTGATATGTCACACAAACTTTTGTGTGGGCTAGACTTATGCATATTGAAGCATTTTGAATTTTTTTTATCTTTTCCCATATACAGATAGAGTGGCGGTGGTCAGTGCTTACATTTATGCCGGCAATCGCGGGTGGAAGTGGTCAGTGCGCCCACAGGGCAAATGCGCTGTGGGCAAAGCACCCCGCGCACAGCCCTCGTCATAGCCCTGCATTTAGCAACACAATTCTCAGTACACACTAAAGCCGAGATGACAGGAAGCAAAGGAGTAGTCATCATAATACTAGGGGCAGACAGCCACTGGAAGAGTTGAACAGGAATGAGCAAGAGGAGATGCAGGTATATATAGGAGAGAGCTATAATTGAAGTGTGAGAAAAGAGGGTTGTGAGCAGGGCTGGTGCCATGGTGTTCGGCGCCCCCCTGCAAACTATAAATTTGTGCCCTCTCATACTTTATGAAGGGACAGCACACGCCTTTGGACCACACCAAAAAAGGGGTGTCGTCTTACAAGGAAAAGGCATGGCCACACAAAAGTATCCCCATTTCAAATTACGCCACACAGTAGCACAATATTATTCACATTACACCGCATATAGTGGTGCTGCTTATACATGTAATGCCCCCAGTAGTAGTGACGCTTATACATAAGGCTCCCAGTAGAGGCGCCACTTATACACATAATGCACCCAGTAGCGGTGCCGCTTATACACACAACGCCCTCTGTAGCAGTGACGCTTACACACACAACGCCCTCTGTAGCAGTGACACTTATACACACAACACCAACTGTAGCAGTGACACTTACACGCACAACACTCCCTGTAGCAGTGACGCTTACACACATAACGCCCCCTGTAGCAGTAACACTAACACATATAACGCCCCTGTAGCAGTGATGCTTGCACATATAACGTCCCCGTAGCAGTGACGCTAAACATATAACGCCCCCTGTAGCAGTTTGTAAGAACAGGAGGGAAGAGGGCCCTGCTCCGAGGAGCTCACAATCTAAGGGGTGAGAGGAGACAGACAGGTGACATGAGGTGCAAGCAAGCAAAGGGTGGCCTGATGGTAGAAAGTAAGCGTGGCATAGGCGGCAAGGCATAAGGTAGTGGGTTGGGAGAGTGGCCTCAAAACTATGTTATGCGGAAGGGTACGCTATGATGAACAGGTGGTTTCTCTATCTATCTGTCTGTCTGTCTGTTTGTCTGACTATCATCTATCTACAGTATCTATCTATAATTTTTTCTAATAGCGCCACCCCCCAGACCTGTAGTTTCTGAACAAGACAACCAACACTGAAATCAAGCGCTCTGTCACTCTAATCAATATGCTGCCAGTAACATAGGGCTACTCACCCCTATTAGATTAAAAAATCAAACAAGAAACAAAGGAACTGATGTTACAGCGCATATAGATTAGAACTAAACAATTTTTTTATTAAAACACATACAAACATGTATATAAATTTAAATCTATGCAATTTGTACCACTGGCCCGTCAACGTACTCTTTCAATAATATATTTATAAACAAACTAGATACAACATATAATATGACATATTACTCTGTATCCACTTATAACTCTTAGCAGCACATACTGTGGTAGCTAGAATGTAACTTTTCCGATATTTACTGAAACTTAATAGCACAGTGAGTTCTTCTTTGTGTAATTAGAGCAGTCACTTTTGGGAAAAGAAAAGCTTTTTCTTCACAATAAATGTGAGCTTAAGAGCTATTTAACTGTCCCATTTTGGTAGCCAAAGTCCGTTACTAAAGTGAGGCTGTGCTTCCTCTAAAAGCGTGTCTGGCCAGACAAATAAACAGTAACGATCTCACCACTCCTATTTATGGATTCTTTCACCAAGAGCGTCCTCCCCGGCTGCTGGTGCTCTACCCTTTATCATGCAGTCATCTCTGAGGGATCGTGAATGAAAGTGAAGGATCTG
Source organism: Pseudophryne corroboree (assembly GCF_028390025.1). Taxonomy (NCBI): domain Eukaryota; kingdom Metazoa; phylum Chordata; class Amphibia; order Anura; family Myobatrachidae; genus Pseudophryne; species Pseudophryne corroboree. Next base: position 272,678,599 of record NC_086451.1, on the reverse strand, counting down.
TGGAGCAGTGTAGCTGGCTATCGAGATCTCCGGATACAGTGGTGCAAACAGCAATTAGATGAGTGAATGACGCGTTTCCCCGCCTCCCTCCGGGTTCAGTGGCTTCATCAGAATCGTAGTTTCTGAACTTATTTTTCTGGAAAAATAGTACTATATACATATATATATATATATATATATATACACACATGTGTATACCAACGGATTGGCACTCACCCTTCACAGTGAAATGGGCCCCGGTGCCTTCTGGAATCAGTAGTATACGTCGCGACTCCTAGCATGCAGCGGCTGAGTGCCACTGCGTGCTAGGAGTCGCGACGTATATATACACACACATATATATATGTATATATATACAGTATATATATATATATATATATATGTATATTTTTATATATATATAAAAACAATAGGCTAGAACCCATAGCACTCATACATCTGCGGTGCCAGTGGTATTTGTGACCACACCATTTAAATAAAAAAAAAACATACAAATTCAGCACTCACCTAATATTAACACTTCAAGCTGAATTCAGGGAATGTTAGTTCCAAAATATTGCAATAGTTTGTTAAGCTGGCCAGCCCCTTCACGGCCATTCCCATGTGGTCAGTCCCTACACTGACTTTTAAAAAATCTGAGCATTGCTCTCAGGCATCTTTTGGATTTTAAATACACAGTATGCTTTTATCATGGGTTTAGGCCCTGTCTCACTGTTTTAAAGAGACAGGAACCACACCCAAGCATATCAGTTAATAAACACCTGGGGAATTTCTTAACATTTAATTTACATACTGTATGGACAATAGGGGTGCAAGAAGAATTGCGACCACAAAAATGTTATTGAAATGATAGGCTAGAACCCACAGCACTCATACATCTGTGGTGCCAATTATTTATATAGCACACACATATACCGCAGCACTGTACAGAGAATATTTGGCTATTCATATCAGTCCCTGCCCCAGTGGAGCTTACAATCTTTATTCTCGACGACATGTACACGCATGCACATTCACGTTAGGGTTCATTTTTTTGTTGGGAGCCAATTAACCTACCAGTATATTTTTGGATTATTTGAGTACACGGAGCAAGCATGGGGAGTATATACAAACTTCACACAGTTAAGGCCATGGTGGGAATCGAACCCATGACCTCAGTACTGTGAAGCAGTAATGCACATCATTTCACCATCCGTACTGCTATATATATGTATATGTATATATATATATATAATTTAGACAATATTAAGCACATTTGTATATTTGATTATGATACACATGAATACACAATGTAACATGTTAAATAAACTTGAAAATCTTAGTGCAACTTTTGCTGAAGTTGTGAATGCCCTTCTAGATGACCACATTCGGATGAATACCTATATTAACAAATAACTACTATAACATGGTTACATACCTCTCTTTGGTGCATCTGCACACAAGTTATAGATACTGTAATGCTTGTAGGATGTAGGTGAAAGCTTCCCTGAAACACCTATAACTAAATAGTGGGGTGCTGGGCTACAGCAAAGACATATTGGAGATAGGATAATGAACTTGCATATATGAGGATGTGGGTAAGGGTAAAATGTAGCTGATGTGTACTGATCAGACAACTGTTCTGGGCCACCGGATTATAGCAAATCTTTGTCAATGGGCTTTGTGATGTTTACATACGTGTACCAGAAATTAGAAAAGGGGATATATTGTGTGTGTGTGTGTGTGTGTGTTTATGAGACAAATATTGTGTAACTATAATATCTCTTTGTTAACACACTCACCTATGGATAGTATGTTATAATAATTGGACAGTCTTACATGTTGGATCACAGGTTGTTGTATTTAAAAATTGTTGATCTGGAGTGTCTTTTGTTGGTATACTGTACTCCATGGTTCACAATATAAAGCAGAGATGGAACAAAATAGTGTATTCTACAGTATTTCAACAATGGTGGGTGTAAGATTACAGATCACATTGACACACCTACAGTGGCGGAACTAGCGAGCGGTGGGCCCAGGTGCGACAAAATGCTTCCCCCCCTCCTCTATCCCATCCATGTCCACCCCCCTCACCCCTGGAGAGGATCTGGTGAGGGGGACCTGCTCAGGGCCAGGGAAATGGATACCTAGCAACAGTGCCGTAACTAGACATTTTAGCGCTGTGTGCAAGAAACGGCATCGGAGCCGCCGTCCTCTAAGTAAAACAGGGGCAGTGCACGCCGTAGGAGCGTGCAATAAACATAGGGGCGTGGCTTTGTTGGGAAGGGGTGTGGCAACAAAATAATACCAATTCACATAACGGTGCACAGTAGTTCCATTATTCAAATTAAGCCACACAGTAGTGCAACTACACCAGGTAGAGCCCCTTTTACACATTACGGCGAACAGATTCCCCTATTTACACATTACTGCAGACAGCGTCCACTTTTTACACATTACGGCAGACAGCGTCCCTTTTTACACATAACGGCAGACAGCATCCCTTTTTTACACATTACGGAAGACAGCGTCCCCCTTTTTACACATAACGCAAGACAGCGTCCCCTTTTTACACATAATGCAAGACAGCGTCCCCTTTTTACACATTACGGCAGACAGCGTACCCTTTTTACACATTACGGCAGACAGCATCCCCTTTTTTACACATTATGGCAGACAGCATCCCTTTTTTACACATTACGGCAGACAGCGTCCCCCATTTTACACATTACAGCAGACAGCATCCCCCTTTTTACACATTACGGCAGACAGCGTCCCCCTTTTTACACATTGCGGTAGAAAGCGTGCCCTTTGATTGACAGTAAAGAATCATTAACTGTGGTGCAAAGTAGGTGTGACTGTATTTTGTAAACAAAAAGAGAGTCAATCTTTTGAACACAGCGAAAATATATGGGTGGCCTGATTTTGAGTCAGATATAGTGAAACACACACAAAGCAGTTTCTATTTGAGGTCACCCACCTGCAAGTTTATTCAAATGCTACTACAACCTCATTTTCTTGTGTACATCTGTGCAGCTGAATTTGCAAGGACTGAGATGCCCACTCTCAGTCTGTACACCAGTAATGCCAGCTGATGCATCCTTAAATGCCACCATCAGTTGCACCATCAAAACTTGCTTCAATTGTATGACAAATGCAGTTTCTCCATCTGACTATGGCCTCTTATTCCTCTGGCTGTCTGTCTGTGTATGCAGCTGCTTCCATTGAGACGCCCATAACATGACCACTGAATAGACCATTTGTATGTGCACTATTAGTCACCTTCCAGCCACCACCCAGGAATGTCCATCACTTTTCTATAACATTTCCGATACTATGGGGTCTATTTAATAAACATTGTAGAGAAATAAAGTGGAGAGAGATAAAGTACAAGCCAATCAGCTCCTAACTGCCTTGTTACAGGCCGTGTTTGAAAAATGGCAGGAGCTGGTTGGTACTTCATCTCACTCCAATGCTTAGTAAAGATGCAGTCATCCATTACACATGGAAAAAAAAAAACTACTGTACATACAGGAAGCACTCAGTCAATTTGGAAAAGATGATGGTATTTATGAACATATAAAAAAGCACAGTTAAAAAAACAATCAGACATATACTTTAAAATGATGTACCCTTATTACATTTCCTTCATATTAGACAAAAGTCCATATAATCCCAAATGTGATGATAAAAGACTACACTATAGAGGTTTTCCTCTCCTTATGTATTGGATAGTATATACACTATATTAGCTTCAATATAGCAGTTTAGAAACCTCCAATTTAGAAATACAGTATATCATGAAGGCAGAATTAGATTGCGCTTTTTACTTAGGCCAGCTTGGCACAGATCCTCCTTATTTGCTTAATGCTCACAGGCCAGGATTTGTAATATAGGGTCCTATTTGAATCCGCTGCTACCATTGTTTGGCAACTATATCACAGCTGAGGTGGCCTCCTTTTAATCCCATGCGGCCATATAGAGATCTGGAGGTAAATAGAATAGTGTCCTTGCCCACTTGGTATAAAAGCCTTTATCTTTGTATTTGTGTCAAAATCTGCCAATGGAATGGAAATGATTGCCGGATAACGTGTTTCTCCACCTAAAATGAATGTCAGTGGCTTCCTTAGATCCATAATATGCATACTCTGATTCCAAGCTTTATAGCTTTTCCATTTGCTTGCAATGCATTTCTCGCGCATGCATACTCAATGGCGTGCGCACAAAGCCTTGTTTCTAATCTCCCCTATAAATAGGTTATACCCCCATTTGTCAGAACTCTCCAGACTACTCCTCCCACCAATTCTTCATAACTTATAATGACATGGTGAATTATTCTGGTGGAATGTTCATCATTGTGGGGGTACATGAAGTCCATGAAGGGCTGCACATGGTCACCAAGCACTGCAACATAGCAGTTACTGGTCAATAAAATGTTCAAGCAGACTTTTGGACCATAACCCATGTCTAATGAGCTCACTCTACACCATTATGGAACCACCAAAAGCCTGCATGGTGCCTTGTTGACAACTGGAGTCCACGGTCTATTGTGGTGTGCAACACACCTGAAACCTATAATCAGCCTGAAACAACTGGAAATAAGACTCATTGGACCATGCCACATGTTGTCAATCCTCCAGGGTTCAATAAGCAACATCATGAGCCCAGGTGAGGCCCTGTATCCAGTGTCGTAGTGATAACATGGGCACTCTGGTGGGTCTTCTGCTCCCATATCCCATTGAAGCAAAAAAAAATGCTGCACTGACTTGCTGTATATACATCTGATACCTCCTGCATTGAATGTGGATGTGATTTGAGCCAGTGTCACTTATCTGTTATCACAGGCAATTCTGGCCATACAAAATGCCTGTCACAATCATTAAGCATCCATGGTTGCCAAATGTACTGTCCATGGTGAGTGGTAATGCTGTTAAACACATAATACCATATATCAAGGCATGTTAAATATTCACAAAACTTCATAAATGAAATGTCCCATCCCTTGAGCACCCACTATCATGCTCTCTTTAAACTCAGATAATTCACAATGTCTAACTCTGGTGGGTGTTCCGCTCCCATATTCCGTGGAAGCTAAAGAATACTGCATTGACCTGCTGAATATGTCTCTGATACCTCCTGCAATGAATGTGGATGTGATTTAAGCCAGTGTCACTTATATGTTACCACAATTCTGGCCAAACACAAGCTGGTCAAGATCATTAAGCACCCATGGTCGGGCATTGTGCTGTCCATGGTGAATGGTAATGTCGTAAACACATGACACCATAGATCGAGGCATGGTTAAATGGCCACAAAACTTCAGAAAGGGCACCCACTATCATGCCCTGTTCAAACTCAAATAATTCACATTGTCTTGTCAGGAGCAGCCTAGCCAGTGTTCAAACTGACTCATGAAATGGCAGATTACAACTAATGCAGATCCGGCCATTTCCAAGATGTCACAGTATGGTGGTGCCACAGAGAAATCATAACTCACTATCACTGTCTTTCTTCATATAATCACACATACCCCTCCCCAGCTCACCTGGGGTGAGCAACTTGGGAGAAAGCATTTCCATGATGAAGTATTTCTTCGCTCTTCTCATGAGGGCCATCCACCACATACAAGACCATTTTCTGATATCTGGTGGTTTTATCTTCCAAGTGTTTTCCATATCTATGATACCCCTTAAACTCTTTGATTTCTATATCCAGTACTCAGGATTCATTTTTTCATACAGTACCATGTTATGTATTCTGAATTCTAATTAACTTACCCCAAATTAACATGCTTCATCTTTACTCAAAATTGTAAACTTTTTTCCTCAGAATCTTCTGTTTCAGAGAAAGAATGACTTTTTCCTTTTTTTATTAACACAATAAAGGGTTTACTTGTTTACACCTCTTACCCCCACACAGACACACTCATTGGCTGGCTTCTGCTTGAAACCTCTTTAACCTTCAACCTTGAGGCACTGTATTTGCTTCTGGCATGCTTCACAGGTAAATCTTCCTCTTTCAAACAAACAAACAAACAAACAAACAAACAAACATACAAACAAAACAAAATAAGTATCACCCTGAGAGCCACGAGCATAATAATCTTCAAACCTTGGCTTTATGTCATTCAAAGATATACTGTACTGGCACTGCAACTCTCAGATTCTGGACTCTCTTCTCCAAGTAATATACTTGAGTATTTATTCCATTGACCTATAAACTTTATTGCATTGTTTATATGGCCATCAGCCACTTTAATAATGGACACATCCCTCATATCTTCTTTGTCATCCACTTGTTGGGCATTGAAAATATGGTTAACAACTTCAATGTTTTCCATTAGCATAGATTCAGATGCCCCCCTCACAGAGGTCTTTCATTTCAGATTCTGTTTAGCTGGTTTTCTTGATTGTAGTGAGAAACAAATTTAAATTTATTTACTCAAGAAAAGAAAAACAGGTGCATTGCAAGTTCTGACTTTGTACACTGTTTCATGTACATGAGTACAACTCTTCTCTTCGCAAGACTATCAATATTAATTTTCTGTAAGGCTTTGCTTTCTATTGCAAAAGGATGTGACCTGAGCACACTAATTATATCATTTTGATCAAATTGCAACACCAGAGTCTCATCTTGGGAAGCCATACATATCTCTATAGGTTTCTGAATGTCTTGCTTCATGGGACAAATGATCCCCATATGTTTGTCGCAGTATCATATCACCAACTTCAGACCTAGATTCAGGATGCGGAACTGCAGGTTCTAGACAGCTACTTGTTGGATTGGAGTGTCTGTATTTTCTCTTTAATACAGTATTTGCTTATGTGGATACAATGAAAGAGTCTTTTTTTAACACCATAACTAAATTCAAACCTTTTCCTGTAGTGTGTGCTGTGTCATTTTAATGTCCCTTTATACATTGTTTTAATTCTTGTACGTCCTGCACCTCTCGTGCAACTCAACAATTTTTTCTTCTCTCTTTGCAAAAAACACCTAATTTTCACACTCTTTTCAAACATGGATTACTTCAACATTTCATTCTTTGCAAGAAGCACAATGTTTTCATGCTGTGCTTTGTAATACATGTTAATGCTTTAGCCTACTTAAGGTGTTCAGACATAACTGGCAATTTGAGGTCTGTCTCTTTAAGAGACTTAATTTCCAGGTCTTTTTTCTTCCTCTTGTTTAAATTATATTTTTAAAGCAGATAGTTCACACTGTCATTTTTCAACAATTTGGTCATGAAACAATTTCTCTTCAGTAGACCATGGTGGTCATTCCGAGTTGTTCGCTCGTTGCCGATTTTCACTATGCTGCGATTTGTTGCTAAATGCGCATGCGCATGGAACGCAGCGCGCATGCGCTTAGATATTTAACTAAAAACTTAGCAGTTTTGCTGTTGTTCGTGTGGTGCTTTTCAGTCGCACTGCTGATCGGTGAGTGATTGACAGGAAAGGGGCGTTTCTGGTTGGTAACTGAGCGTTTTCCGGGAGTGTGCTAAAAAATGCAGACGTGTCCGGGAAAAACGCGGGAGTGGCTGGAGAAACGGGGGAGTGGCTGGCCAAACGCAGGGCGTGTTTGTGACGTCAAACCAGGAACTAAACGGACCGAGCTGATCGCAGGAGTAGGTCTGGAGCTACTCAGAACTGCAAGAAAATGTTTAATAGCAATTCTGCTACTCTTTCGTTCGCTATTCTGCTAAGCTAAGATACACTCCCAGAGGGTGGCGGCCTAGCGTTTGCAATGCTGCTAAAAGCAGCTAGCGAGCGAACAACTTGGAATGACCACCTTTGTTCATATGGTAAAGTTCTTCCATGCTAATATAGTCTTCCCATAGCAGACCCAGCAACATACACTGACCACTCACACTATTAGTTTGACTCTGCTTTGGCCTTTTAGATGTCTCTATCTCTTGAATATAACTTTGCAATACAGCATTTTGAAACTCTACCACAGAGGACTTCAAACAACTTTAAATCACTACCTTGCAACACACTTGCTTTACTTTCAGCAGGACCATTTCTAGACAATTTGGCTCCCAGTGCAAACTCTAAAACAATGCACCTCCCCCATATACATATAAAAAAATTATATTGTACTTGCCCCTGAAAGGGGGCATGCCCTTGCTATAATGGGCGCAGATTTGCTGCAATGGGTGTAGCCTTGCAGGAAAAGGCTACTTTTAACTGACATAGTGTCAATTACACCATATTATTTATTTATTAACAGTTTCTTTTATAGCGCAGCATATTCCATTGCGCTTTACAATTAGAACAACAGTAATAGAACAAAACTGGGTAAAAACAGACAGACATAGAGGTAAGAAGGCCCTGTTATGCCCCACACTGTAATGCCCCTGACACCATACTAAGCACCCACAGTTATGCCCCTGTCACCATATTATGCCCCCACTGTAATGTCTTGGTCACCATAATAAGCACCCACAGTTATGCCCCTGTCACCATAATATGATCCCACTGTAATACCCCTGTCACCATATTATGCTCCCACTGTAATGCCCTGACACCATATTATGCCCCTGTCACCACATTATGCTCCCACTGTAATGTCTCGGTCACCATAATAAGCACCCACAGTAATGCCCCTGTCAACATAATATGCTCCCACTGTAATACCCCTGTCACCATATTATGCTCCCACTGTAATGCCCTGACACCAAATTAGCACAGGCTCATTGTCAAGGGGTTCTGCTCATTGCAGGGGATTCCCCGGCCCCCAGAGCATCTGCCCTCAGTTCAAAGTATTTAAAATTACGATCTCAAAATGGCCGCTACCTCCTCTAGCATCCATAAAAACTGTCTTCTAATGTTAGCCATTTTGGGTGGAACATTTTCAATAGCATACCTCCCAACATAACCCTCCCCAGGAGGGACAGAATGCTCTGCTCCTGGACTTCCCTCTTAATTTAGGATTGCCATCACCTGTGCTGAAACACCTTTCTTATCCATTAACCTGTTCAACACAGGTGTCGCCAATCAGAAATTAAGAGAAAAGTCCAGAAGCAGAGCATTGTGTCCCTCCTGGAGAGGGTCATGTTGGGAGGTATGCAATAGTATTCCGAGTAGAATACTGTGACATGCACGCCCGTACAATTGCACAGCTTGCCTGGCCCAAGAAAAGGCACTGACTTTCAGACTGTAAACTTCAGTCCTGGGTTAGCATCTTCCCAGTTTGAACCTTTGTAGGCATCAGACTTTTCTACGAGCATATTGTCTTATTTTCATATTTTTGGCACACAGCAAAAACACCGGTACAGCTTCTGTTTTTCATTATATCACACTTTGCTTTCAAACACATTTTCAACACAGCAAAACATTTTACTTGTTGTAGAACTACAGTGTACTGTAACTGCATGTATCACATCAGCTGTCTCTTTTATTGCCTTTACAAGAGGAATCTGCCGCACTCTACTTTGATGAGACAGATTCAAAACACTTGATTTTTCAGCAAGACAAAAACACTTGGGCTTTCTTCTAGTAGTCCTCTCCCTGCTGCATCATTTTCACAAATTCTTCCTTTTATTTGCAGAAATGCTAGAAAAATTATGTAAAGATGCATTTTTCTTCCTCTCCAAGGACACAGTGTATACTCAACATGTATCACTTTATACACTTGTTTTCCAGAAAATCTCTTTTTTGCATTAACACTTAAACTGAATGCAGTTACATTGCTAGCAAATGGGATCCCTGTGGTTAGGATTCAGACTGCTAACAATGCCAGCAGCCGGAATCCTGGCTCACAGGAACTATTCCCACTTGTGGGTGTCCACGACATCCATAGAGTGGGAATAGAACCTGTGGTGAGTGCAGCGAGCCACTGAGCCTGCAGCGTGGTGAGCATAACAAGCCCGCAAGAGACTTGCTAGAACTCACCCTGCTGCTGGCATACTGACGGCCGGGATGCCACTGTCTGTATACTGACGGCCGGCATCCCTACCGTCGGTTACACTTACTGAACCCACTTATACAGATGATTTTTATTTAAATATCACTTCACAACAGGCTTTTATCTCAGTCACCATTTCCCTGAGTTTTATCCAGGTGAGTTATCTTGTACTTTCCATTATACTGTGAAGAAAGCATCCATATTTTAAGTTAAGCTGTTGTTGCTGTAATTCACCTTTACTGCATAGATCTTTTGCTCTCATTCTCTGCCATATGTGACAATCTGGGGAAGTTAGCTTGGTAAAGTGTCTAGTGGTGCAGAGCTTACAGTAGGTGCTCAAATCAGGGTCCTCACATAGCTTTTCAGGTTCAATAAATACTATAAGTGGTGCTTTGCTGTAAGCATAAAGAATGAAAACAGAAAACAGCCTAGTCCTTACTCAGGGCACTAGCTAACTTCTTGGACCCGCTCTGCATTGGGCATCTAGTGTGCATGCAAAGTCTCAGTCTTTTCAGTCTCTCACTGGTATGGCTTCTTAGCCTGACCTTGTTTCTGCTCCTAACTGCCTCAACCCCACTTGGGCTCTATAGTCAGGGAAGCCTCTCTTGACACACAGGGGGTCATTCCGACCTGTACGCACGCAGCGGTTTATCGCTGCAGTGCGAACGGGTGCGGAATGCACATGCGCGGTGGGCGCAGTGCGCGTGCACGACGTTGCCCGGTGACAGGGATCACCGGGTTACGTCGCCACTTACAAAGGAAGCGGTCGCTGAGCCGACCGCTAAGAAGATTGACAGGAAGGAGGCATGGCTGGGCAGATCCGGAGCGTTTAGAGCAATTTTCGGGGAGTGGTGAGTATAACGCAGGCGTGTTCTGCAGAACGGAGGGCGGAGGAGTGACGTCAAAGCCAAGCCCATCATCGCTGGATCCATCGCACAGGGTAAATAGCTGCAGGGCTGGTCTTGTTTTGTGTGAATTTTTTTAGCTTAGCAGGGCTGCACAAGTGATTGCAGCCCTGCTAAGCTAAAATACACTCCCCCATAGGTGTGGCTGTGATCAACTCGGAATGACCCCCACAGTTCCTCCTCTTCTGGGCTGTCTCCCTAGGGCAGAAGCCTCTTTTATCTTCCACAGTGTCTCCTGGGCAGTTTTCACACAGCAGCCTCCCTTGCCTGCCACAACTACACTTGGTTTGGATACACACAGCAGGCATTAGAAGTGCTCACAACTCATTTGTCCTCCCTGGGTGGATCCCTCCAGCCCCACAAAGAATCCATGACTTACTATTGACATCTATCTTCATATTCTCATACAGTCTAAGATGGTCAGCTAATGTTTTTTGCCAATTGACAAGGTTGTGCCTTTAAATTAAGCTTGAGAAAATTACATTGCAGAAGTTCAGTCACTCTATGGGCAGCTGGACTTTACTTTTTGGTTCATCATTTGAATTACATTTTCTGTGGGGCACTGTGTGTTACTTTCTGACTGCAAGAAAGACAGCGTATGGGTCCTGTGGTAGCATAGAGATCTAGTCTTCTCAACACTGTGATCATAATTTTGTTTACTGTTACAAAAATATGGGGGATTTTCAGCCCACTAAAACCAGTGGTCTACACATTCTTGGCTTGGTCATGCTCCTTGGGTGGGAAATGAAGTACTTTCCCACTTTAATACTGTTGTGGATTTGTGACTGTGGATAGCCCAGTTGGTTTAGGGGGTTAATTCCGAGTTGATCGCAGCATCAAATTTGTTAGCAGTTGGGTAAAACCATGTGCACTGCAGGGGGGCAGATATAACATTTGCAGAGAGAGTTAGATTTAGGTGGGTTATATTGTTTCTGTGCAGGGTAAATAGTTACTGGCTGGTTTATTTTTACACTGCAATTTAGATTTCAGTTTGAACACATCCCACCCAAATCTAACTCTCTCTGCAAATGCTATATCTGCCACACCTGCAGTGCAAATGGTTTTGCCCAACTGCTAACAAACTTGATGCTGCGATCAACTCTGAATTACCTCCTTAGTGTACCCTTCTTATGTTTGGCACTGGTTCTCATTGCACTAGCTCTGTTAACATTGTACACCTACTCAAGCATTTGGTGAGAGTTGGAGCTGTTCATATCAAGTTCATACTGTGCAGGTAAGTCTTATCAGGAAATGCCTGATTTTTTTTTATATGGGGCTAATTTCAGCATGGTTGGTCTAACCCCACAATCAGGGGCGTAACTAAAAATTGTTCTCCCCCAAGCCAAAACATCCTCTGGCGTCCCCCTTCCCCCCATAATTGGCACTAGTAAATTGATGAATCTGCGCGCGTGCCACAAAATAGGGGCATGGCCTTGCTGAAATGGGCTTGGCTTTGCATAAAGTGGCATGGCCTTGCAGGAAAATACTACCTTATACCCCAGTTTTGCAACCTGCACACCCAGTTGTTGGCCACCACAGGAGAAAAAATAATCCTGATTCATGCCCCTTACATTATTTGTCATGTTTCCTCCTTATAGTAATGGCCATTATACATTATGCCACATACTGCAATGGCCCTTAGACATTATGACACACACAATAATGCCCATGACACAATATGCCACACACCACAATGCCCCGACACATTATGACACACACAGTAATGCCTGTGACTAGAGATGAGTGGGATCAGTTTGTCGAGATCCGAACCCCCCCAAACTTCACGTGGATTACACAGGTCCGAGGCAGCCTCAGTTCTTCCCGCCTAACACGCAAAACCCGAACAGGGGAAAACGTCATCATCCCGCTGTCGGATTCTTGCGAGATTCGGATTCCATATAAAGAGCAGCGCGTTGCTGCAATTTTCACTTGTGCATTGTCGATTGAGCGGAGAGGACGTGGCTACATTCTCTGCCGGAAAAGCTCAATATCTATGCTCAGTGTGCTGCATTGTGGTGACCACCAGTATATAGTAGTACCATAGTACCATACCATAGTAGGCCATTGCTGTATCTTGCAGCTCCGTGTCAGACTCAGTTTTAGTATCCTGATCAGGGCTCAATGTCTGTGCTGCATTGTGGTGACCACCAGTATATAGTAGTACAGTGTAGTAGGCCATTGTTGTATCTTGCAGCTCCGTGTCAGACTCAGTTCTAGTATCCTGATCATTGCTCAATATCTGTGCTGCATTGTGGTGACCAGTATATAGTACTACAGTGCTGCATTGTGATGACCACCAGTATATAGTAGTACAGTACAGTAGGCCATTGCTGTATCTTGCTGATCTGTGTCACTTATAGTATGCTGATCAGTGCTCAATATCTTTGCTGCATTGTGGTGACCAGTATATAACATAGAAACATAGAATTTGACGTCAGATAAGAACCACTTGGCCCATCTAGTCTGCCCATTTTTTTTATCCTTTAGGTAATCTCAACCCTTTTTGAACCTTAATTCTTTGTAAGGATATTCATATGCCTATCCCAAGCACGTTTAAATTGCTCTACAGTCTTAGCCTCTTCCACGTCTGATGGGAGGCTATTCCACTTGTCAACTACCCTTTCTGTGAAATAATATTTCCTTAAATTTCCCCTGAACCTGCCTCCCTCCAGTTTCAGTGTATGTCCTCGATTTCTTATACTTCTCTTCCTTTGAAGAATGTTTCCCTCCTGAACTTTGTTAAAACCTTTGGTATATTTGAAAGTTTCTATCATGTCTCCCCTTTCCCTTCTCTCCTCCATACTATACATGTTAAGATCTTTTAGCCTTTCCGGGTAAGTTTTGTGATGTAGGCCATGCATCATTTTAGTTGCCCTTCTGTGTACACTCTCTAATGTATTTATATCCTTCTGGAGATATGGGTGGTCATTCCGAGTTGTTCGCTCATTGCCGTTTTTCGCAACGGAGCGATTAGGTGGAAAATGCGCATGCGCATGGTACGCAGCGTGCATGCGTTCAGTAATTTAACACAAAACTTTGGAGATTTGCACAAGCTCGAGCGACGTTTTTTTCATCACTCGAGTGATTGACAGGAAATGGGTGTTTCTGGGCGGAAACTGGGCGGAAACTGCCCGTTTTCAGGGAGTGTGCTAAAAAACGCAGGCGTTCCAGGTAAAAACGTAGTAGTGGCTGGAGAAACGGGGGAGTGGCTGGCCGTACACAGGGTGTGTTTGTGACATCAAACCAGGAACTAAACGGACCGAGCTGATCGCAGGAGTAGGTCTGGAGCTACTCAGAAACTGCAAGAAAATATTTAGTAGCAATTCTGCTACTCTTTCGTTCGCTATTCTGCTAAGTTAAGATACACTCACAGAGGGTGGCGGCCTAGCGTATGCAATGCTGCTAAATGCAGCTAGCGAGCGAACAACTAGGAATGACCACCATGGTCTCCAGAACTGGACACCAATTACCTATACAGTGTCATTATTACTTCTCTTTTCCTGCTACTGATTCCTCTCCCTATGCAACCAAGCATCTGACTTGCCTTTCTCATTGCTTTGTTGCATTGTTTTCCTGCCTTTAAGTCACTTGACATAGTGACTCCTAAATCCCTTTCCTTCTCAGCAGTTGCCATTATAGTACCCTTGATACTATATTTAGCCTTTGGGTTTTTGAGACCCAAGTGCATGATTTTGCATGTTTTAGCATTGAACTGTAATTGCCTTGTTCTTGACCATTTTTCAAGCCTAGCTAGGTCATCAATCATTTGTTTTACTCCTCCTGGTGTGTCTACCCTGTTGCATATCTTTGTATCATCTGCAACAGTGCTGTATTGTGGTGACCACCTGTATATATTAGTACAATACAGTAGTCCATTGCTATATCTTGCAGCTCCGTGTCAGACTCAGTTCTACTCTCCTGATCAGTGCTCAATATCTGTGCTGCGTTGTGGTGACCACTATATAGTAGAACAGTGCAGCATTGTGGTGACCACCAGTATATAGTAGTACAGTACAGTGGTCCACTTCTGTAACTTGCAGCTCCGTGTCACTTCTAATATCCTGAACAGTACTTAATATCTGTGCTCAGTGTCAGTGCTGCATTGTGGTGACTAAAAGTCCAGTGTCTTGTGCTGCATCTTGTTGGTGTAGGGTGCTGTGGTAGTGTCCTGTCACTGTGCATAGATCATCATCATTCCAGTCACAGTGGTATCTGGTATCTATCTAGTGGTATCTAATTCCAGACATTACTGCCGTCTAATTCCAGATATATTACTAGCATATAATTCCACACATAAAAAAATGGAGAACAAAAAAGGGAAGGGTAAAATAGTGAAAGATCATGATCCACTTCCACCTAGTGCTGAAGCTGTTGCCACTAGTCATGGCAGAGATGATGAAATGCCATCAACATCGTCTGCCAAGGCCGATGCCCAATGTCATAGTAGAGAGCATGTAAAATCCAAAAAACAAAAGATCAGTAAAATGACCCAAAAATCTAAATTAAAAGTGTCTGAAGAGAAGCGTAAACTTGCCAATATGCCATTTACGACATGGAGTGGCAAGGAATCTCTAAGGCCCTCTCCTATGTTCCTCATGATTAGTGGGTCAGCTTCACATGAGGATGGAAGCACTCATCCTCCAGCTAGAAAAATGAAAAGAGTTAAGCTGGCAAAAGCACAGCAAAGAACTGTGCGTTCTTCTAAATCACAAATCCCCAAGGAGAGTCCAATTGTATCGGTTGCGATGCCTGACCTTCCCAACACTGGATGGGAAGAGGTGGCTCCTTCCACCATTTGCACTCCCCCTGCAAGTGCTGGAAGGAGCACCCACAGTACAGTTCCTGATATTCAAATTGAAGATGTCACTGTTAAAGTACACCATGATGAGGATATGGGTGTTGCTGGCGCTGAGGGGGAAATTGACCAGGAGGATTCTGATGGAGAGGTGGTTTTTTTAAGTCTGGTATCCGCCGTTAGTTCACAGGTACTTTGAGAATTTCTTGAGGTAGTGTGTCCCTGGTACCAAATACCATCTAGGTTCCACTTCTCTAGGCAGGCGATACCGAGAATGTACACAGACATCAGAAAAAGAGTCACCAGTGTCCTAAAAAATGCAGTTGTACCCAATGTCAACTTAACCACGGACATGTGGACAAGTGGAGCAGGGCAGACTAAGGACTATATGACTGTGACAGCCCACTGGGTAGATGTATTGCCTCCCACAGCAACAACAGCAGCGGCGGCACCAGTAGCAGCATCTTGCAAATGCCAATTTGTTCCTAGGCTACGCTTTGTATCACCGCTTTCCATAAGAGGCACACAGCTGACAACCTTTTACGGAAACTGAGGAACATCATCGCAGATTGGCTTACCCCTATTGGACTCTCCTGGGGATTTGTGACAACGGACAACGCCACCAATATTGTGCATGCATTACATGTTGGCAAATTCCAGCACGTCCCATGTTTTGCATATACAATGAATTTGGTGGTGCAGAATTTTTTTTAAAAACGACAGGGGCGTGCAAGAGATGCTGTTGGTGGCCCGAAGAATTGCGGGCCACTTTTGGCATTCAGCCACCGCGTGCCGAAGACTGGAGCACCAGCAAACACTCCTGAACATTCCCCGCCATCAGCTGAAGCAAGAGGTGGTTACAAGGGGGAATTCAACCCTCTATATGCTTCAGAGGATGGAGGAGCAGCAAAATGCCAGTCAAGCCTATACATCTGCCTACGGTATAGGCAAAGGAGGGGGAATGCACCTGACTCAAGCACAGTGGAGAATGATTTCAACATTGCGCAAGGTTCTGCAACCCTTTGAACTTGCCACACGTGAAGTCAGTTCAGACACTGCCAGCCTGAGTCAGGTCATTCCCCTCATCAGGCTTTTGCAGAATCAGCTGGAGAGATTGAAGGAGGAGCTAAAACGGAGCAATTCCGCTAGGCATGTGGGACTTGTGGATGGAGCCCTTCATTCGCTTAACCAGGATTCATGGCTGGTCAATCTGTTGAAATCAGAGCACTACATTTTGGCCACCATGCTTGACCCTAGGTTTAAAGCCTACGTTGTATCTCTCTTTCCGGCAGATACAAGTTTGCAGATGTTCAAAGACCTGCTGGTGAGACACTTGTCAAGTCAAGCAGAACGTGACCCACTAACAGTTCCTCCTTCATCTTCTACCGCCACTGGAGCTGCAAGGAAAAGGATCAAGTTTACAAAACCACATGCTGTCGGTGATGCAGGGCAGTCAGGAGCGAAAACTGTATTTGGTCCGGACTGAAGGACCTGCCAACGATTACTGACATGTCGTCTACTGTCACTGCATATGATTCTGTTACCATTGAAAGAATGGTGCAAGATAATATGAGTGACAGCATCACTGTAGGTATGTCAGACCGTCCGTACGTATACTGGCAGGAAAAAGAGGCAATTTGGAGTCCCTTGCACAAACAGGCTTTATTTTATCTAAGTTGCCCCCCCTCCAGTGTGTACTCCGAAAGAGTGTTTAGTGCAGCCGGTCACCTTGTCAGCGATCGGCGTACGAGGTTACTTCCACAAAATGTGGAGAAGATGATGTTCATCAAAATGAATTATAATCAATTCCTCCGTGGAGACATTTACCAGCAATTGCCTCCAGAAAGTACACAGGGACCTGTAATGGTGGATTCCAGTGGGGACGAATTAATACTCTGTGAGGAGGGGGATGTACACAGTGAAAGGGGTGAGGAATCGGACAATGAGGAGGAGGTGGACATCTTGCCTCTGTAGAGCCAGTTTGTGCAAGGAGAGATTGATTGCTTCTTTTTTGGTGGGGGCCCAAACCAACCAGTCATTTCAGCCACAGTCGTCTGGCAGACCCTGTCGCTGAAATGATTGGTTTGTCAAAGTGTGCATGTCCTGTTTATACAACATAAGAGTGGGTGGGATGGCCCAAGGACAATTCCATCTTGCACCTCTTTTAATTATTTATCTTTGCATCATGTTATGTTTGGGGCCCTTTTTTTTTAAGTGCCTACCTGTCTGACACTGCAGTGCCACTCCTAGATGGGCCAGGTGTTTGTGCCGGCCACTTGGGTCGCTTAGCTTAGTCATCTAGCGACCTCGGTGCAAATTTTTGTGAGGTGTGAGGTGTTCAGAATAGACTTGAAATGAGTGGAAATTATGGCTATTGAGGTTAATAATACTAAGGGATCAAAATTACCCCCAAATTCTATGATTTAAGCTGTTTTTGAGGTTTTTTTTTTTAAAAAAACCCACCCGAATCCGACAAAAAATTTTAAGGGAGGTTTTGCCAAAATGCGTCCGAATCCAAAACACGGCCGTGGAACCGAATCGAAAACCAAAACACAAAACCCGAAAAATGTCTGGTGCACATCACTACCTGTGACACATTATGACATGTATTGCAATGCCCGTTAAACATTATGTTGCACACTGCAATGACCCTTATACATTATAGCACATACAATGCCTGTGACACATTATGACACATACCGCAATGTCCGTGATACATTATGCCACACACTGCAATGTCCGTGATACATTATGCCACACACTGCAATGACCCTGAGACATTAGACCACATACCACAATGCCCGTGATATAGTATACCACACACCGTAATGCCCATTACACATTAAGTCCTACAGTAAGGCTTCTAATTACTTTTAAATTACCTGCTCATTGCAAGGGGTTTCGTGCTCTTGGTTCTATGCACGGTGCCAGGGGTTTTCATACTCAGGGTGTCATGCTCGTTGCCAGAGGTATCGTGTGCTGGGTTTCAAGTTTGTTACCAGGGGGTAATATTCATTGCCAGTGGTTTCATGCACTGGGTGTTATGCTCGTTGCTAGGGGGTAATGCTTGTTGCCAGGGATTTCATGAACCGGGTGTTGTGCTTGTAACCAGGGGGTAATGCTTTTTGCTAGGCCTGTGTTCCCAGTGCCACATATTCCCCAACAGTGCCAGATACACATATGCCCCCAGTGCTCCATATGCACCACCCAGTGCCAGCTACACACATACCCCCAGTGCCAAATATGCCCCACCAGTGCCAGCTACACATATACCCCCAGTGCCAAATATGCCCCCCCAGTGCCAGGTACATATATACCCCCCCAGTGCCAAATATGCCCCCCCAATGCCAGGTACATACATACCCCCCAGTGCCAAATATGCTCCCCTAGGGCCAGGTACATATATACACCCTCAGTGCCAAATATGCTCCCCCAGTGCCAGGTACATATATACCCCCCCAGTGCCAAATATGCTCCCCCAGTGCCAGGTACATATATACCCCTGTGCCAAATATGCTCCCCCAGTGCCAGGTACATATATACCCCCCAGTGCCAAATGTGCTCCCCTAAGTGCCAGGTACATATCTACGCCCCAAGTTCCAAATATGCTCCCCCAGTGCCAGGTACATATATACCCCCCAGTGCCAAATATGCTCCCCCAGTGCCAGGTACACCCATCCCCCCCGGCTCTCACACTGCTGTGCTGTTTTGGGAAGGACATGGAGGGCACAGCGCGCCTCTGCTGTGTGTCCCTCCTGGGTGGCAGCGGTGTGTCTGTTAAATTAACTGCCGGTTCGTTAGCCAATCAGTGCTCAAGAACGGGCACTTCATTTAACAGACATGCCGCTGCCGCCAGAGACCCAGGAGGGACACACAGGAGAGGTGCGCACTGTGCCCTCCATGTCCTCCTTCCCAAAACAGCACAATCAGTGGCGGTGGCGGCTGCACCCCCGCAGCCCTGCGCCTCCAAGTGATCGCAGTCGCTGCGGGGCCATAGTTATGCCACTGCCCACAATGGCCTCTGTATTGGTGAACATTGCTTTCTTCTCCTATTTTTTTGCTGTCAGGACCCAACAAAGTGTTTCTAGAATAGGCTAAGGATGCTGGCCTTTGATCTCACTATCTTACATACTCTGATGCTCACATTGGATCTGGTTACCTTTCTATTACCCTAATTGGTGTTTTCTGGGTTGGAAAAGTAGTTGTCTCTATGAAGGGTTCAGTGTACATGTATCTTCTTTTGAGGGACTGTATTAATTGAAAGTTCAGTGGTTCTGAGTAAGATCTTGTACATTTCTTTAAAACTGGTCATTTGGGTAGGTAGCATTGTGCTTTGCTCTCTGTCCAGTTGTGCTTGCAACAATTAACGCTCTACTTCTGTCCATTGATGTTTCTATTTAACCACTTGCCTGGCATGGTCGCATCAGATGCGACCATGCCTCCAAGTGCTCTATCTGACCTGGTCACACAGGATGCGACCAGTCAGATAGACAGTGTTAGCAGCGGCAGGTTAGAGACACCTCCCTCCGCTGCTGCTGTCAGAGGGACCGGAAGGTCCCTCTGCCTCCTTCAACCCTCCCTTACTGATTGCCGTGCTGCTGATCACTGCTGATCGGTCAGCATGGCAGCCCCCCCCCCCCCCTCCAGTGGCTGTAGACAGTGGCAGCTGCTGTGGAGTGTAAATTAACCCTCCCAAGCACCCCCCCCCCCCGGCCCCCCTGTATACCTGGAGGCTGTCCCAGCTTTCAAAATGAAAGCAGCAATGGTTGCAATGTTTCTGATGTTCTGATGGTCATGATGTTCCTGATCGATGTTTCACAAAAAAATTTACAAAAAATCAACCACAATTTTTTTTTTTACTAAAATCATTTTGAATAGGGTTAAATTTATGTTCTTCACCTAATTCACTCATAAAAACCCCCCAATAATTTCGGAGCGGTTTTTGGCAAAATAAATTGTCAGTTAAGTGGGTAATGGTATGCAGAATAACACTTTTTTTTATTTCTGCACAGTGTTTTGAAAGTGTTTCAGCATATTAGATTCCAGAAATGGCAGTTATGGCACATACAGTACTCTACCACTTGGGGGCAACCACTTCTGCCACAGAAGACTTTGGGGGTGATTCCGAGTTGTTCGCTCGCAAGCTGCTTTTAGCAGCATTGCACACGCTAAGCCGCCGCCTACTGGGAGTGAATCTTAGCTTATCAAAATTGCGAACGAAAGATTCGTAATATTGCGAAAAGACTTCTCTGTGCAGTTTCTGAGTAGCTCGAGACTTACTCTTCCAGTGCGATCAGTTCAGTGCTTGTCGTTCCTGGTTTGACGTCACAAACACACCCAGCGTTCGCCCAGACACTTCTCCGTTTCTCCAGCCGCTCCCGAGTTTTTCCCAGAAACGGTAGCGTTTTTTCACACACTCCCATAAAACGTCCCGTTTCCGCCCAGAAACACCCACTTCCTGTCAATCACACTCCGATCTCCAGAACGAAGAAAAAACCTTGTAATGCCGTGAGTAAAATACCAATCTTCATAGCAAATTTACTTGGCGCAGTCGCAGTGCGAACATTGCGCATGCGCAATAAGCGGAAAATTGCTGCGATGCAAAGAAAATTACAGAGCGAACAACTCGGAATGACCACCTTTGTACTGTAAGTCTTATGTGCAGTCTGCAGTGCTGTCTCAGTAAGATTGTTAGCTCAGGGCTTCAGTTACTCTCCAGTGTTTCAGTGGGAGCTTCAAGCGCTTTACATAATTCTTCCGCCCAGTGCTCTTAAAGGGTTTTTAAAGTCTTCACCTTCATCTGGGTTCACCTTTTCCTTATTCCCTTTTTTTGATCCTTTATGGTTTTCAGAGTTATTACCATTTTGTGTCTGTGTATTTGTTATTGTTTTTTTGTAGTTGTTGTTAGTTAATGTGACAACAATGTGTTACAGGTGGTATAGCATAGTGTATGAATTGCAAGCTGCTTCCCATGGCTCCATTCACTTCAGTGTATAGCATAGCATATGCAATGCGTACGCTATGTTATGTCATGGTCTGTGTGCCCAGTGCAGCAACAGACTAAAAGGACACATCTGTAGGTGTATGACAACACATTGTTACACAGCAAACATTTTTTTTCTCTCCCTTTCTCTTTTTTTCCTTTTATATCTTATTTGGCAAAAAACAAGGAAAAAGATAGCAGTTGCATACAGTTGAAAAAACAATGCTTATTACACATAGTGGAACTGCCAGTGGCAGTAAAACCAAAGAACAACCAATCCAAGCACCACTGAGAGCAGATCAGAGATCATATGCAGTAGAAAGCCAGCCACATGCAAGCTCTATTACTGAGAATCATCTGTCAGTGGACATTAGTAAAATTACCTGTCAGTTTTTTGAGATATCCAATAGTTCCATTGGGGATTCTGCCTTGAATTTACCCTCAAAAATATAGGGGGCTGCAGACAATATGACAAAGAGTCAGCTTATACAGAAGTTTCATGCAAAATGCCAAGCAGCCATAGCATGAGAGACTGCAGAACACAAAGTATCTTAATCATATGAAACTTCATGTAATAATATTGGTCTCTGTGATTCTTACCAGCTCCATTTTGTCTGGGGATTCAAACAATCCATTCTTTATATATTTGGGTACAGGTTATTATTTGAGTAATAATTACTGAGGTTAGTTTGCAGTCATAGGGAGAACTTACAAATCCTGAAAAACTTTTAGTTATAGTTGCAAAATTAATAGTGTGAGAGACACTGGAGAGGAAAATATTTCTGTAAACAGACCAAGTGTTTGTTTGTTTTTTGATTAATTCTGTGTCAGACCCATGTCATGCAGGCTCAAGTATGTGCTGACTTGACAAAGGTTACAGACAATGGTTTGAGCTAGGATTGTCTTGGAACCATTGGTCATGGCACCAATTTAAAGACCCATGCTGATGAAGATGATGATAAAGTGTTTAAAATACAGGTAATAAAATAGATAATAATTGTTTCAAAAATATGCACGCCCCTACTCTCACAAGAATAGCCAGTAACAGCCCTCATAGCATAGGCTTTAAACATCAAGCATTTGTAGGCCAAATAGCAAGGGATCATCCCAAATAGCCATTAGAAGCACTAATCAATGACAGTCTGGACTGGTGAAGGGGAAATCCTGCAATGTGCCATCCCACTGTCATTGGGGCTAATTCTGAGTCAGACAGATTTCTGTACACAGATGCAAATGTCAAATTTTGCATACAGTGCATGCACAGTTGCACATTTTTGCATCACTGCATATATTTGTCATTTTCCTTGTTGAACAAAACTTAGCCTGATCTGCAGTGTCGGACTGGGGCATGTAGGGGCAATGCAGTGGTAGGGGCCCATGTTATGGGTGTGGCCAGTCTGCTGAGGGGGTGTAGCCTGCCACCTCATTGGTTTAACTAACCATTAGAGAGTGCAACGTCTGGGCCCCTTCATAAATATATACAGTAAAATCAGATGCTGCAAGCATGATAATGTATCAGATTAATAACAGCAATGCACTGTAGAAAATACACCATTGTCCAGTATAAGGTAACATGTGTATAATGTATAATTCAAGTGCACAGTCTGGAATCTGATCCTTAGAGCAGGAGGTGGGCTCCCAGGCAGTGGTGGTTTCCCCTGTACCCCTGTGGGCCAGTCCAATCCTGCTGATCTGTCATTCTGTGAAATTGGACATTTTGGGGCAGCAACTCTGCAAAATTATCACATGGAATCACTTTGACTTAATTGGAGTGTTATGGGTGTACTGTATATCAAAAATTCATTGCATAGAGGAATGAGAAGATTTTTTCTTACAGAGCTCTTGCACCTAGCAAAGGGCTAGTGTAAACCTGCGAGAACATCGGGCGAGCTTCAGGGGCTAAAGTCAACTGCGGGAAGTCAGAGGCTATGCTCTTTGGAAAGTGTCACCTGTCATCCTCTGCACCATTTCCTTTTGCCATCAAGCCTGACTTCATTAAGATCCTGGGACTCTGGTTCGATGGCGAGGGTGCAGCACTGAAATGTTGGGACGAGAGACTGGCGACTGTTCGACAGAAAATTGGATTGTGGAGCCTCAGAGAACTTATCATCGAGGGAATCACTTGTGCTGCGCAACGAGATCCTTCCCATTCTGCAGAACACTGCGCAAGCCTGGCCACCACTGGTCACGGTCTGCAGGACCATCACAAGGGCAAACTTCATCTGGGGCTCCAAGATGGACAGAGTTAAGCGATCAGTTATGTACAAGGAGCCCCTCAAAGGTGGAAAGGGAATACCTGATATCCCCACCATGCTACGAGCCTTCTTTGTGTATAACTGCATCCGCAGGACTTTGTGTGAGAACTTTAAAGACTCTGCAGGAAACTCCATGTCCCGTTTCTTCCTCCTGCCCCATTGGAGGGTCCACAGCAGGGACAAATGGGACAGCTCCATCCCTTACAACTGGAACACCCCCTGGTTCTACCTGGACGTGTCCAAGTTTGTGAGGGAGCACCAACTGGAAGGAGTTAAACCTGACTTGTGGAAACCAAAGGCCTTCTACAGGCTCATAAGAGCCAAAGACATTATGGAGCCGATTCTGGGGCTCCCTTCAGCAACTGACAAACAGGTCTGGGAGAATGTGGCCTCCAAAAGTCTCACAAACAGACACAAAGACTTGTCATGGATGGCCATTCAGGAGGGTTTGCCCCTTAGGTCATTCATGCACTCCTAGAACCTGTGCAGGTACAGACATTGCCCCAGGTGCATCATACATGAGGAAACATCTATGCACTTGTTTTGGGACTGTGCCTGTGCACAGTTGTTGGATGCCCTGGAAAACAAACTGAAAGACTGTGTACCAAGGAACTGTCTCATGTACCACTCAGTACTCTATGGACTATTCCCTGGCACCCACACTTATGGGGCAATCCAGGAATCCTGGTGCCTTATGAACTGTGTTAAGGACGCTTTGTGGCTTGCCAGGAACCGCCTCAAATTGAGGAGGGAGAGGATGTCCATCCAGGAGTGTTGCAGGCTCATTCACAGCCTGTTAAAAGACTATTCCATCATGGACAGCCCTGAGGAATAAGAGGACTAAACCCCCCTTTTTCTGCCCCTCTCCCCTTGTTTGAACTGCTTAAAAAGACTTGGGACCGTGGCCCCTTTCCCCCATTCACAATGGGGGTAATTCCAAGTTGATCGCAGCAGGAAATTTTTTAGCAGTTGGGCAAAACCATGTGCACTGCAGGTGTGGCAGATATAACATGTGCAGAGAGAGTTAGATTTGGTTGGGTTATTTTATTTCTGTGCTGGGTAAATACTGGCTGCTTTATTTTTACACTGCAATTTAGATTGCAGATTAAACACACCACACCCAAATCTAACTCTCTCTGCACATGTTATATCTGCCTCCCCTGCAGTGCACATGGTTTTGCCCAATTGCTAACAGAATTCCTGCTGCGATCAACTTGGAATTACCCCCAATGTCAGTTGTTTTCTTGATGTCTTTCTATTTATTGACCCTCCCTTTATATGTGTCTGTCTTTCAATAAAGCTTCGGGCTTGTGATTCCCCCTCCCTCACACCCTTACCCTCCACACCCATAGCCTTATTACCTGTTGTATATGTTTAATGTTTAAATGCATAGTGCATGACATGATTTATAGTGTAGGCTGACCTTATGCTGTAGTTCTTGAAATGTACTATACCATCTGCATCTGTATTGTGTTTTAGCTGTGCTGCGACACGGTACTTATGTGTGTAATGTTTATGTATGTTTTTTGCTTCTTTATGTCAATAAAGACTCCTTTTTCAATCAAAAAATAGGGCTAGTGTAAATGCCGATACTAATGATAATGACTATGGCAGCTGGCATATAATAAATAGGTGGCATGGCCTTCTGATTGCATCCACACGGATGCCCGCCAGTGGCGGTTCTTGCCACTGGCAAGCGGCACTTTTGCCCGGGGCGCCGCCTTCCGGAGGGCGCCAGCGCCATCCGGAGGGCGCCGCACCAGGGCAAGATCCGCCACTGTGCCCCCCGCAGTGCCCTGCTGTGCCCCCCCGCTTTGAAGGGAACCAGACGCGTAGCGTCTAGTTTCCCTTCATTGAGAGGACCTTAGTTGTGCGGTGCGCGATGACGTCATCGCGCACTGCACAGCAAAGGTCCTCTCCATGAAGGGAAACTAGACGCTATGGTCTAGTTTCCCTTCATGTAGAGGACCTTTGCTGTGCGATGCGCGATGACGTCATCGCGCACCGCACAGCATAGTGGCACAGACACTAGGGGTCATAATTGACCTCTAGTGTCTATGCTGTTCTATGGGAGAGACGTAATAACGTCTCTCCCATAGATCGAAGAGAGGAGAAGAGCGGCGCCGCCGGCGGATGGGGGTCTGCAGCGGTCTGGATCAGGAATGGGGATGGTAAGTATACTTTTTATTTATTTATTTTTTCTTTCAGCGTCGTGACCACGCCCCCATTTGAAGCCACGCCCCCATATTTTACCCGGGGCGCCACAAGACTAAGAACCGGCCCTGATGCCCGCATAAGTCCTGCAGAATCTCACATTAGCATAAAGTATTAAATCAGGCTTCTGTGGCTACCTGCAAATAATGTCACTTTGGTGGGAATAAAAATCAGGCCCATAATGTCACAAAAGGCACAATTCTGTAGGGAAATCAGCCCCCAACAATACAAGCCCCACAGAAGAACACAGTACCTTCCTGTAAGCACGGGGGCTCTCCCAGCACTTCTGTGGTGGAAGCTGTGGGTAATAAATGGCTACATTTGTATTTTTTGGCTGGTAAACTACAGCTCCCAAAAGCTCTGGCATGCCTAAAGTGTTGTATAGTGTTGCCAATCAACCATTTACTCCCAAACACCAATTTCTCTGAACAACAGGTTTTGTCTATTTTCCAGTGTTTGGGGGCAAATGGTTGAGTGCCATTTGCTCTCATCTATTACCAGATTGTCATTCCAGCCAGCCAGATCTGGCATATGATCTGCCAGATAATTGTATAGTGTATCACCTTACCTGCCATAAATTATTGTTTTTATTTCTTCAAAATAACTGATTAATTCTGCTGTGCAGAAATACTCTCTAATTAATGCATATTAAAAATGTTTAAAAGTTAGCACAAATACACTTTCTATTCATTCAGATAGTAAAGTAGCTTTTGAATTGTATAATTTATGCTAATTCATAAAATGAATGTGTTGCATATACGTTTACACAGTGTGAATCTGTACATTACTAACAGCATGTTGCTAAAGTGAAACTAATATAGTATGCACAGAATTTATATTGGTTACATAATGCATTTAAAGAAATTATAGACCAGTTAAACCTTGCTATTGGCTTTTAAAAACACAATAATTTCAATACGTAACTGATGAAATAAAAATGTAGTGATATTACCACTAGCATCAACTGAGTCAAAGTGCAGTACTATCCCGCAAACCCTTTCATATTGTTATGGATTTGGATTGTCATTACAGAAGGGATGTTACATTATACAGTATGTGCTGTAAGGCTTATTGCATGTACTGTAGTCTTATTTTTGTACACTATAAATATGTTATTTCCATCTGACAATTAATTGTATCTTACTGTATTTTTCCAGAGTCAACTTATAAACAAAATAATTATGTTTCTATTCTTGTGTTTGTTGTGGAAATATTCTTGTAGGAAATGAAATGGAAAATTACTTAATTAGCTAATGGCATACTTGATTGTGAATCCAGATAAGAACTGATCTAAGTAGAGAAATATGGCATTTGGGGCCAATACCTTGCTAAAACCATAGACAATTAGAAGAACACATGTATTGTAGTGATACAGTCCATTTTTAAACTCTTTCCTCATATGCTTATCCATCCTTCACTTTTACCATCATCTCCTCCTCACTGCCTACAACCTCACCTAATACTTTGGTTCTGCCACCCTACAGCTTGTTTGAGTATTATGATTGCTTGGGTGTGGTTCATACGGTCGACCACACTTAGATCGACAGTGTCTAGGTTGACCACTATTGGTCTACAGTAACTAAGTCAACACCCAAAATAGGTCGACACAAGCATTAGGTTAACATGTTTTAGGTCGACATGATATAAGGTCGACATGAGGTTTTAAAAAATGTTAATGTTGTTTTCTTCATAGAGTGACCAGGAACCTCAATTAGTGCACCGCATCCCATCGCATGGCTCACTTCGCTTGTCATGCTTTGGTCAAGTTGCCTCGCTCTGCTTCCGCTGCAATCTGCACAGGTTACCATTCCCAATTGTAGTCCACTTGGATCGTAAAGCATGAAAAGGGTAAAAAAATGAAAACAAAATCATGAAAAACTCATATAGACCTTATGTCATGTCGACCTAGAACATGTCAACCTAGTGACCATGACGACCTAGAAACCCTGTTGACCTAATGCATGTTGAGCAATAGTGGTCAACCTAGTTACTGTTGACCAGAGTGTGGTCATCCATGTCCTTCAATGATTTGTCCATATTGTTTCTGATTCTGTACTCTGTAAGGAGCTGAGGATCACTTGTGGTGCCATATAAATAAAGGATAATACTAATAATATTAATTATAATAAAAATTTGACTCACTTGACTTCTAGCTCTCTAATCAGCATAGATCCTTATAAAAGGTGGAAATATAGTAATTGACTCATGCCACTTAATATGGAACTTCCTTAATGTTTATTTTATATAGAGATTTCCCAGCCAGAATATGATTCATGTCAGGTGCCAAAGCTGCAATTAGCAGGGAACAAATATTAATATACTGTATATCTTTATAGTTTTTTTTATTTGCCTATATGTATATGTATAGTGCAAGTTGTTGGTGCGGCACATAGCGCAAAGTACCTATGTTCAGTACTTTGTGCATGTGCCAGACCCGTACTGTCCATATGCTGTACAGGTCTTTGTTGTTGGACACACTACTGCCACAGACTGTAAGTAATTGACAGTCTGCTGCCATTTGGGGGCAGGAAGCTGGCAGCAACAGCAACCATTTCCCAAAATGTTGATGTGTCACATCTGTTTTGGGGTAGTGCCAAGTCCAAGATTTTCCATCCAAAGAATGAGATTTCCTGCCCATCTTTGTAGGAACTGTGGTGGATAGCTTGTATGACCCCAAGGGTCACTCAGCCTGCTGAATGTGTCACAGGTGATCCAATGATGCATCCTTCGATGCAGCACAGATCACTAATGCAAGCATGAAGTGCATACTTTTCCATGCAGCAATGATTGCACGTCTAACCACTTCTGAATCAGGCCTAATGTATGCATATGATTCAATTCATTCTCTATTCTGTTTGTAGGTGACTAGTGAAGTTGCAGTCACTTCCATACTTAACAGGCATACAATATGTAGAAATTGTTTTCCTTTTTTTCTATTTCATGAATATGGCTTCCTGCCATAGACACTACACCAGAGGTTCCCAAATGCGGTCCTCAAGGCACCTCAACAGTCCAGGTTTTAGGTATATCCATGGTTTAGCACAGATGTTTAATCAAATTGACTAAGGTGCTAATTAAGTTACCTGTGACCAAGCATGGATACATTTAAAACCAGGACCATTGGGGTGCCTTGAGGACCACGTTTGGGAACCTCTGCACTACACACTTATGGCTCATGGTTTAGGACCTATGCATTTTCCAACATTACTGCTCAGGAGTTATCCCTGCAATACATTCCTGTCTGTATTGAGTCTCTGCTCACCAATAATACACAGCCCACATTTTGTTCCCTGAAAAAAATATCTAACTAACAAAAGTCATTGTCCTTCATGGTGCCTCCCTCTCTGCTCCCACCTCCCCTACAGTTCCTTCTAGAATGCACTTCAGTTTGTGCTTCATTTGTTATTTATTACACTTCTGTGTGTTTCAGTAAGTAACTAAGCCAACTTCTAATTTTATATTGTTGTTACATGTATATGTGCAAATGCCCCATTTTCACCTAGCCTGAGAGATATCCTTGAACACAAGTTAAGCTGGCCATACACTTAAGGATTTATTGTCCAATCTGGCTAGTTGGAATGAAAATCTGGTATTGTATGGGAGCGAATGACAATTGACCATTTGCTCCGAAATGCCAAAAAAACTCACAAAAATAGTCAAGCAGACAAATTGGTTAAATTCATTTGTTTTGACTTTCCAGCATTTCAGAGCAAATAGTCAGTTGTCATTTGCTGCCATACATTACCAAATTTTTATTCCAACCAGCCAGATTGGAAAATTAATCTTTAGGTGTATGGCCAGTGTTAGAGAGTTTGGGAGAAATGGTGTCCACGGTTGAACATCCACTCCAAACTACACTTAGTGAAATTATACTTCCTTAATTATTATAACAGGATACCATTATTACAAGAGTGTGTTTTTATTAGGGATGTGCACTTGAAATTTTTCGGGTTTTGTGTTTTGGTTTTGGGTTCGGTTCCGCGGCCGTGTTTTGGGTTCGACCGCGTTTTGGCAAAACCTCACCGAATTTTTTTTGTCGGATTCGGGTGTGTTTTGGATTCGGGTGTTTTTTCAAAAAACACTAAAAAACAGCTTAAATCATAGAATTTGGGGGTCATTTTGATCCCAAAGTATTATTAACCTCAAAAACCATAATTTCCACTCATTTTCAGTCTATTCTGAATACCTCACACCTCACAATATTATTTTTAGTCCTAAAATTTGCACCGAGGTCGCTGAATGACTAAGATAAGCGACCCTAGTGGCCGACACAAACACCTGGCCCATCTAGGAGTGGCACTGCAGTGTCACGCAGGATGGCCCTTCCAAAAAACACTCCCCAAACAGCACATGACGCAAAGAAGAAAAAAAGAGGCGCAATGAGGTAGCTGTGTGAGTAAGATAAGCGACCCTAGTGGCCGACACAAACACCTGGCCCATCTAGGAGTGGCACTGCAGTGTCACGCAGGATGGCCCTTCCAAAAAACACTCCCCAAACAGCACATGACGCAAAGAAAAAAGAGGCGCAATGAGGTAGCTGTGTGAGTAAGCTAAGCGACCCTAGTGGCCGACACAAACACCTGGCCCATCTAGGAGTGGCACTGCAGTGTCACGCAGGATGGCCCTTCCAAAAAACACTCCCCAAACAGCACATGACGCAAAGAAGAAAAAAAGAGGCGCAATGAGGTAGCTGTGTGAGTAAGATAAGCGACCCTAGTGGCCGACACAAACACCTGGCCCATCTAGGAGTGGCACTGCAGTGTCACGCAGGATGGCCCTTCCAAAAAACACTCCCCAAACAGCACATGACGCAAAGAAAAAAAGAGGCGCAATGAAGTAGCTGTGTGAGTAAGATAAGCGACCCTAGTGGCCGACACAAACACCGGGCCCATCTAGGAGTGGCACTGCAGTGTCACGCAGGATGGCCCTTCCAAAAAACACTCCCCAAACAGCACATAACGCAAAGAAGAAAAAAAGAGGCGCAATGAGGTAGCTGTGTGAGTAAGCTAAGCGACCCTAGTGGCCGACACAAACACCTGGCCCATCTAGGAGTGGCACTGCAGTGTCACGCAGGATGGCCCTTCCAAAAAACACTCCCCAAACAGCACATGAAGCAAAGAAGAAAAAAAGAGGCGCAATGAGGTAGCTGTGTGAGTAAGATAAGCGACCCTAGTGGCCGACACAAACACCTGGCCCATCTAGGAGTGGCACTGCAGTGTCACGCAGGATGGCCCTTCCAAAAAACACTCCCCAAACAGCACATGACGCAAAGAAGAAAAAAAGAGGCGCAATGAGGTAGCTGTGTGAGTAAGCTAAGCGACCCTAGTGGCCGACACAAACACCTGACCCATCTAGGAGTGGCACTGCAGTGTCACGCAGGATGGCCCTTCCAAAAAACACTCCCCAAACAGCACATAACGCAAATAAAAATGAAAGAAAAAAGAGGTGCAAGATGGAATTGTCCTTGGGCCCTCCCACCCACCCTTATGTTGTATAAACAGGACATGCACACTTTAACCAACCCATCATTTCAGTGACAGGGTCTGCCACACGACTGTGACTGAAATGACGGGTTGGTTTGGACCCCCACCGAAAAAGAAGCAATTAATCTCTCCTTGCACAAACTGGCTCTACAGAGGCAAGATGTCCACCTCATCATCATCATCCGATATATCACCGTGTACATCCCGCTCCTCACAGATTATAAATTCGTCCCCACTGGAATCCACCATCTCAGCTCCCTGTGTACTTTGTGGAGGCAATTGCTGCTGGTCAATGTCTCCACGGAGGAATTGATTATAATTAATTTTAATGAACATCATCTTCTCCACATTTTCTGGAAGTAACCTCGTACGCAGATTGCTGACAAGGTGAGCGGCGGCACTAAACACTCTTTCGGAGTACACACTTGTGGGAGGGCAACTTAGGTAGAATAAAGCCAGTTTGTGCAAGGGCCTCCAAATTGCCTCTTTTTCCTGCCAGTATAAGTACGGACTGTCTGACGTGCCTACTTGGATGCGGTCACTCATATAATCCTCCACCATTCTTTCAATGGTGAGAGAATCATATGCAGTGACAGTAGACGACATGTCCGTAATCGTTGTCAGGTCCTTCAGTCCGGACCAGATGTCAGCATCAGCAGTCGCTCCAGACTGCCCTGCATCACCGCCAGCGGGTGGGCTCGGAATTCTGAGCCTTTTCCTCGCACCCCCAGTTGCGGGAGAATGTGAAGGAGGAGATGTTGACAGGTCGCGTTCCGCTTGACTTGACAATTTTGTCACCAGCAGGTCTTTGAACCCCAGCAGACTTGTGTCTGCCGGAAAGAGAGATCCAAGGTAGGTTTTAAATCTAGGATCGAGCACGGTGGCCAAAATGTAGTGCTCTGATTTCAACAGATTGACCACCCGTGAATCCTTGTTAAGCGAATTAAGAGCTCCATCCACAAGTCCCACATGCCTAGCGGAATCGCTCCCTTTTAGCTCCTCCTTCAATGCCTCCAGCTTCTTCTGCAAAAGCCTGATGAGGGGAATGACCTGACTTAGGCTGGCAGTGTCTGAACTGACTTCACGTGTGGCAAGTTCAAAAGGTTGCAGAACCTTGCACAACGTTGAAATCATTCTCCACTGCGCTTGAGACAGGTACATTCCACCTCCTATATCGTGCTCAATTGTATAGGCTTGAATGGCCTTTTGCTGCTCCTCCAACCTCTGAAGCATATAGAGGGTTGAATTCCACCTCGTTACCACTTCTTGCTTCAGATGATGGCAGGGCAGGTTCAGGCGTTTTTGGTGGTGCTCCAGTCTTCTGTACGTGGTGCCTGTACGCCGAAAGTGTCCCGCAATTCTTCTGGCCACCGACAGCATCTCTTGCACGCCCCTGTCGTTTTTTAAAAAATTCTGCACCACCAAATTCAAGGTATGTGCAAAACATGGGACGTGCTGGAATTTGCCCATATTTAATGCACACACAATATTGCTGGCGTTGTCCGATGCCACAAATCCACAGGAGAGTCCAATTGGGGTAAGCCATTCCGCGATGATCTTCCTCAGTTGCCGTAAGAGGTTTTCAGCTGTGTGCGTATTCTGGAAACCGGTGATACAAAGCGTAGCCTGCCTAGGAAAGAGTTGGCGTTTGCGAGATGCTGCTACTGGTGCCGCCGCTGCTGTTCTTGCGGCGGGAGTCCATACATCTACCCAGTGGGCTGTCACAGTCATATAGTCCTGACCCTGCCCTGCTCCACTTGTCCACATGTCCGTGGTTAAGTGGACATTGGGTACAACTGCATTTTTTAGGACACTGGTGAGTCTTTTTCTGACGTCTGTGTACATTCTCGGTATCGCCTGCCTAGAGAAGTGGAACCTAGATGGTATTTGGTAACGGGGGCACACTACCTCAAGATATTGTCTAGTTCCCTGTGAACTAACGGCGGATACCGGACGCACGTCTAACACCAACATAGTTGTCAAGGCCTTAGTTATCCGCTTTGCAACAGGATGACTGCTGAGATATTTCATCTTCCTCGCAAAGGACTGTTGGACAGTCAATTGCTTGGTGGAAGTAGTAAAAGTGGGCTTACGAATTCCCCTCTGGGATGACCATCGACTCCCAGCAGCAACAACAGCAGCGCCAGCAGCAGTAGGCGTTACACGCAAGGATGCATCGGAGGAATCCCAGGCAGGAGAGGACTCGTCAGAATTGCAGGTGACATGGCCTGCAGGACTATTGGCATTCCTGGGGAAGGAGGAAATTGACACTGAGGGAGTTGGTGGGGTGGTTTGCGTGAGCTTGGTTACAAGAGGAAGGGATTTACTGGTCAGTGGACTGCTTCCGCTGTCGCCCAAAGTTTTTGAACTTGTCACTGACTTATTATGAATGCGCTGCAGGTGACGTATAAGGGAGGATGTTCTGAGGTGGTTAACGTCCTTACCCCTACTTATTACAGCTTGACAAAGGCAACACACAGCTTGACAAATGTTGTCCGCATTTCTGGTGAAATACTTCCACACCGAAGAGCTGATTTTTTTGGTATTTTCACCAGGCATGTCAACGGCCCTATTCCTCCCACGGACAACAGGTGTCTCCCCGGGTGCCTGACTTAAACAAACCACCTCACCATCAGAATCCTCCTTGTCAATTCCCTCCCCAGCGCCAGCAACACCCATATCCTCCTCATCCTGGTGTACTTCAACACTGACATCTTCAATCTGACTATCAGGAACTGGACTGCGGGTGCTCCTTCCAGCACTTGCAGGGGGCGTGCAAATGGTGGAAGGCGCATGCTGTTCACGTCCAGTGTTGGGAAGGTCAGGCATCGCAACCGACACAATTGGACTCTCCTTGTGGATTTGGGATTTCGAAGAACGCACAGTTCTTTGCGGTGCTTTTGCCAGCTTGAGTCTTTTCAGTTTTCTAGCGAGAGGCTGAGTGCTTCCATCCTCATGTGAAGCTGAACCACTAGCCATGAACATAGGCCAGGGCCTCAGCCGTTCCTTGCCACTCCGTGTGGTAAATGGCATATTGGCAAGTTTACGCTTCTCCTCTGACAATTTTATTTTAGATTTTGGAGTCCTTTTTTTACTGATATTTTGTGTTTTGGATTTTACATGCTCTGTACTATGACATTGGGCATCGGCCTTGGCAGACGACGTTGCTGGCATTTCATCGTCTCGGCCATGACTAGTCGCAGCAGCTTCAGCACGAGGTGGAAGTGGATCTTGATCTTTCCCTAATTTTGGAACCTCAACATTTTTGTTCTCCATATTTTAATAGGCACAACTAAAAGACACAGAGGTAGCTACAGCCGTGGACTACCGTACTGTGTCTGCTGCTAATATAGACTGGATGATAATGAGATGAAATCAATATTTATTATATCACACTAGTACTGCAGCCGGACAGGTAGATATATTTATTATGTAATGACTGATGACGGACCTGCTGGACACTGTCAGCTCAGCAGCACCGCAGACTGCTACAGTAAGCTACTATAGTAGTATGTATAAAGAAGAAAAAAAAGAAAAAAAACACGGGTAGGTGGTATACAATTATGGATGGACGAGCGAATGCCGACACAGAGGTAGCTACAGCCGTGGACTACCATACTGTGTCTGCTGCTAATATAGACTGGATGATAATGAGATGAAATCAATATATATATATATAATATCACACTAGTACTGCAGCCGGACAGGTAGATATATTTATTATGTAATGACTGATGACGGACCTGCTGGACACTGTCAGCTCAGCAGCACCGCAGACTGCTACAGTAAGCTACTATAGTAGTATGTATAAAGAAGAAAGGAAAAAAAAAAAACCACGGTTAGGTGGTATACAATTATGGATGGACGAGCGACTGCCGACACAGAGGTAGCTACAGCCGTGGACTACCGTACTGTGTCTGCTGCTAATATAGACTGGATGATAATGAGATGAAATCAATATATATATATAAAATATCACTAGTACTGCAGCCGGACAGGTATATATATTTATTATGTAATGACTGATGACGGACCTGCTGGACACTGTCAGCTCAGCAGCACCGCAGACTGCTACAGTAAGCTACTATAGTAGTATGTATAAAGAAGAAAGAAAAAAAAAACCACGGGTAGGTGGTAAACAATTATGGATGGACGAGCGACTGCCGACACAGAGGTAGCTACAGCCGTGGACTACCGTACTGTGTCTGCTGCTAATATAGACTGGATGATAATGAGATGAAATCAATATATATATATATAATATCACACTAGTACTGCAGCCGGACAGGTAGATATATTTATTATGTAATGACTGATGACGGACCTGCTGGACACTGTCAGCTCAGCAGCACCGCAGACTGCTACAGTAAGCTACTATAGTAGTATGTATAAAGAAGAAAGAAAAGAAAAAAACCACGGTTAGGTGGTATACAATTATGGATGGACGAGCGACTGCCGACACAGAGGTAGCTACAGCCGTGGACTACCGTACTGTGTCTGCTGCTAATATAGACTGGATGATAATGAGATGAAATCTATATATATATATATATATATAATATCACTAGAACTGCAGCCGGACAGGTATATATATTTACTATGTAATGACTGATGACGGACCTGCTGGACACTGTCAGCTCAGCAGCACCGCAGACTGCTACAGTAAGCTACTATAGTAGTATGTATAAAGAAGAAAGAAAAAAAAAACCACGGGTAGGTGGTATACAATTATGGATGGACGAGCGACTGCCGACACAGAGGTAGCTACAGCCGTGGACTACCGTACTGTGTCTGCTGCTAATATAGACTGGATGATAATGAGATGAAATCAATATATATATATATATATATATATAATATCACACTAGTACTGCAGCCGGACAGGTAGATATATTTATTATGTAATGACTGATGACGGACCTGCTGGACACTGTCAGCTCAGCAGCACCGCAGACTGCTACAGTAAGCTACTATAGTAGTATGTATAAAGAAGAAAGAAAAAAAAAACCACGGTTAGGTGGTATACAATTATGGATGGACGAGCGACTGCCGACACAGAGGTAGCTACAGCCGTGGACTACCGTACTGTGTCTGCTGCTAATATAGACTGGATGATAATGAGATGAAATCAATATATATATATATAATATCACTAGTACTGCAGCCGGACAGGTATATATATTTATTATGTAATGACTGATGACGGACCTGCTGGACACTGTCAGCTCAGCAGCACCGCAGACTGCTACAGTAAGCTACTATAGTAGTATGTATAAAGAAGAAAGAAAAAAAAAACCACGGTTAGGTGGTATACAATTATGGATGGACGAGCGACTGCCGACACAGAGGTAGCTACAGCCGTGGACTACCGTACTGTGTCTGCTGCTAATATAGACTGGATGATAATGAGATGAAATCAATATATATATATATATGATATCACTAGTACTGCAGCCGGACAGGTATATATATTTATTATGTAATGACTGATGACGGACCTGCTGGACACTGTCAGCTCAGCAGCACCGCAGACTGCTACAGTAAGCTACTATAGTAGTATGTATAAAGAAGAAAGAAAAAAAAAACCACGGTTAGGTGGTATACAATTATGGATGGACGAGCGACTGCCGACACAGAGGTAGCTACAGCCGTGGACTACCGTACTGTGTCTGCTGCTAATATAGACTGGATGATAATGAGATGAAATCAATATATATATATATATGATATCACTAGTACTGCAGCCGGACAGGTATATATATTTATTATGTAATGACTGATGACGGACCTGCTGGACACTGTCAGCTCAGCAGCACCGCAGACTGCTACAGTAAGCTACTATAGTAGTATGTATAAAGAAGAAAGAAAAGAAAAAAACCACGGGTAGGTGGTATACAATATTATAAATATATATTATATACAATTATATATATATATATATATATATATATATATTAAACTCACTGGTGGTGATTATTAAACTGGTGGTCAGGTCACTGGTCAGTGGTCACACTATCAGCAACTTGCAAGTAGTACTTCTAAGCAGACAATCACAATATATATTATACTGGTGGTCAGTGTGGTCACAATGGCAGTGTGGCACTCTGGCAGCAAAAGTGTGCACTGTACGTTATATGTACTCCTGAGTCCTGCTCTCAGACTCTAACTGCTCCCCACTGTCAGTGTCTCCCCCACAAGTCAGATAATACAGTCACACTATCTATCACTTCAGCAAGTAACTACTAGTACTCCTCCTAATGCTCCCCAAAATTACTACTGTGTCTCTCTCTACTGTCTCACTCTCTTCTCTATAAGCGGAGAGGACGCCAGCCACGTCCTCTCCCTATGAATCTCAATGCACGTGTGAAAATGGCGGTGACGCGCGGCTCCGTATATAGAATCCGAGTCTCGCGATAGAATCCGAGCCTCGCGAGAATCAGACAGCGGGATGATGACGTTCAGGCGCGCTCGGGTTAACCGAGCAAGGCGGGAAGATCCGAGTCGCTCGGCCCCGTGTGAAAAAAACTGAAGTTCGGGCGGGTTCGGATTCCGAGGAAACGAACCCGCTCATCCCTAGTTTTTATTATTATTTTTTTGTATTTAGATGAACCAACTTCAACTAAATGTTCAGGAATGTTTTTCAAAATAAGATATCTAATTATATAGATTCTCTGCAATACTTTTGTAGATACAGACAACAGGTGGCAATGCATTGACAACACTAAATGGGCCCCCTACCAGTGCATTCTCCTACTGGGCCTCAATTGAGCCAAACAGACACTGGGTGGTACCATTGGCTATTAGCTGAGTAGGAAAAAAGCATAGAACATGTGATCACAAAGATCACAAAGTTTCTTCTTGACTTGAGAGAATTGGAAGCAACGTTTTTGTTAATCCAATGCAAAGTCAGGATAAACAGGAAATAAGCACTTATTGGAAAGTGCCGCTTAACCTAGATATCTGAGAAAAGCACCAGATTCATGATTTTTGCTATTAATTATAGAAACATGATATTGCGCCTGAAAGATGGGTAAACTATGAATAGTGCAATTATATAGTAAATAATACAAATGCCGTAGTTATGTGAAACAAATTTTTTCTTAGGAATGATATGTAATACACACATAGGGTATAGGGGGAGGAAAAGGGGTAAAAATAATAATAATAAAACTTGCTGAATGTAGTGGCAAAAAAATATATAATATCTCAAAAATTAATAATGGTGAAATGAGACACACTCCACTGAGTGTGCTATAAGTCTATACAGGGGGTGGCGTCCCACCGCTCTGTACTGTATATTGTCCTGTGATGATACTGTCCAGAGCCAATTAGATATAATGTCCTATGATTAGGGTAGGATTAACCGAGGTCTGCAGGTGGTGTCCAAAAGATGATAATTAGGGGTACCCCTGAGGACTGCTGGCAGTGTGGGATGGAAGGGTAGCTGATACTCAAGTAATAAGAATTCCGAACAGACTGTCCTCACTGGTGTCCCGATGTGCCGCGATGTCGCTATATTAAAGCGCAGCCACATAACTACATTTGTATTATTTACTATATAATTGCACTATTCATAGTTTACCCATCTTTCAGGCGCAATATCAGGTTTCTATAATTAATATTAATCCTTATTTTTTTAAGCTTATTGGGGTTAGCTTCTTCTGATAAGTGCTGCCACAAAATATATATACACTATTGTTGTGAGCGCAAGTGTAATCCTTTCAATCATGATTTTTGCTATGAATGAGCAGAAGGGGACTCCTTGTTGAGGTGATTTAGAACAATGGCACTGTGTCTATTACGTGCGCACTGATGTATTCCTCATAGGTATATCCTAGTTGAAGAAATGTGAGAAGTGTTCATGGTCTGGCTAGTGAAACCCAAAGCATGCACAATCATAATTCTACTTACAGTATTTTATGCATGCTTTCTTAGCGACTACTAGTGTATGCACAACATAAAAACTGAAGAGCACATTCACCTCTACACCATTCATAAAGGTGACCAAGCCTTTTACAAAGTCCATGACAAAATGTCTAAGGGATACAAACTACATTAATACTTGAATACAATATTATGCTTCCAAGAGTTTATGTTTTTAAATCATGAATATAAAGGAAACATTAGGACTAATGTGTATTCAATTGTGAAAGAAAAACAGTTTGACCACTAATAGGACATTGCTCTAAACTGTAGATGTGGTTAAGATGTGGACTTACTGCAATAGATGTTGATAGCAATTTCTCTATAGCATTGTAAACATGGAACAGAAACCGGTATTAGTATTGGACATTATGGGGATGATTGATCCAAAAATCCACTGATGAGAAAACAAATGACATACTGTACTAGATATTTTATTTGGCCTTTATTTGGATAAATACAATTTGAATTAGTGATGTGCACCGGACATTTTTCGGGTTTTGTGTTTTGGTTTTGGATTCGGTTCCGCGGCCGTGTTTTGGATTCGGACGCGTTTTGGCAAAACCTCACCGAAATTTTTTTGTCGGATTCGGGTGTGTTTTGGATTCGGGTGTTTTTTTCAAAAAACCCTAAAAAACAGCTTAAATCATAGAATTTGGGAGTAATTTTGATCCCATAGTATTATTAACCTCAATTACCATAATTTCCACTCATTTCCAGTCTATTTTGAACACCTCACACCTCACAATATTATTTTTAGTCCTACAATTTGCACCGAGGTCGCTGGATGGCTAAGCTAAGCGACACAAGTGGCCGACACAAACACCTGGCCCATCTAGGAGTGGCACTGCAGTGTCAATCAAGACAGGATGGCACTTCAAAAAAATTGTCCCCAAACAGCACAAGATGCAAAGAAAAAAAGAGGCGCACCAAGGTCGCTGTATGACTAAGCTAAGCGACACAAGTGGCCGACACAAACACCTGGCCCATCTAGGAGTGGCACTGCAGTGTCAATCAAGACAGGATGGCACTTCAAAAAAATTGTCCCCAAACAGCACATGATGCAAAGAAAAAAAGAGGCGCACCACAGGTATAGAATGTAGATGGATAGTATACTTAATGAATGACGACACAGAGGTAGGTACAGCAGTGGCCTACCGTACTGCTATATATAGTATACTGGTGGTCACTGTGTCAGCAAACTGCAAAACTAAAATGCACCACAGGTATAGAATGTAGATGGATAGTATACTTAATGACGACACAGAGGTAGGCACAGCAGTGGCCTTCCGTATCGTACTGCTATATATAGTATACTGGTGGTCACTGTGTCAGCAAACTGCAAAACTAAAATGCACCACAGGTATAGAATGTAGATGGATAGTATACTTAATGGATGACGACACAGAGGTAGGTACAGCAGTGGCCTACTGTACTGCTATATATAGTATGCTGGTTGTCACTGTGTCAGCATACTGCAAAACTAAAATGCACCACAGGAATAGAATGTAGATGGATAGTATACTTAATGAATGACGACACAGAGGTAGGTACAGCAGTGGCCTACCGTACTGCTATATATAGTATACTGGTGGTCACTGTGTCAGCAAACTGCAAAACTAAAATGCACCACAGGTATAGAATGTAGATGGATAGTATACTTAATGAATGACGACACAGAGGTAGGTACAGCAGTGGCCTACCGTACTGCTATATATAGTATACTGGTGGTCACTGTGTCAGCAAACTGCAAAACTAAAATGCACCACAGGTATAGAATGTAGATGGATAGTATACTTAATGACGACACAGAGGTAGGCACAGCAGTGGCCTTCCGTATCGTACTGCTATATATAGTATACTGGTGGTCACTGTGTCAGCAAAACTCTGCACTGTACTCCTCCTATATAATATTAATTATACTGGTGGTCCCCAGTCCCCACAATAAAGCAGCACACTGAGCACAGATATGGAGTGTTTTTCAGGCAGACAACGTATACTGGTGGTCACTGTCAGCAAAACTCTGCACTGTACTCCTGCTATATAATACAGCTGCTCCCAAGTCCCCACAATTAAGCAGTGTGAGCACAGATATATTATGCAGCACACTGAGCACAGATATGGTATGGAGCATTTTTTTCAGGCAGAGAACGGATAAAAACTGGTGGTCACTTATCAGCAAAACTCTGCACTGTACTCCTCCTAA
The DNA here is from genome assembly GCF_028390025.1 of Pseudophryne corroboree. Lineage (NCBI taxonomy): Eukaryota > Metazoa > Chordata > Amphibia > Anura > Myobatrachidae > Pseudophryne > Pseudophryne corroboree. Next base: position 272,636,950 of record NC_086451.1, on the reverse strand, counting down.
CAGCTGCTCCCCAGTCCTCCCCACAATTAAGCAATAAAGCAATCAAGTTCAACAGTAAACGGAGAGGACGCCAGCCATGTCCTCTCCCTATCATCTCTAATGCACGAGTGAAAATGGCGGCGACGCGCGGCTGCTTATATAGAATCTGAATCTCTTGAGAATCCGACAGCGGGATGATGACGTTCGGGCGCGCTCGGGTTAGCCGAGCAAGGCGGGAAGGTTCGAACCTGCCTCGGACCCGTGTAAAAAGGGTGAAGTTCGGGGGGGTTCGGTTTCCGAGAAACCGAACCCGCTCATCTCTAATTTGAATATATTCATTCATCCAAGCTACAAGAATCTAGAGATGTGCACCGGAAATTTTTCGGGTTTTGTGTTTTGGTTTTGGGTTCGGTTCCGTGGCCGTGTTTTGGGTTCGACCGCGTTTTGGCAAAACCTCACCGGATATTTTTTGTCGGATTCGGGTGTGTTTTGGATTCGGGTTTTTTTTTCAAAAAACACTAAAAAACAGCTTAAATCATAGAATTTGGGGGTCATTTTGATCCCAAAGTATTATTAACCTCAAAAACCATAATTTCCACTCATTTTCAGTCTATTCTGAATACCTCACACCTCACAATATTATTTTTAGTCCTAAAATTTGCACCGAGGTCGCTGGATGACTAAGCTAAGCGACCCTAGTGGCCGACACAAACACCGGGCCCATCTAGGAGTGGCACTGCAGTGTCACGCAGGATGGCCCTTCCAAAAAACACTCCCCAAACAGCACATGACGCAAAGAAAAAAAGAGGCGCAATGAGGTAGCTGTGTGAGTAAGATAAGCGACCCTAGTGGCCGACACAAACACCTGGCCCATCTAGGAGTGGCACTGCAGTGTCACGCAGGATGGCCCTTCCAAAAAACACTCCCCAAACAGCACATGACGCAAAGAAAAAAAGAGGCGCAATGAGGTAGCTGTGTGAGTAAGATAAGCGACCCTAGTGGCCGACACAAACACCTGGCCCATCTAGGAGTGGCACTGCAGTGTCACGCAGGATGGCCCTTCCAAAAAACACTCCCCAAACAGCACATGACGCAAAGAAAAAAAGAGGCGCAATGAGGTAGCTGTGTGAGTAAGATAAGTGACCCTAGTGGCCGACACAAACACCTGGCCCATCTAGGAGTGGCACTGCAGTGTCACGCAGGATGGCCCTTCCAAAAAACACTCCCCAAACAGCACATGACGCAAAGAAAAAAAGAGGCGCAATGAGGTAGCTGTGTGAGTAAGATAAGCGACCCTAGTGGCCGACACAAACACCTGGCCCATCTAGGAGTGGCACTGCAGTGTCACGCAGGATGGCCCTTCCAAAAAACACTCCCCAAACAGCACATGACGCAAAGAAAAAAAGAGGCGCAATGAGGTAGCTGTGTGAGTAAGATAAGCGACCCTAGTGGCCGACACAAACACCTGGCCCATCTAGGAGTGGCACTGCAGTGTCACGCAGGATGGCCCTTCCAAAAAACACGCCCCAAACAGCACATGACGCAAAGAAAAAAAGAGGCACAATGAGGTAGCTGTGTGAGTAAGATAAGCGACCCTAGTGGCCGACACAAACACCTGGCCCATCTAGGAGTGGCACTGCAGTGTCACGCAGGATGGCCCTTCCAAAAAACACTCCCCAAACAGCACATGACGCAAAGAAAAAAAGAGGCGCAATGAGGTAGCTGTGTGAGTAAGATAAGCGACCCTAGTGGCCGACACAAACACCGGGCCCATCTAGGAGTGGCACTGCAGTGTCACGCAGGATGGCCCTTCCAAAAAACACTCCCCAAACAGCACATGACGCAAATAAAAATGAAAGAAAAAAGAGGTGCAAGATGGAATTGTCCTTGGGCCCTCCCACCCACCCTTATGTTGTATAAACAGGACATGCACACTTTAACCAACCCATCATTTCAGTGACAGGGTCTGCCACACGACTGTGACTGAAATGACGGGTTGGTTTGGACCCCCACCAAAAAAGAGCAATTAATCTCTCCTTGCACAAACTGGCTCTACAGAGGCAAGATGTCCACCTCATCATCATCCTCCGATATATCACCGTGTACATCCCCCTCCTCACAGATTATCAATTCGTCCCCACTGGAATCCACCATCTCAGCTCCCTGTGTACTTTGTGGAGGCAATTGCTGCTGGTCAATGTCTCCACGGAGGAATTGATTATAATTCATTTTAATGAACATCATCTTCTCCACATTTTCTGGAAGTAACCTCGTACGCCGATTGCTGACAAGGTGAGCGGCGGCACTAAACACTCTATCGGAGTACACACTTGTGGGAGGGCAACTTAGGTAGAATAAAGCCAGTTTGTGCAAGGGCCTCCAAATTGCCTCTTTTTCCTGCCAGTATAAGTACGGACTGTGTGACGTGCCTACTTGGATGCGGTCACTCATATAATCCTCCACCATTCTTTCAATGGGGAGAGAATCATATGCAGTGACAGTAGACGACATGTCCGTAATCGTTGACAGGTCCTTCAGTCCGGACCAGATGTCAGCATCAGCAGTCGCTCCAGACTGCCCTGCATCACCGCCAGCGGGTGGGCTCGGAATTCTGAGCCTTTTCCTCGCACCCCCAGTTGTGGGAGAATGTGAAGGAGGAGATGTTGACAGGTCGCGTTCCGCTTGACTTGATAATTTTCTCACCAGCAGGTCTTTGAACCCCAGCAGACTTGTGTCTGCCGGAAAGAGAGATCCAAGGTAGGTTTTAAATCTAGGATCGAGCATGGTGGCCAAAATGTAGTGCTCTGATTTCAACAGATTGACCACCCGTGAATCCTTGTTAAGCGAATTAAGGGCTCCATCCACAAGTCCCACATGCCTAGCGGAATCGCTCCGTGTTAGCTCCTCCTTCAATGTCTCCAGCTTCTTCTGCAAAAGCCTGATGAGGGGAATGACCTGACTCAGGCTGGCAGTGTCTGACTTCACGTGTGGCAAGTTCAAAGGGCAGCAGAACCTTGCACAACGTTGAAATCATTCTCCACTGCGCTTGAGACAGGTGCATTCCACCTCCTATATCGTGCTGAATTGTATAGGCTTGAATGGCCTTTTGCTGCTCCTCCAACCTCTGAAGCATATATAGGGTTGAATTCCACCTCGTTACCACTTCTTGCTTCAGATGATGGCAGGGCAGGTTCAGGCGTTTTTGGTGTTGCTCCAGTCTTCTGTACGTGGTGCCTGTACGCCGAAAGTGTCCCGCAATTCTTCTGGCCACCGACAGCATCTCTTGCACGCCCCTGTCGTTTTTAAAAAACTTCTGCACCACCAAATTCAAGGTATGTGCAAAACATGGGACGTGCTGGAATTTGCCAATATTTAATGCACACACAATATTGCTGGTGTTGTCCGATGCCACAAATCCACAGGAGAGTCCAATTGGGGTAAGCCATTCCGCGATGATCTTCCTCAGTTGCCGTAAGAGGTTTTCAGCTGTGTGCGTATTCTGGAAACCGGTGATACAAAGCGTAGCCTGCCTAGGAAAGAGTTGGCGTTTGCGAGATGCTGCTACTGGTGCCGCCGCTGCTGTTCTTGCGGCGGGAGTCCATACATCTACCCAGTGGGCTGTCACAGTCATATAGTCCTGACCCTGCCCTGCTCCACTTGTCCACATGTCCGTGGTTAAGTGGACATTGGGTACAGCTGCATTTTTTAGGACACTGGTGACTCTTTTTCTGAGGTCTGTGTACATTTTCGGTATCGCCTGCCTAGAGAAATGGAACCTAGATGGTATTTGGTACCGGGGACACAGTACCTCCAACAAGTCTCTAGTTGGCTCTGCAGTAATGATGGATACCGGAACCACGTTTCTCACCACCCAGGATGCCAAGGCCTCAGTTATCCGCTTTGCAGCAGGATGACTGCTGTGATATTTCATCTTCCTCGCAAAGGACTGTTGGACAGTCAATTGCTTGGTGGAAGTAGTAAAAGTGGTCTTACGATTTCCCCTCTGGGATGACCATCGACTCCCAGCAGCAACAACAGCAGCGCCAGCAGCAGTAGGCGTTACACGCAAGGATGCATCGGAGGAATCCCAGGCAGGAGAGGAATCGTCAGAATTGCCAGTGACATGGCCTGCAGGACTATTGGCATTCCTGGGGAAGGAGGAAATTGACACTGAGGGAGTTGGTGGGGTGGTTTGCGTGAGCTTGGTTACAAGAGGAAGGGATTTACTGGTCAGTGGACTGCTTCCGCTGTCGCCCAAAGTTTTTGAACTTGTCACTGACTTATTATGAATGCGCTGCAGGTGACGTATAAGGGAGGATGTTCCGAGGTGGTTAACGTCCTTACCCCTACTTATTACAGCTTGACAAAGGCAACACACGGCTTGACAAATGTTGTCCGCATTTCTGTTGAAATACTTCCACACCGAAGAGCTGATTTTTTTGGTATTTTCACTAGGCATGTCAACGGCCATATTCCTCCCACGGACAACAGGTGTCTCCCCGGGTGCCTGACTTAAACAAACCACCTCACCATCAGAATCCTCCTTGTCAATTTCCTCCCCAGCGCCAGCAACACCCATATCCTCCTCATCCTGGTGTACTTCAACACTGACATCTTCAATCTGACTATCAGGAACTGGACTGCGGGTGCTCCTTCCAGCACTTGCAGGGGGCGTGCAAATGGTGGAAGGCGCATGCTCTTCACGTCTAGTGTTGGGAAGGTCAGGCATCGCAACCGACACAATTGGACTCTCCTTGTGGATTTGGGATTTCGAAGAACGCACAGTTCTTTGCGGTGCTTTTGCCAGCTTGAGTCTTTTCATTTTTCTAGCGAGAGGCTGAGTGCTTCCATCCTCATGTGAAGCTGAACCACTAGCCATGAACATAGGCCAGGGCCTCAGCCGTTCCTTGCCACTCCGTGTGGTAAATGGCATATTGGCAAGTTTACGCTTCTCCTCCAACAATTTTATTTTAGATTTTGGAGTCCTTTTTTTACTGATATTTGGTGTTTTGGATTTTACATGCTCTGTACTATGACATTGGGCATCGGCCTTGGCAGACGACGTTGCTGGCATTTCATCGTCTCGGCCATGACTAGTGGCAGCAGCTTCAGCACGAGGTGGAAGTGGATCTTGATCTTTCCCTAATTTTGGAACCTCAACATTTTTGTTCTCCATATTTTAATAGGCACAACTAAAAGGCACCTCAGGTAAACAATGGAGATGGATGGATACTAGTATACTTATGGATGGACGAGCGACTGCCGACACAGAGGTAGCTACAGCCGTGGACTACCGTACTGTGTCTGCTGCTAATATAGACTGGATGATAATGAGATGAAATCAATATATATATATATAATATCACTAGTACTACAGCCGGACAGGTATATATATTTATTATGTAATGACTGATGACGGACCTGCTGGACACTGTCAGCTCAGCAGCACCGCAGACTGCTACAGTAAGCTACTATAGTAGTATGTATAAAGAAGAAAGAAAAAGAAAAAAACACAGGTAGGTGGTATACAATTATGGATGGACGAGCGACTGCCGACACAGAGGTAGCTACAGCCGTGGACTACCGTACTGTGTCTGCTGCTAATATAGACTGGATGATAATGAGATGAAATCAATATATATATATATATATATATAATATCACACTAGTACTGCAGCCGGACAGGTATATATATTTATTATGTAATGACTGATGACGGACCTGCTGGACACTGTCAGCTCAGCAGCACCGCAGACTGCTACAGTAAGCTACTATAGTAGTATGTATAAAGAAGAAAGAAAAAAAAAACCACGGGTAGGTGGTATACAATTATGGATGGACGAGCGACTGCCGACACAGAGGTAGCTACAGCCGTGGACTACCGTACTGTGTCTGCTGCTAATATAGACTGGATGATAATGAGATGAAATCAATATATATATATATAATATCACACTAGTACTGCAGCCGGACAGGTAGATATATTTATTATGTAATGACTGATGATGGACCTGCTGGACACTGTCAGCTCAGCAGCACCGCAGACTGCTACAGTAAGCTACTATAGTAGTATGTATAAAGAAGAAAGAAAAAAAAAAACACGGGTAGGTGGTATACAATTATGGATGGAGGAGCGACTGCCGACACAGAGGTAGCTACAGCCGTGGACTACCGTACTGTGTCTGCTGCTAATATAGACTGGATGATAATGAGATGAAATCAATATATATATATATATATATATAATATCACTAGTACTGCAGCCGGACAGGTATATATATTTATTATGTAATGACTGATGACGGACCTGCTGGACACTGTCAGCTCAGCAGCACCGCAGACTGCTACAGTAAGCTACTATAGTAGTATGTATAAAGAAGAAAGAAAAAAAAAAAACCACGGGTAGGTGGTATACAATATTATATATATATTATATACAATTATATATATATATATATATATATATATATATTAAACTGGTGGTGATTATTAAACTGGTGGTCAGGTCACTGGTCACACTATCAGCAACTTGCAAGTAGTACTCCTAAGCAGACAATCACAATATATATTATACTAGTGGTCAGTGTGGTCACAATGGCAGTGTGGCACTCTGGCAGCAAAAGTGTGCACTGTACGTTAGATGTACTCCTGAGTCCTGCTCTCAGACTCTAACTGCTCCCCACTGTCAGTGTCTCCCCCACAAGTCAGATATACATTATACAGTCACACTATCTATCTATCTATCTATCTATCTATCTATCTATCTATCTATCTATCTATCTATCTATCTATCACTTCAGCAAGTAGTAGTACTCCTCCTAATGCTCCCCAAAATTACTACTGTGTCTCTCTCTACTCTAGTCTCACTCTCTTCTCTATAAACGGAGAGGACGCCAGCCACGTCCTCTCCCTATGAATCTCAATGCACGTGTGAAAATGGCGGCGACGCGCGGCTCCTTATATAGAATCCGAGTCTCGCGATAGAATCCGAGCCTCGCGAGAATCCGACAGCGGGATGATGACGTTCGGGCGCGCTCGGGTTAACCGAGCAAGGCGGGAAGATCCGAGTCGCTCAGCCCTGTGTAAAAAAACCTGAAGTTCGGGCGGGTTCGGATTCCGAGGAACCGAACCCGCTCATCTCTACAAGAATCCACATTTAAATTACACTTCTTTAAAACTTTTTGTACTTAATTTAAAACAATGAGAATACAGTACTTACTGTACTCTGTAAATGTCAGACACATTATGGTGTAGAAGGTAACAATTTCTTCAATTCACCAGTCAGCCTGTCATTGGCTTACCTTCTCCTGTCTCCGAAAGTATTTGAGCGACCTGTGACTTTTCTTTCTGGAAAGAGCACTTTAAAGGGAAAATAAAATGCAGAAGGTGATGCATTAAAAGATAAGATGAGTTCTGTCTTCAGAGTCTATATTTTGTATTAATACATTTTCAGCTTGTCATCAAAAGAAGTGAATGTTAGTTCCTGAAATATGAATGCAGTTTTGGTGCAGCATTTGTGATAGAAAGCGGTGTGTTTAAATCCTGTAGTTGCTGATAAGTAGCAGAGAAAAAAAATCATGGTGTTCTTTAGCTCAAATTGATAGGGAGTCCTCTCTGCATTGTTAATTCAGTCTATGGTCTTATTTTAAATATTACCAGAGTATAGTACTTTATAACAGCTGGATTGAAATCTGCTGACATGTTATAATTTTTCAAGGTTTGAATTACCGGTATATTGACTGACCAATCCAATTCTAGCTTCCAACAGTGATAATATTTTCTTATTAAATACTCTTCCAATAGAAATAATTTTAGCTGCCCTTATTTTCCAAAGAGGTCATTCTTTTATAATACCTGAGTTGTTAAAAATTGTTGTTTTATTCAGTTTTTCTATTGGTATGCTATTACTAAATATCGTTGTGTTGTGTTGTGTACTGTTATTTTGAGTATCAGTGCAGCTTACTATAATTGAACTTACATAGACTGTGCCTAATAATTACTGTTCAGGAATGGGATGGATACAGTAAAAGGGATTTTGAATACATAAAGCATTAAACATTATATAAAATCTTTACAGATAAAGAGAAGTCATTACATAATATATAATATAATGGGTGTTCGGAGAAGATGAAGCATATAATTTAATATAAATTAAGCAGTAGTGATATCATTGTTTTTCCTCCAAACACCATTATATTTTATGTAATGGCTTTGTTAGGCGCGGCGGTCTTCGGCCGTGCCCTGACTGAGCAGTGGTCACGGCCGCCGCGCCTCTCTCCTTCCCTGTCCCCCGCACAGCGCCTAGCAACGCCAGGACGCCGTGTGCACGATAGCCGCCGGGTCCCTGGCAACGCAGGACGCCGTGCGTGCAGGGCCCCGGCGGCATAGCAACGGTGATGCCACAGGTGGACCGCGTTCCCCATTGCTAAGAATAGTTAATTAGGTTGCTCGTGCAGCAGGGCAGCTGCACGGCAACTAGTAATTAGGGTCTGGGGGCTAGTCCTGCTGGCCCTCCTGTTATTGGCCAGCAGGGCCTTTTTATGTGAGCCAGCACACTGCAGCCCCGCCGGTGATAGCTTCTTGTATGCTGTTCCTGCCTTGCAGAACTCTGTTCCTGTCAGCCGTGTTTGGTGGATCTTGCTCCCTGCCCTTTGGTACTTTGGAGGTCCGAAGCCGGTCCTGGGAATCCTTCTAGTCCTTGCGAACCTGTTTGTCATCTGGGGTTCTCGCCCGGTTTCGTGAGTAGCGGCTTCTGCCGCGTGTTGCGACCTATGCCGCTTAGTGTTTACTTTACTGTGAATTGGTGCATTTGCGGAGGTTTCCGCTTCCACTGTCCTCCCCGGAACTCGGCGGTGCCGTGTAGGGGAGTGGGTAGTGGTTTCTTTGTAGTTCTTTTTCCTTTGGCGGCGTGCCGCACATACGTTTAGTTTTTAGGCAGTTTATAGCCCCTAGCGTGGTTGTTTCAGTTAGAGGTCCCCTTGTTATTACCCTGTCTCAGTTCACGCCTTGTCTCTCTTTAAGACCTGAGGGGGCATCGGAGTTGGGCAGACCTAATCCGCCCTTCAAACGCGGCTGCCATGGGCCCAAGAAACCATAGTCTTTCAGGCGTGAATTGATAACACGGGTAAGACAACGGAGGTAGGGTGCTAGGGGCTATTTCCTTCCCATTTTCCAATCCCAGCATTCCGTCTTGGTGCTCAGGACTCACTACATAAGATCTCCCCTGTCCTGAGCATCAGGATCGTAACATTATCACCGGCCCACAAAAAAATAAAATAAGGGGTTTAATTTTTTCCGTTGTATTGGTGGGCCTAGAAATTCGGCCTCATGAATCCGGCAGGTTTAGGGCCAAACCCCAGTCAGCTTTTGGTTAACCAAATACAGGAATTAACTCAGATGGTTCAGGACCTTACCCTTCGGGTGAGATCGCAGGAAGATCTTTTGCGAGCCTCGCCGAGTATGGTTCCAGAACCAAAGATGCATTTACCTGACCGTTTTTCGGGTAACCGAAAGGATTTTTTTAATTTTAAGGAAGCTTGTAAGCTTTATTTTCGTTTAAGGCCCCGTTCCTCTGGTACTGAGTCTCAGCGGGTCGGGATTGTGATGTCTCTACTTCAGGGTGATCCACAGACCTGGGCGTTTGGGCTAAGAGTGGATGATGATGATGCTTTGTTATCAGTAGACGCCTTTTTTAAATCCTTAGGCCTCTTATATGATGACCCAGATAGAGAAGCATCAGCTGAGAGTCACCTGCGTGCCCTTAAGCAAGGCAAAAATCCAGCAGAGGTGTATTGTACCGAATTTCACCGTTGGTCGAACGACTGTGGCTGGAATGACCCGGCCCTGCGCAGTCAGTTTTGCCTCGGACTGTCGGAAGTGATTTAAGACAGTCTCCTTCAGTACCCCGCTCCTGAGACCCTAGACAAACTCACGGAGCTCGCTATTAAAATTGATCGTCGTCTCCGAGAGCGTAGGGCTGAAAGAGGAACAACTTTTAGGCCTTATCCATGTGTATATACTTTTCCTGAGGATGTCGAGGAGCCCATGCAAATGGGTGCCTCCCGGCTGTCCCCAGAGGAAAGAACCAGAAGGTTAAGTTCTGGTCTTTGTTTGTATTGTGGTGGTAAGGGACATATCGCACGTAACTGCCCGAACAAGCCGGGAAACGCTCTGACCAAGTGAATTGTGAGGGGGTTCACTTGGGTCTGCAGTTAATCTCCTCTAATAATTCTCTATTAGTTCCGGTAAAGATTTCCTTTGGCAGCCTCAGTTCGTTGGTGTCGGCCTTCGTCGACAGTGGAGCTGCAGGAAATTTTATGGATTTAGCTTGGGCTAAGGCTTTAGGCGTTCCACTTATACCCTTAGATAGACGTATCACCATGCACGGCTTGGATGGGGGTCCGCTTTCCAATGGGGTTATTACTCACCACACACCTCCAGTATTGCTGACAGTGGGGGCCCTACATTCAGAAGAAATAGAATTTTACCTTACACATTGTCCGGCAGTTCCAGTAGTTTTGGGTCACCCCTGGCTTGCCTTTCATAATCCCACCATAGATTGGCGGTCTGGGGAGATTTCCCAATCGGGTCCTTTTTGTGTTAAGGAGTGTATTTCCCATCCTGTCCGGGTTGCGGCAGTTACCCTAGAACTTATTCCTCTGGAATATCAGGATTTTTATTGATGTGTTCTCCAAGGGTAATGCGGACGTTCTGCCTCCCCATCGGTCCTATGACTGCGCTATAGATTTAGTTCCCGGGGCCACTTTACCTAAGGGGAGATTATATGCCCTCTCCGGGCCAGAAACCACGGCTATGGATAATTATATCCAGGAAAGCCTGAAAAAAGGCTTCATTAGGCCTTCGAAATCTCCTTTGAGTGCAGGATTCTTTTTTGTTGAGAAAAAAGATGGGTCGCTCAGTCCATGTATTGATTTTCCGGCTCTGAATACAATTTCTGTTAAAAACACCTACCCTTTGCCTTTGATTTCAGTACTTTTTGATCAGTTACGCTCAGCCGTTATCTTCTCAAAAATCGATCTTAGAGGAGCTTACAATCTCATCCGAATAAGATCTGGGGATGAGTGGAAGACGGTTTTCAGCACACAGTCGGGTCATTATGAATACCTGGTGATGCCCTTTGGGCTGTCAAATGCTCCTGCGGTATTTCAAGACCTCATCAATGATGTTCTTCGTGACTTTCTTGGAAAGTTCGTTGTTGTTTATTTAGACAACATTTTGATTTATTCTGAGTCTATGGAACAACATATTACCCATGTGCGTCTGGTTCTTCAAAAACTATGGGAGAATCATTTATACGCAAAACTAGAGAAATGTGATTTTCACATCACGGAAGTGTCCTTCTTGGGGTATATTATTTCTCCCCAGGGATTTTTCATGGAACCGAAAAAACTCCAGGCCATCCTTAATTGGGCGCAACCCACAAATTTTAAAGCAATTCAGTGCTTTTTAGGGTTTGCAAACTATTATAGGCGGTTCATTCATACCTTTTCTGATTTGGTCGCTCCTATAGTAGCATTGACTAAAAAAGGAGCGGACCCTTCCAATTGGTCGCCTGCAGCCGAGTCTGCCTTTCGGGCCTTAAAGCAGGCCTTTGTCTCGGCTCCTGTTCTCAGGCACCCTAACCCGGAGCTCCCCTTTATAGTCGAGGTAGATGCCTCAGAGGTTGGAGTGGGGGCTATCCTATCTCAGGAAGATCCGGAGTCTCAGGAATTACACCCTTGTGCCTTCATGTCCAGGAAATTCTCCTCCGCAGAATCCAACTATGACGTTGGTAATCGAGAATTGCTGGCAGTTAAATGGGCTTTCGAGGAGTGGAGGCATTGGCTGGAGGGAGCTAGGCATACTATTACAGTGTTTACTGACCATAAGAACCTGCAGTATATTGAGTCAGCTAAACGGCTTAATGCTCGGCAGGCATGTTGGGCATTGTTTTTTACTCGTTTATTGGTTTATTATCACCTTCAGGCCCGGTTCCAAAAATACTAAAGCTGATGCCCTGTCACGTTGTTTTCTTCCGGTTCACAATAACCATCCTGCTACTACCCCCATAGTTCCATCATCTGTCATCCGGGCAGGCATCACACAGGATTTATTTACTCAGTTAGTCCAGCTTCAATAGCAGGCTCCTAAACCGACTCCTGCTGATCGTCTCTTTGTCCCTGAATTTCTGAGAGGCACTGTTTAAGCTGAGTTTCATGACAACAAAGTCTCTGGTCATCCAGGTATCACTAACACCTTGGAGTTAGTCTCTCGCTCGGTGTGGTGGCCTAGTCTTTCTAAAGATGTAAGGGAATTTGTCCATTCCTGTCAGGTTTGTGCACGGCATAAGGTTCCTTGTTCATTGCCGATCGGGCAACTCGTACCTTTAGCCGTTCCTCTCAGGCCATGGTCACATATATCCATGGATTTCGTGGTGGACCTTCCTCTTTCAGCCGGATTTTGAGTCATTTGGGTGGTAGTAGATCGTTTTAGTAAGATGGCTCATTTCATTGCTCTTCCCCGATTACCCTCTGCTCAAGGGTTGGCAGTCTTGTTTCTCCGTCATGTGTACAGGCTCCATGGGTTGCCCAGGGATATTGTCTCTGATCGGGGTCCGCAATTTATTGCTCGTTTCTGGAAACGTTTTTGTGCCTCATTAAATATGAAACTCTCTTTAACATCTGGGTACCATCCACAATCTAACGGACAAACCGAACGAGTTAACCAGTCATTAAAACAGTATTTACGGTTGTATTCAGCCAAACTTCAGAATGATTGGTCTGAATTTCTTCCGTTAGCCGAATTTGCTTATAATAACTCTTGTCATTCTTCCACCAAGGAGTCCCCATTCTTTTCAGTCTTTGGCTTTCATCCTAGAGCCAACTCTTTTTTTCCTCATTCTCCAGTCTCCTCGTTGACCTTAACCTCCGATCTCAGAACAATTTGGAGAAAGGTGCACCTTGCCTTGAGAAAACCTGCCTTCCGAGAAAAGAAATTTTCTGATAGGCTCCGACGTCCTTGCACTTTTAAGGTGGGAGATAAGGTATGGTTGTCAACTCGCAACATCAAGCTCCGACAACCTTCGGCTAGATTGGGACCCAAATTTATTGGACCATTCCATATCATTAAGAAGGTCAACCCAGTTGCTTTTCGGCTACGCTTGCCGAGATCTCTCAAAATTGGCAATACTTTTCACTGTTCTCTTTTGAAACAGTATTTTTCTTCCAGGAGATTTCCTCGGAGGACTTCCCAGGGTATATCTCCGGTGGATGTTCAGGGGCAACAAGAGTTCTTGGTGGAGAAGGTTTTAGATTCGAAGCTTTCTCGGGGTCGGCTCTATTTTTTGGTCCACTGGAAAGGTTATGGCCCTGAAGAAAGATCTTGGGTGTTGGATAAAGATTTACATGCTCCCAAGCTGAAGAGGATTTTCTTTCAGGAGTTTCCTCAGAAACCTGGCTTTAGGGGTTCTTTAACCCCTCCTCAAGGGGGGGTACTGTTAGGCGCGGCGGTCTTTGGCCGTGCCCTGACTGAGCAGCGGTCACGGCCACTGCGCCTCTCTCCTTCCCTGTCCCCCGCACGGCACCTAGCAATGCCAGGACGCCGTGTGCACGATAGCCGCCGGGTCCCTGGCAACGCAGGACGCCGAGCGTGCAGGGCCGCCGGGTGCATAGCAACGGGGACGCCACAGGTGGACCGCGTTCCCCGTTGCTAAGAATAGTTAATTAGGTTGCTCGTGCAGCAGGGCAGCTGCACGGCAACTAGTAATTAGGGTCTGGGGGCTAGTCCTGCTGGCCCTCCTGTTATTGGCCAGCAGGGCCTTTTTATGTGAGCCAGCACACTGCAGCCCCGCCGGTAATAGCTTCTTGTATGCTGTTCCTGCCCTGCAGAACTCTGTTCCTGTCAGCCGTGTTTGGTGGATCTTGCTCCCTGCCCTTTGGTACTTTGGAGGTCCGAAGCCGGTCCTGGGAATCCTTCTAGTCCTTGTGAACCTGTTTGTCATCTGGGGTTCTCGCCCGGTTTCGTGAGTAGCGGCTTCTGCCGCGTGTTGCGGCCTATGCCGCTTAGTGTTTACTTTACTGTGAATTGGTGCATTTGCGGAGGTTTCCGCTTTCACTGTCCTCCCCGGAACTCGGCGGTGCCGTGTAGGGGAGTGGACAGTGGTTTCTTTGTAGTTCTTTTTCCTTTGGCGGCGTGCCGCACATACTTTTAGTTTTTAGGTAGTTTATAGCCCCTAGCGTGGTTGTTTCAGTTAGAGGTCCGCTTGTTATTACCCTGTCTCAGTTCACGCCTTGTCTCTCTTTAAGACCTGAGGGGGCATCGGAGTTGGGCAGACCTAATCCGCCCTTCAAACGCGGCTGCCATGGGCCCAAGAAACCATAGTCATCAGGCGTGAATTGATAACACGGGTAAGACAACGGAGGTAGGGTGCTAGGGGCTATTTCCTTCCCATTTTCCAATCCCAGCATTCCGTCTTGGTGCTCAGGACTCACTACATAAGATTTCCCCTGTCCTGAGCATCAGGATCGTAACAGGCTTCTTCTCATGTCTATAAAGATTTTCTAGAACACTTATAGGTCTATTCATGAAGCAGTGAAAAGTGTGGAGAAGTGAGCCTATGGAGAAGTTGTCCATGGCAACCAATCAACTGCTCCATACAATTGTATAGTATGCAAATTATAAATGTTACTTCAATGCTGATTGGTTGCCATTGGCGACTTCTCCACTGGCTCACGTCTCCAGACATTTCACTGCTTCATGAATAGACCCCTTCAGCATCTATTTACTAAGCCTTGAATGGAGATAAAGTGGACGGAGATAAAGTACCAAACAACCAGCTGCTAACTGTCATTTTTCAAACCCAGCTTGTGACATGGCAGTTAGGGGCTGATTGGCTGGTACTTTCTTTCCGTCCACTTTATCTCCATCCAAGGCTTAGTAAGTAGACACCTTAATGCGTTATGATTTTAAACACTATATTTGTGTGAACAAAACAGTTTGTTGTATTTGTAGTATACATGAAAAACTAAACTAGAAATACAAAATGTGTCCAGTAATAGTATTGCTGTGCATAGTGTTTTCTCCCATACGCTGCTGCAGCCGCCGGCTCCCAATTGCTTTCAATTGGTAGTGGGAGTATGCAAAACACATGCTACACGCTACCATATCCTACACTACAGTACACATCTGTATACACATTTGACACTAAGTATTTCTATTACCAGTTCTTAAAGTGGTCCTAGAGAGGGAGTGGAACTCAACCCCTCTCCTCCCGGTGCCCATGTATTAAAGGTATTGCATACGCTGTAGGGCACATGCCCCAAAAAAGGAGCATGGTCTCAAAAAGAAAGGGGCATGGTCACACAATATTATCCCCAATTAAAATGATGCCACAAAGTAGCGCAATCTTATTCACATTACATCACATAGTAGTGTCCCATATTCATGTTATAATACACATTAGTGCCAGCAGTAGTAGCACCCCTAATACACATAATGCCCACAGCAGTAGCGCCCCTTATACAAAGCCCACAGTAGTAGTGCCCCTTATACAATGTCCACTGTACTGGTAGTGCCCACAGTGATAGTGCCCCTTATATAAAGCCCATTGTAGCGGTGCCCCATATGCAATGCCCCCAGGTGTAGTGCCCCTTATGTCCCCAGGAGTGATGCCCCTTTTCAAGTGCCCCTTTTACAATGCCTTCATTAGTAGAGCCCCCACTAGTAGTGGCATTATTGGTAATGCCCCTGTGTAGTATTGCCCCCAGTAATAATGTTGACTGTAGTAATGCCCCCAGTCATTTAGCCCCCTGTAGTTTAGCCCCAGTAGTTATGCCCCCAGTAGTTATGACACCAGTAGTTTAGCCCCCAGTGATAATTATCCTGCAGTTATGACCCCGGTAGTTTACCCCCTTTAGTTTAGCCCCCTGTAGTTATGCCCCAAGTATTTTAGCACCTGTAGTTATGCCCCCAGTAGTTTAGCCTCCCTGTAGTTTAGCCCTCATGTATTTTGCCCCATGTAGTTTAGCTCCCCTGTAGTTTAGCCCCCCCTTTAATTTAGCCCCCAGTGGTAATCCCCCCTGTAGTTTATCCCCTGTAGTTATAGCCCCTGCAGTTATACCCCCAGTAGTTTAGCCCCCCAGTAGTAATGCCCCCAGTAGTTTATCCCACAGTGGTAATGCCCCCTGTAGTTTAGCCCCTGTAGTTACAGCCCCTGCAGTTATGCCCCCAGTAGTTTACCCCGAATAATTTAGTCCCCAGTAGTTTAGTCCCCAGTAGTTAGCCCCCATGTAGTTTTCCCCCTTGTAGTCTGCCCCCAGTAGAAGCACTACTAATACACTCACTCACTCATATGAAAAAACCCCAGAACATAATACTCACCAAGCCCCGCTCCCGCATCTGACCACTGTGGTCCTTCCATCATACGCGCCTCGGCACTATGGGAGAGACATCATGACATCTCACCCACAGCGCACACTGATAGAGCCGGGAGCCGGAAGCTGGAGTTCAGTAGTGAGCTCCTGCCGTTGGCTGCCACTGTGGAGAGGGAGCCGGGCAACCACTAGTAACACAATCTCAGCGGGTGCCCCGCTTCTCCCTGCGGTGCCGGGCACACATCGGGTTAGGTGAGCCGGAGGAGGCGGAATTGCATTCTTTCTCCAAGTGGAACTGACGCAATGCAGTTCTGCCCCGTTCCAGCTTACTTTAACTTCTGTCTATTACTGCTTTCATACATGTGACCCCGGAATTTTCAGGGTCTAGCAAGGCAGCAAATTCCCTGGGTCATGAACCCAAGACTCAAGGGGTTATTCAGGTTTGTTAGTAAACCAAAAAAGTACACTAATGGACAAAACCATGATGCACTGCAAGTGGGGCAGATGTAACATGTGCTGAGAGATTTAGATTTTGGCGGGGTATAATTCTGAAGAGACCATTTATCAATTACCTTTCCAAAGTATGCAAGTAGAAGGCCTGGATCTCAAGTAGAAAATTACCTCTAAATCCTAACGGCTTTTAAGGTTTGCATAATAACATGCACCTGAGGCAATCAAGTGAAAGTACTTGAGCCAGGCTCAGAGCCGGATTAAGGGGGGTGCCCAGAGGGTCACTGCTCTTCAGGTTGCCAGGGCAGTCAAGCAATCTCCAGCCTTCACTGCTGCTTGACTTAGTCCCCGACCGTGCTGCCCGAGAGGAGGGGAAAAGAATCCACATGCACAGCCGCACTCCTCCCCCAGCGGTGTGGATCCCCCCTGCCAAGGCAGCCTGGTGTCTTCTCTTCTCCCCCTGCTGCAGCGCGGCTCCCGTTGCCTGTGACCGGGAGAGGATAGCGGGGCGGGGAAGGGGGTGTTTGCTTTCCAAGTATAAGGCCTACTCAATAGACTTGATCACTATAGACCAACTCAGTAGGGAAGTTGTATTTATTTATGTCATGTTGAATATGCCATTGGAAAGGAATATGTCTAAAAAGACTGCTTCTGATTAACTTTTATGAGTGAATTGTATACTAAAACAATAGTTTTTCAAGTAGCAGATGAAGCACCATAGGATGGACAAAACCTCTTTGAATATGAAATCAGGTCGAAAATATATCTGTGGCCAAAAACCAGATTTGTTCCTGCGGGTTTATTCTAAATTATTTTCAAAAATACCCATAAGCAGGTTCACATAAAATGTCACAATTTAGCAGTCCATAGCCACTCCTTGTACTGTATCAGCAGCAGAAAAGTGTTTGAAATGTAAATACATTATGTGTTAGAATAAATATAATGGCTTTTAAGATACTTTTGTTTAATGGTCATGAGTGGATCGTATTAAGCCATAAAGAATAATGCTTGAAAACGAAGATTGTGCAGAATATAGAAATATAGAGAAAATATGAATATGGACCCTCTTCAGGATTGATTGATATTCTGCTAAAAAGCAAAATCTGCAATCCTTTCTATCGCGTCCTGGGGGCCACCCAGCATCCTGACGGTCCCATCCAGCGGCTGCGACCAAAATTTAATTGCAGTCACAGCAACTGTGGACGACCCCCTGCCTTTACAACCTGACTGCGAAGGCAGACGCCATCCCCCCATTTTTATCTTCGGTGCAGCTGTATGTGACATCATGCAGCCCCCAAATAACGATGCACCCCACACCCATTCATATCATGCCACCACAGCAAAACCATGTCACCGTCCCATGAATGCCTTTGCCTGTCAATCTGGCAGAGGTATTCTCAGCCATTGTGATCCAAACGCATTGGCCAGGCGCACATACACAGGTGGGGACATATGTGGATGGCGAGTGGATGGTTCCCACCATCGAGTGCACACCTGTAAGGGTATTGGTGGAAAGCAGCTAGAGTATTCTTTAAATGGTGTTGGTTATTTTGACACCTTTTCAAATGTGATGTAAGCAATTTTATATTTGTATAGATTATCATGAATAAAAATATTCTTTTCTACTAAGAAGTGGTCATTAGGCCATATTTGGGGTGATTTTTGGTGAGAGGGTATAATTGCACAACGTCCTATTCATTGTAGTGGACGATATTGGTGACTGTCTAACAAAGAAAAAAAGTTTACCCAGTTTAAAATATGGACATATTAAATTTATTCATTGCTTCCGCAAATTGAGTGAATAATCCCATTGCTTATAGTGCCCTCTAGTTTTATTGTTGTGTATATTATTTGTTTGATTCCTTCTAACAGGGGTCAGTGAGGTGCTGCTGTGCTGACTGTTGACATTAGCGCTAAATAAGGGTATATATATATATCCAAATAGGGCTAAATGACCATATAGAGGGCACTCACCAACTCATGTAGAAAAGTTCAATATTGCTTTATTGAGTCATCAACATCATAGGTATAGTCAACGTTTCAACCCCCATGTCAAGACAGACAATAAGGACATCATACCACCAAGAGGACCAGATGCATGCCTCTGGTCCAATTGGTGGTAGGATGTCCTTATTGTCTGTATTGTACTTATGGTCTGTATTGTCTGTATTGTCCTTATATGGTCATTTAGACCTATTTGTATATATTGGTGGAAAAATACAATTGTTGCCATTGTGGAGCAGCCCACAGAATAACTATTTTGGATGTGAGTGTGGATCACAACTGAAAGATATATATATATATATATATATGAAAAAAAAACAAATGAAAATAGGCACCTCCTACTGTAATATTGTCAAATCTTAGGTACCCTTCACCAACAGCCACACTCTAGTGAATTGAAGGAGTACCGTATTAGGTGGAATTCCGACCACCTGATGATGAGTTATGTATCACTCTGTCACGAATCTGTTATCCCCCTTGGTGTCAGTATTGTCTAGTCAGGAAATAACTTGTGGTGTTTTGACATATGACCCTTCTCATGCATAAAAGATAAAAAGCAGTAGCACCAATAGTGTAATACGTCTGAAAACACATTTATTGAAACAAAATTCCTAGGTATGTAGTTGCCCGTACCATGTGGAATAATAAAATCAGCTTATCTGTAAAGTGCAGTCTCAGTCCACAGGATAAACCTCACTCAACGCATTTCATCCGATGCATGTAGCTGGACTTCCTCAGGAGTGTAATGTGCATGTATTTATACCCTGTTAATTAGTCCTAATAGTGGGCTGGACAGGAACCTTCATGTTACCGGAAGTGACATCACTTCCGGCTGGAAGTAGAATCATACGTGTATAAGAATAGAATAAATTAAAAGGGAATGGATAGATGTATTTGAATAAACATTAGGTATCCCACGGCGCTAGTGACCTGTGCCGCACTCCTCCGTGGTCATCAGTGTGGGTGATCGTTTTCCCCGGCCCACCGCGCCCTCCGGAAGTCACGGCAGGGCCATGCGTCACTTCCACCCCTACTGCTCCCGGCTTCAGAGCACCCATGGTGCATGCACCGGTTCGGCCGGTCACAGTGCCGCCTTACCTCGCCGCGCCCGGACACTCCCCCGGAGCAGGATAGCTCAGAGTGTGTGTCAGCACAGGGACAGCGCCATATTTTTGGAGTGATAAAGCTAAATATTTATCTTATTTAAAACCCTTTAAGAGGCCTAAGAACACTGTACGCTATTGACGTATGGAGTACCGTAAGGGTACGCACGTTGCATAGCAATCGCTTAGCCGAGGTCGAGACGCTCAAGCGTCACGTTCGCTCACGGCCAAGAGATCACAGGCAGACACACTATTGGCTGCCGACTAACGTAATGATTTGCTATAGCGATGCGAACGCTCGAGACCACGAGGAGATCACAAGCGGCGCAGACGCTCACAATGTTAAACCTTTGTAACTATACCATAAAACAGTGTATTATGCAGTAAACCTTGGTGCAGAGATTGAGTGTAGATGCAACACCGTGTAACCTTATTAACTTAAAAGCTGTTCGAGCGTCACCGACGCTCTGAGAATACTTAACACTATAAGAAATACACAAATACCGTGCTTAGGGTCTAACGCCTAATATGAATGTTATACTTGAAAAAGAATAATACAATTACAA
Source organism: Pseudophryne corroboree (assembly GCF_028390025.1). Lineage (NCBI taxonomy): Eukaryota > Metazoa > Chordata > Amphibia > Anura > Myobatrachidae > Pseudophryne > Pseudophryne corroboree. The sequence goes on along the minus strand of NC_086451.1, from coordinate 272,616,478 downwards.
GTCATACACTACAATATAACATAGACTAACTAACCAGATAACTACACAGTAAATACAATACAATACAATTACGTTTTAAGGGAAAATGAAAGAAAAAGGAGAAGAGAGAGAGAGAGAGAGAGATATGGCCCATAATAACAAGAAAGACAATATGATTGCGGAGAAAACTTACGCACAAGGGGAACGATCGCATGCGCCTCTGGACATCCAGCTCCCGATTTTCAGTAATGAGAACCGTTGAAGAGTGAGCTGGATGTGATCGGCTTGTCTATTTATGCCCCACACACAATACAATTCAATGGTCCCTACAATCTCATTGTTCATTGGACACAGGAATTCCTCCTCGCATTATAACAAAAGGTCATAGGTTGATTCATACAGGTGGGCTGTGACGATTTCCAACTGCTCAGGTGGGTGGGAAACTGGGTTTCCCGCCGCATGGATAAGTAAGTGCAAATAATAGTAAATGGACATAAACTTCTTATGTCAATAACTATTCGCACGAGCGATTAATCCGCTTCAAACCAACACCGGAATACTGCTAATTAAATACTCTTCCGATGGATACTAAACACCACTGTATTACTCCTGTCTGACCCTTCGTATCAAACAAAGAGGGATTTCTCTGTCCATGAACATGCTACATTAACCAAACTTTCAGAATCTATCAAAGGGACCATGATCTACAAAATACATTATATAGTGGAAATATGTAACGATTCAGTCGCACGCTACGAACACATGAACTCTATCGTAAATGCACATACCGCGCGCCCGCGGGTGCCCGCAACAGCGAGTATGCGCACGCACGGGAGAGCGCACGCATGCGCAGCGCGGACCTGTATGAGGTGCAAATATGGCAGTGTGCATCGTGATATTTTTCTGACTTTGACAGTCCACCCTTTGGCAGTCAACAATAACTGCCACTTCCTAAAACATTTCAAAAAGAGAAAAATATATGTCAGGGGTTAATACATTTACATGGTTGGGTAGGGGAGGAGAGGAGAAGGTAGGAAAAGGGTATGACCTAGTGAGATAGCAGAAGCATGTGTGTATGAATCCGTGTTTGGGGGTCATGTATCATCGTGCCGTACGTGTTTTAAATCAAGCTTCGAGGCATTGCGAAGTATACATTTGAATTCCTTCTTATCCCGTGGTACGGGTCTGTGGATGGGCTGTCAAACTTTACCGAGCTCTTTTCGGTTGTGGTTGTAACAAAATGGGGAGCACATTTTAGTTGATGATACATGAATGGGGGAATATGTGATTGCTGATATCTGTGCCTGTATTCCCTATCGACTATGTGTGTAATTACCTGAAGGTTGTAGAGATGAAGAAAAGACATAATTACGGTAAATGCAGTGGTATTCTATGTCAGGTAAATGAACATTTGTCGGTTGAAGTCTTGTTCGGTGTCTGTTGAATGCAGTCTTCTTTGTGCTTTTGCCAAAAGGCGTGTGGGCAAAAAGCTTTGTCAATGTCCATAGACTTACAAAAGTGTTGGGCTAGCGTAATTTTAAAATTTCTAGGGAAACTGGGGGTCTATGGCAAAGTTCATCAAATATCTGTGTATAAGGTTGTCAAAACTTCTTCTTAATCCATCAGTTGTCTGTATACAGGATCATCAAATTCCTCGTCCAAGTGGGTCTTTTTACCTTGGAGAAAACGGAAGAACAGGTGAAAGAAACGGACCGTAGAAATCGCATTTTCATCACATCATTGTTTCTACAGTTGGGTCATAAATCAAATCCATTGGAATTACAATTTCCTCACTCCTTAAACTCATCACCCTGGTACTTCGTTTACACTTCGTTAAAGCCTGACCGCATCTAAATATCAAGCCAATCGTTATGATAACACCTAAGATACATAGGAGAAACTTCCCAACATCCATTATGACTCCTTGAGCCCATTCTCCTAAACCAGAGAACCAATTTCGCGGGTTCAACCATGACACCCAACCAGTCAGCTCATTACTCACAGCAGCAAGGGTGAGATTGTGTCTCCTGCGAAATTCCCACTTCAATTGGAGAATATCGTCCATCTTTTGGTCTATGACCTCGACCGGGTCCTCGGTACTATTTGTAATATATGTGCAACATTTCACGCCGTACTGCGTTGCCAGTGTGACACAATATCCACCTGTTACTGCCGTGAGATAATTGAGAATCATTCTATGCTGAACCAGTTCTGTTTTATAAGCTTGAAGTTCTCTTCCAGTATACCTAAATGTGTCATCATACATTTCTGTGATATTGTCTAACAAATTTGCGAGCGCAGATATGTATTTATAATTCAACACTCCTCTAGCGGTGCGAGTGATATCTAATGCGATTAGAAACTGAATCCCGGTGGATTCATGGATCATGTCAGAGGCCGGATGCTCTGTTCTTTCTATCAGGTGCCGTTTAACTACGTGCTCGTAATGGGTATGAGTATAAGGAGCTTGGGCAACACGGTGTATATCTTTCATTTTGGCATGTGATACAGTCATTACTTCAGGCAATACTTTTCCAATATAACACAATCCTTCAGAGTTTGGGGCAAGCCACTTATACGCCTTCCTCCCGCATATGAAATATGCATCATCGGGGAGAACATATGGGACGGAGTAGGACATAACCATATTACACATCTTCCATGTGAAATCTCCTAACCCTAATTCTCCCATCTGTCTAGTACACGTATCAGCTTGTACGATATGTGCACAGTATCCTGGTGATACCTCTCCAACTCTCGTAATCCTATTTCCTAGGGTATACCTATATCGGAAAGATTTTCCTCTACTGGCTATGTGGCGTATAAGCTCTGTATCTGTCGGCATTCTATCTGCTCTATATGAAAAGGTCATGGTTTGGTTACTCCATGACACTTCCCAATTTCCCGGCTTTCGGGGATTGGAAATGTTAAAACATATGAGGGATCAATCCACATGATATTGGTGGAGCTTCAAACTAGGAGGACTGGAGATATTAAACCTCCTGTCCACCGGCCTCCCACCACTTAGCTCAAGTACCTCCCCTATCGTTAAAGGAAATGGTACTAGTCCTGATTTGCTATGACCTTGAGGTACTTGAGAGCATACCCAACAATCTGTTTGATTTAACACACTACCCACTAAGGAGTGATAGTCACTCAAGGGATGCCGGTCCATGTGGATATTAAAACTGGATTGGCATTTCTTGATGCATCCATCCTCAACTACATTGTCACAGAGCCTACAGATACAGTTTTCTTCAGCTAACAATCCTTTACAATTCCTTCTATGGTCAATGCTATCGGATCGTTTTCTGATACTCGCCTTTGCTTGTTGATTATGTTGTTCTCGGAAAACTACGCCTCCATCTCTGTCATCAGAACCCATTCCAGAACCTCTCTCGACCTCCATGGTACTCTCGCCGGAACAGACTGCTCTGGTCAACATCATGGTCAACAGGAAAATCCGGATCACAGTCTCTTGGGGCAAGTCCATCTTATAGGAGGAAACGAAGAAGAATGAGAAGGGGGAAAAATAATTTGAGGGAGGGGGGATGGGAAGTGGAGAAAAACAATAAAAGGGAACAGGGAATCGACAACTGCTTTTGATCTTGTGATTCTCGATGCTCAGGTGCCGCCTCAGTCCTCCTGGAACAGACACTCCAGTGATACAACTTCCTCTACCGTCTGTTCCTTATCACGGGACCTCTCTGGATCAGCAACCTTCTTACAATGGGACGAATGAACCCAAGTCTCTCTCTCGGCAACTTTCAATGCTGTAGTGCTAGTCAATAAGACTTGGTATGGTCCTTCCCATCTGTCAATAAGGCAACCTGAGCTTAGAAAATTCCGTATCATTACATAATCCCCAGGTTCAATGTCATGACAATTACTATCTGGTAAATCAGGAATCACCAACTTCAAATTATCATTTTGATTCCTTAGCTGTTTACTCATGTTAATCAAGTACTTTACAGTCACTTCATTGTTACACTTCAAATCATCCTGAGGGTTAATCATAACATGCGGTTGTCGACCAAACAAGATTTCAAAGGGAGACAGATTAAGAGGGGACCTGGGAGTGGTTCTGATGCTGTACAGTACAATGGGTAGAGCTTCTGGCCATGTCAATCCTGTTTCTGCCATAACTTTGCTCAGTTTATTTTTAATAGTGCTGTTCACTCTTTCCACCTTCGCACTCGCCTGTGGACGGTATGGAGTGTGCAGCTTGCTATCAATTCTCATCAACTTACACATTCCTTGAAAGACATCACCTGTAAAATGGGTACCCCTATCATTTTCAATTATTCTAGGGATACCATATCTACATACAAATTCCTGCACAATTTTCTTAGCAGTGAACATAGCGGTATTTGTGGCCGCAGGAAATGCTTCGACCCAATTTGAGAATACATCTATACAAACAAGTACATATTTCAAATTTCGACAAGGGGGTAATTGAATAAAGTCAATCTGTATTACCTGAAAAAGACCGCCTGTAGGTGGGATATGAGATGGTTCTGTTGGTATTGCCTTTCCGATATTCTTTCTCAAGCATGTAAGGCATGACATTGCTCTCTTACTTGCATGAGATGAAAATCCTGGGGCGCACCAATATGCTCTTACCAACTTGCACATCCCTTCCTTGCCCAGATGAGTCAGCCCGTGAGCTGCCTCAGCTAAACATGGGAGATATGCTCTGGGGGCCACCGGTTTACCTTGTCCGTCCGTCCAGAGTCCTGAGGACTCCTGGCCATATCCCTTTGCCTTCCAGACTGCCTTTTCCTGTGTGGAACACAAATTTTGCATCTCACACAACTTCTGTGTGTTGATGGTATTAAATACCATCAGTTGTGTGGTGTCTGTCTGTCTGGGGGTACCGGCTGCTAACTTAGCAGCTTCGTCTGCTCGGCTGTTACCAAGTGATACTGGATCTTGACTATATGTGTGTGCTTTACACTTGATGACAGCCACTCTGTCGGGATCCTGTATCGCTGTTAGAAGCCTTTTGATGTGAGCTGCATGCGCTACCGGTGTACCAGCTGCCGTCATGAAATTTCTGAGGCGCCATAGGGCTCCGAAATCATGGACTACCCCGAATGCGTATCTAGAATCGGTGTAGATATTGGCTGACTTACCCTTAGCCAATTCACATGCTCTGGTTAGGGCGACCAGTTCAGCAACCTGGGCTGAGTGAGGTGGGCCTAGCGGTTCCGCTTCTATGGTGCCTTGGTCATCTACGACTGCGTATCCAGTACACAAGTCTCCCGAGTCTGACTGTCTGTGACAACTACCGTCCGTGTAGAAAGTTAGATCTACATCTTCCAGTGGGTTGTCACTGATGTCAGGCCTTGCGGTAAAATTTTGGGTCAAATATTCCATACAATCATGTGTGTCCTCCTTTGTATTAAATTCTCCTTCCCCACCACTCTCATCCTCCACCCTTTGTGCCTGTCCAGGCACACCTGGGAGATATGTTGCAGGATTTAATGCACTGCATCTCCTTATGGTGATGTTTACGGGGGCCATTAGTGCCAATTCCCATCTTGTAAACCGCGCTGATGAGACGTGCCTGGTTTGGGCAGCATTTAGCAAGGCTAACACTGCATGTGGTGTATGAATTGTGAGGTTGTGACCTAGCACTACATCTTCGCTTTTCGTTACTAGCAATGCTATCGCAGCAACGCTTCGCAAGCATGTGGGGAGGGATCGCGCTACCGTGTCTAGCTGAGCGCTGTAGTATGCTACTTGCCTGCTGGCATCACCGTGCTTTTGGGTTAAGACGCCTGCCGCGCAACCAGCACTTTCTGTTCCGTACAGCTCAAAGGGTTTCCCATAGTCTGGCATACCTAATGCTGGTGCCTGCGTTAGGCACTGTTTAAGTCTCTCAAATGCCATCTCGGACTCGTCTGTATGCGAAATCCGATCAGGTTTGTTTGAGGAGACCATCTCCTGCAAAGGTACCGCTAGAATGGAAAACCCTGGGATCCAGTTACGGCAATACCCACACATTCCTAAAAATGTTCTGATCTGTTGCTGGGTTTGTGGCAGAGTCATGTCTCTAATTGCTTGAATTCTATCAGCGGTCAGGTGTCTCAGTCCTTGTGTTAGACAGTGTCCCAAATATTTTACCTTAGTTTGGCATAATTGCAACTTGTCTTTGGAAACCTTGTGTCCTGTGTCTGAAAGATGAAACAGGAGCTGTTTCGTATCCTTCAGGGATGCTTCCAATGAATCAGAACACAGTAGTAGATCATCCACGTACTGTATTAATACTGATCCACTCTCTGGTTGGAAAGACTGTAAACAATCATGCAAAGCCTGGGAAAATATACTTGGACTGTCTATGAAACCTTGTGGTAATCGAGTCCATGTGTATTGGACTCCTCTGTATGTGAATGCAAACAAATATTGGCTGTCAGGGTGCAGAGGTACCGAAAAGAAAGCGGAGCAGAGGTCAATAACAGTGAAAAATTTCGCAGTGGGAGGGATTTGCATAAGGATGACAGCTGGATTTGGCACTACGGGGAACTGACTCTCAACTATTTTGTTAATCCCCCTTAGATCCTGCACTAGCCGGTAACCCCTCCCCCCACTCTTTTTCACAGGGAAGATGGGACTATTGGCAGTGCTGGACGTTCTTACCAGAATGCCCTGTTGTAGCAAGCGCTCTATTACTGGGTAAACTCCTAACTCCACCTCTGGCTTCAGAGGGTACTGTGGGATTTTTGGAGCTATCCTACCATCTTTTACTTGTACAACTACTGGAGCTACGTTTGCCATTAATCCAGTGTCTTGTCCATCTTTAGTCCAAAGTGACTCTGGTATCTGGTATGTCATTTCTTCTACTTGGGATGGAGTCCTATTTGTCATAATGGTATGTGACATTAATTTTGATGGGGAGTCTAACATGTCTCGCACTTCCTGAGCGTGATTCTCAGGTATGTCCAAGAATACACCTTCAGGAGTACAATAAATGACGCACCCCATTTTACACAATAAGTCTCTTCCCACGAGATTAGTCGGTGCCGATGCAGCCAGCAAAAAGGAATGCTTGGTATGTAAAGGCCCTACTGTAATCTCGGCTGGTTTGCTAACAGGGTAGTGCTGGACTACTCCCGTTACCCCTATGGCTGGAATTGTCTTACCAGTGGTTCTCATGCCCACTGTCGAATTTATCACTGATTTGTCCGCCCCTGTATCTACAAGAAAGTTTAATGATTTACCAGCTACATTGATTGCAATTTCGGGTTCACTTCCAAGATTTGCAATCAATTTTACTGGCTGCAGATTCCAGGTATGGCCACACCCCTATTGGGTATGGTGACCTCCCTGAATCCCGCTGGCAGCAACTACTTGTGAAGGGGCTAAATGGGAACTGCCAGGAGTTTGCCAGTCTCTGTTCAGGGGGTATCTTTTTGTTTCCCCTGCATGTGGCTCATAACTCCGTTTCTGCGGACCCTGCTCCCAATGTCGTGTGTCGTGTCGTTGTCTAGGGGGTTGATATGAGTTTTGTGAATGTTTCACTCTACAGTCTCGTGCCATGTGTCCCTGTCTATGACAAGAAAAACAAGTTACCACATTTGACTTACCCACAGGGTTTGGTGATTTATACAAAGGCTGCCTTGTGGTCAGGGCCTGTATACTTTCGGCCATTAACTTATCACCTTGTGACTCCCTGTGTCGAGTGATATTCCGGTCGTGATCAATTGCAGCCTCTCTCAAAGTAGCCACCGACAGACCTCGCCAACATGGTTGCGTGGTCTGTACCCTTGTCTTTAATGTCTCTTTTAAACCATCCATTAGTACAGATACTGCTACTTCTCGATGGTTTATGTTTGTTTTAATGTCCTCTATACCTGTGTATTTTGCCATTTCTAGTAATGCCCTGTGAAAATATTCTGCAGCAGTTTCTGACTCTTTCTGTCTAATGGAGAAAATCTTGTTCCACTTAACTACCGCTGGAAAATACTCCTTTAACTGTAAACTTATTCTTTTTACGTTATCTTTGTTGTACACATCTGTAAGAGGTACATCCTGATCTAGTCCACAGTCAGCTAAAAATTGAGCTGCGTCGACATTGGAGGGTAAACATGCCCTCAGCAATACCTGCCAGTCTTTGTTATTGGGCTCTAAAGTGTTCCCTAGGTCTCTGATGTATTTCTGGCTAGCAACTAAATCTTTTCTAGGATCAGGGAATTCAGACACTATGGTTCTTAATTCCATTCGGGAAAATGGGCTGTACATGGCAATGTTCCTAACAGGTGTGATTCCTGTCGTGTCAGTTTTCCCATTTGGCACTGCTATTACCCTAACAGGATTAAGTCTACTAACATCACTCTGTGTAGGTTCTACAGCCTGTGGTGAAATGGTTTCAGCGTAGTGTATGGTGCCGTACTTACCTGTAGATACGACCTCACCTATCCCTCCGCTAGGGGCTTTTGTTACTAATCTCGTGGGTGGAGCCGTGCCTACTGTTGTCTCTGCTATGGTGGCTACTAGAGAGAGCGCTGATATTGTTGCCGATTCGTCCTCTTGATCACACTCCTGGGGAAAGTTCAAAACAGGGTACAACTTGCACGGGTTAATACTTGCATTAGTTAACTTATTAACATTTACACAGTTGCTAAGTGTTTGTTTGTTACACCCTAATGCGTCATTCTCCGCAACCAATTTCTCTCCTGATATGTATGGTGGCGGCGGGGCCGTCGCTATCAATTTCTTGATAGGATTAGATCCCGCCGCCAGAGCCAATCCTCTCTGTATTTCACCCTCCTGTTGCCATAACTGCAAATAATCATAATGTTGGATTCGTCTCTTTGTTGATTTAATGAGACATATCCTCCTCCTTAAATTTTGCAACACTTCTGGGCTAAAGCTACCTACTCTTGGGAATTTCTCCCCGTCATGCACTGTCATTCTCTCCCATTCATCACATAAAACCTCTGTATGTGAACCATATTTTTCACACATTACGTACCTTACCGACCCGACTGGTCGGTTTACTGAATCAACCCGAACCGAGGTTGATCGCCCCCTTCCTGAACAATTGGCCCCCATAACTTGCAGGCGTTGCTTTCACCACCTCTGACCTTCAATCAGGGTCTTCAGCGAACCCTTACAAAAACCAAAATGTTCACGATAGGCTGACGGTGGCGGTTTACCGAGTACCCCACTCACTCGCCCACGCCGACCAATACGACCCACACACTGCCTTAGCGCTGGCGTACTCGACCCAGGGCCCCTATGAACCTCTATTTACTGGAACATGCGAGGGATATCCGCAGAACACTTACTCTTTCCAGTAACTATTGGTTGTTGGACAATTCCTGAGTGACCAGCGAACTTCCCTTCAGAAAATAAAAAATTACACAAATCACATCAGAGTGTACAAATAGTTTTATGACCGGGTTCGTACACAAATGGTACTGGTCAGATTAACTAATGTACACAATTACGTGCGGTACAATCGTTCAGCACATAAGCAACTAATCTTATGTGCTGAGCGACCAGTGGAATCGAAAATTTCGGCTGCGAATTCCTTCAGCCAGAGCTTTATTGGCCTATATGGGTTTTGCACCAACCCCCTGGGTTGTGCCCTTTTCTCTTATTTATGGCAGACTTCTTAGTCTGCTGTACCTGGACCTCCTGGTCTGTAGTATGACCTCCTGGTCTACTATACTCTACTGCTCAAATTTTATGTTTAACCAGAGATGCCTCCCTAGCCACCATGCACGTCACTTACATGTATGTACTCCTGCGAGAACTCGACTTCTTGTGGTTCAACCTCAAAAATTGTATAAACTTAAAAACACTCACTCATCACATGTTCACTTTTTGTTTCTATTTCTATTTCTGCGCAGAAATTTTCTTTAAACCAGATGTGTTGTGAATTTGGAGAAGGATCTGTTAATCTAAATTTCGGACACTAAAATAGACTTGCACTACTTACCACGTTGCCACCTTTCCGCCTGTTGCAATAACACTATCGTGTGATTTGAGTTACGTGGGCGTACCCGGACGCTCCGTTGCGTAATTTACGCTGCGTGCGTCGGCCTTTGAGTTGCGTACGCGAGTCTCACCCTTTGTTAGAGACACGTGTACGCAAAGCAAATATCCACCGTAACACAACTAACACGTTTATCAATGTAGATGATCCTCGATCGTCTACCGCGCAACACACCAATCTCTCCTTATACCTTAGGTAGAGTTGCGTGTGGGTTTTACACTTTATCCCTTTATATATTACATTTACACTTTAACTATGAAATAGCGACAAATCTCTCTTAGCACGTTTTATCAATTATAAAATGGCAAACAGGAGAGTGATATATGAAAATACACGAATGAAAAGAAATGCAGATATGTGCGTGCGTACGCAAGATAGAAATAAACAGTTTTAAAAGACACTAGCGTTTTGTTCTTACCTCCGGTTCCGGATTCCTTCAGCACCCTTTACTAAGCGAAGCAGACGCTTATCCAAACAGCACTACGAGGAATATGACCTCCCGCCCTTTGCTGCTGGATAATGTCTGCTGAAATTACCTAGCAGAGATATGTGAAGGACAGGACGAGCCGCCAATTGATAAAGCTAAATATTTATCTTATTTAAAACCCTTTAAGAGGCCTAAGAACACTGTACGCTATTGACGTATGGAGTACCGTAAGGGTACGCACGTTGCGTAGCAATCGCTTAGCCGAGGTCGAGACGCTCAAGCGTCACGTTCGCTCACGGCCAAGAGATCACAGGCAGACACACTATTGGCTGCCGACTAACGTAATGATTTGCTATAGCGATGCGAACGCTCGAGACCACGAGGAGATCACCAGCGGCGCAGACGCTCACAATGTTAAACCTTTGTAACTATACCATAAAACAGTGTATTATGCAGTAAACCTTGGTGCAGAGATTGAGTGTAGATGCAACACCGTGTAACCTTATTAACTTAAAAGCTGTTCGAGCGTCACCGACGCTCTGAGAATACTTAACACTATAAGAAATACACAAATACCGTGCTTAGGGTCTAACGCCTAATATGAATGTTATACTTGAAAAAGAATAATACAATTACAAGTCATACACTACAATATAACATAGACTAACTAACCAGATAACTACACAGTAAATACAATACAATACAATTACGTTTTAAGGGAAAATGAAAGAAAAAGGAGAAGAGAGAGAGAGAGATATGGCCCATAATAACAAGAAAGACAATATGATTGCGGAGAAAACTTACGCACAAGGGGAACGATCGCATGCGCCTCTGGACATCCAGCTCCCGATTTTCAGTAATGAGAACCGTTGAAGAGTGAGCTGGATGTGATCGGCTTGTCTATTTATGCCCCACACACAATACAATTCAATGGTCCCTACAATCTCATTGTTCATTGGACACAGGAATTCCTCCTCGCATTATAACAAAAGGTCATAGGTTGATTCATACAGGTGGGCTGTGACGATTTCCAACTGCTCAGGTGGGTGGGAAACTGGGTTTCCCGCCGCATGGATAAGTAAGTGCAAATAATAGTAAATGGACATAAACTTCTTATGTCCATAACTATTCGCACGAGCGATTAATCCGCTTCAAACCAACATCGGAATACTGCTAATTAAATACTCTTCCGATGGATACTAAACACCACTGTATTACTCCTGTCTGACCCTTCGTATCAAACAAAGAGGGATTTCTCTGTCCATGAACATGCTACATTAACCAAACTTTCAGAATCTATCAAAGGGACCATGATCTACAAAATACATTATATAGTGGAAATATGTAACGATTGAGTCGCACGCTACGAACACATGAACTCTACCGTAAATGCATATACCGCGCGCCCACGGGTGCCCGCAACAGCGAGTATGCGCACGCACGGGAGAGCGCACGCATGCGCAGCGCGGACCTGTATGAGGTGCAAATATGTCAGTGTGCATCGTGATATTTTTCTGACTTTGACAGGAGACCAAGGGAACATATTAGAAATACTGATAGGATTGGGCAAAAAATAGCAGTACTTTATTTGACAGTGGTCGCCGTGATTATTTAAGTAAATAGATGCCCAAGTTCAATTATATAATGTAAACATAGATACTCATTATTGTGCAAAATACATATGAAAATTATTATTAAAACAAGCTGAAAATTTGCTATGCAGTAACCTCAGTGAATATTAAACTAGACAATATTGTTGTGTAGATGCCTTGATCCATAAATACATATACTGCATAGTTCTTAGCTTGGTTTTCCATAGATTAATGGAGGTAATGTGTCAAATAGTAAATATTATAATGGAGTGAAATATAAAAATATATAATAATATAAAAATAGGAAGCATAATTAGTTGGTGAGAAAATACATAATATATATTAGTTAGTGAGGGTAATGTACAAAAATATAGGTGGATGTATAAATATAAATATACAGGCAGAGTAAGAATTGGTCACAACTAAAGAGCCAGGCACATAAAAATACATATATATAAAATTATATATATATAAAATGAACAAATAAGATGAACATATAAGATCCAGATAAAATTTATAAAAATGGAGCAATTTCATAATTGTCATTTAGTCCTGTAGGCATTAGGGTTTTGAGTTCGTGTATCCAGAACATCTCTCTCTGGAATAATTTATTCTCTCTGTCGCCTCCTCTTGGACCTAATTGGACATTTTCAAGAGTTCTGACTGTAAGGCCCTTGATTTCTGAGCCGTGGAAGAGTTTAAAATGTTTTGGGACAGAGTGAAAGTCTTGTTTGTTTTTAATGCTTCTTAGATGTTCCTGGATGTGTAATTTTAACTGGCGTTTTGTCTTCCCTATGTACCTCAATTTGCATGGACATTCAATCATATAGATTACCCAAGCTGTATTGCATGTGGTCCTATCTTTTGGCCTGTATGTTTTAGAGCCGTCTGAGTTTATAAATGTTTTTGGTTAAGGATGAACATACTGGCAAATGTTGCAGTGTTGATATTTAAATAGTCCTTTTGCGTTCCACAGGTTTCTTCTTTCCTGTCTAATGGGGGTAGCATACAGGGTGCAAGATGGTCCTTCAAATTTTTTGCTTTTTTAAAAACCACCTTCAGTCTCTCTGGTAGATTTGCACTAAGGACTGTGTCCGTCTGTAGTATTCCCCAGTGTTTATTCAAAATCCATCTGATTTGTCTTTCTTGGCAATTATAGCGTGTTATAAAATCCAAGCCTAGTTCTTCATTGCCTTTAGTTTTATATTCCAAAAGGGTGTCTCGATTGGTGGTTTCTGTTTTCAGTAATGCTTAATTTACTAGCTCCTTAGGGTATCCTCTTTCTAGAAACCTCTCACCTTACAGGTTTAGTTGTTCCTGGAAATCCTACATTTTATTACAATTCCTTTTTATTCGACAAAATTGTGAATAAGGAATGTTGGTTTTCCACTTTGTTGCGTGGCTGCTTTTAAAATGTACATAAGAATTGCTGTCCACTTTCTTTACAAAATTCTTCGTAATCACCTCAGTGCCATCATTTGTTAAAATCAGATCTAGGTAGTCTATTTCAGTAGTGTTTAATTTATAGGTAAAATATAAGTTATACTCATTTCTTTTGATAAGTGCCATAAAATCATTAAAAGACTCCACTGTTACGTCCCAAACCAATAGTATATCATCAATATACCTTTTATATAGCATGATGTTCTTCAGATATGGGTCATTGTTGTATATATATTTCTGCTCCCAGCTTCCCATATGCAAATTGGCGAAGCTGGGCGCGAATACCATACCCATACCGGTCCCGCATATTTGTAAATAAAATTTCTCCAGAAACTTAAAATAGTTGTGTTTTAGTATAAAATGAATAAAAGTGCATATCAGTTCTTTGTGTTTTGCATCAAGTGTCTCATCATTATCCATGAATTCTTTACATGAACTTATCCCCTTCTCATGTGTTATGGACGTGTATAATGATTGGACATCAATCGTTACCCAGATGTACCCAGATTTCCACTCAAAATCTTTCATAGTTTGTAGTAGTGATGTGGTGTCCTTCACATAAGATTCCAGCTCTGGGACATATTTTTTCAAGAAGACCTCCACATACTCTGAGATATTGGCTGTTAATGAATCTGTTCCTGCCACGATTGGTCTCCCCGGTGGGTTCACCAATCGTTTATGTATTTTTGGCAGGAAATAGAAAATGGGTATGATGGGGTGATTTTTTATTAAAAACTGATATTCATCCTTCGTTACGACTCCCTCATGTAAGGCTTTTATTAAAATTGTTCTCAGTTCTTCTACAAACATCTTGGTGGGGTCTTCTGGTATTCTCTGGTAATGGACTACTAGAAGATGCCGCCTCTTACCAGAGAATACCAGAAGATGTTTGTAGAAGAACTGAGAACAATTTTAATAAGAGCCTTACATGAGGGAGTCGTAACGAATATGTCCCCGATCTGGAATCTTATGTGAAGGACACCACATCACTACTACAAACTATGGAAGGTTTTGAGTGGAAATCTGGGTACATCTGGGTAACAATTGATGTCCAATCATTATACACGTTCATAACACATGAGAAGGGGATAAGTTCGTGTAAAGAATTAATGGATAATGATGAGACACTTGATGCAAAACACAAAGAACTGATATGCATTTTATTCATTTTATACTAAAACACAACTATTTTAAGTTTCTGGAGAAATTTTATTTACAAATATGCGGGACCGCTATGGGTATGGTATTCGCGCCCAGCTTCGCCAATTTGCATATGGGAAGCTGGGAGCAGAAATATATATACAACAATAACCCATATCTGAAGAACATCATGCCATATAAAAGGTATATTGATGATATACTATTGGTTTGGGATGGAACAGTGGAGTCTTTTAATGATTTTATGGCACTTATCAAAAGAAATGAGTATAATTTATCGTTTACCTATAAATTAAACACTACTGAAATAGACTACCTAGATCTGGTTTTAACAAATGATGGCACTGAGGTGATTACGAAGAATTTTGTAAAGAAAGTGGACAGCAATTCTTATGTATATTTTAAAAGCAGCCACGCAACAAATTGGAAAACCAACATTCCCTATTCACAATTTTGTCGAATAAAAAGGAATTGTAATAAAATGAAGGATTTCCAGGAACAACTAAACCTGTATGGTGAGAGGTTTCTAGAAAGAGGATACCCTAAAGAGCTAATAAATGAAGCATTACTGAAAACCTAAACCACCAATCGAGACACCCTTTTGGAATATAAAACTAAAGGCAATGAAGAACTAGGCTTGAATATTATAACACGCTATAATTGCCAAGAGAGACAAATCAGAGGGATTTTGAATAAACACTGGGGAATACTACAGACAGACACAGTCCTTAGTGAAATCCTACCAGAGAGACCGAAGGTGGTTTTAAGAAAAGCAAAAGGACCATCTTGCACCCTGTATGCTACCCCCCATTAGACAGGAAAGAAGAAACCTGTGGGACGCAAAAGGACTATTCAAATGTCAACACTGCAACATTTGCCAGTATGTTCATCCTCAACTAAAAACATTTATGAACTCAGACAGCTCTAAAACACACAGGCCAAAAGATAGGACCACATGCAATACAGCTTGGGTAATCTATATGATTGAATGTCCGTGCATATTGAGGTACATAAGGAAGACAAAACGGCAGTTAAAATTATGCATCCAGGAACATCTAAGAAGCATTAAAAACAAACAAGACTTTCACTCTGTCCCAAAACATTTTAAACTCTTCCACGGCTCAGAAGTCAAGGGCCTTACGGTCAGATCTTTCAAAATGTCCAATTGGGTCCAAGAGGAGGCGACAGAGAGAATAAATTATCCCAGAGAGAGATGTTCTGGATACACAAACTCAAAACCCTAATGCCTACAGGACTAAATGACAAATATGAAATTGCTCCATTTTTATAAGTTTTATCCGGATCTTATATGTTTATTTTATGTATATATAATTTTATATATATGTATTTTTATGTGCCTGGCTCTTTAGTTGTGACCAATTCTTACTCTGCCTGTATATTTATATTTATACATCCACCTATATTTTTGTACATTACCCTCACTAACTTATATATATTATGTATTTTCTCACCAACTAATTATGCTTCCTATTTTTATATTATTATATATTTTTATATTTCACTCCATTATAATATTTACCATTTGACACATTACCTCCATTAATCTATGAAAAACCAAGCTAAGAACTATGCAGTATATGTATTTTTGGATCAAGGCATCTACACAACAATATTGTCTAGTTTAATATTCACTGAGGTTACTGCATAGCAAATTTTCAGCTTGTTTTAATAATAATTTTCATATGTATTTTGCACAATAATGAGTATCTATGTTTACATTATATAATTGAATTTGGGCATCTATTTACTTAAATAATCATGGCGACTACTGTCAAATAAAGTACTGCTATTTTTTGCCCAATCCTATCAGTATTTCTAATATGTTCCCTTGGTCTCCAAAAATATGGCGCTGACACACACTCTGAGCTATCCTGCTCTGGGGGAGTGTCCGGGCGCGGCGAGGTAAGGCAGCACTGTGACCGGCCGAACCAGCGCATGCGCCGTGGGCGCTCTGAAGCCGGCAGCAGTGGGGGCGGAAGTGACGCCCGGCCCGGCCGTGACTTCCGGCGGTCGCGGTGGGCCGGGGGAAACGATCGCCCACACTGATGGCCATGGAGGAGTGCGGCACAGGTCACTAGTGCCGTGGGATACCTAATGTTTATTCAAATACATCTATCCATTCCCTTTTAATTTATTCTATTCTTATACACGTATGATTCTACTTCCAGCTGGAAGTGATGTCACTTCCGGTAGCATGAAGGTTCCTGTCCAGCCCACTATTAGGACTAATTAACAGGGTATAAATACATGCACAGTGGACACAGTCCATTACACTCCTGAGGAAGTCCAGCTACATGCATCGGACGAAACGCGTTGAGTGAGGTTTATCCTGTGGACTGAGACTGCACTTTACAGATAAGCTGATTTTATTATTTCATGTGGTACGGGCAACTACATACCTAGGAATTTTGTTTCAATAAATGTGTTTTTAGACGTGTTACACTATTGGTGCTCCTGCTTTTTATCTTTTATGCATGAGACGGGTCATATGTCATAACACCACCAAGTTATTTCCTGCCTAGACGATACTGACACCAAGGGGGATAACAGATTCATGACAGAGTGATACATAACTTATCATCAGGTGGACAGAATTCCACCTAATACGGTACTCCTTCAATTCACTAGAGTGTGGCTATTGGTGAAGGTACCTAAGATTTGACAATATTACATTAGGAGGCACCTATTTTCATTTGTTTTTTTCAGAAATTTGGAGGTACTGTCTGAACAACATACCTATTGGAAAAAAGGCTGCCACCCCTTAAAAGGAAAGGGGGAGTGTTTTCAAGAAGTCTAACATCTATAATATACAAAAAGGGATTATCCCTATACAAAGAAAGGAGAAGCGCCTACTGTCACCCTTCCAAGATATATATATATATATATATATATATGAAACAATAAGGAGAAAAGAAGACTCTTTTGTGGGCGCACTCTTAACTTTAAACAATATATAGATTAGTCAGAATAGATTAAAAATCAACTTTTAATGGTTTCACAAAATTAAGATAGTCAGTGGTTTATGAAGAAAATAACAGTCAACAAGTGACAATATATTCAAATAGCATGAAGTGCTGATACGAAATAGAAACTAAATTCCGTCTGACGGAGTAAGTTCTGAGTATTGTGAGCAATAGCAATAGCTAAATCTTCCCAGCACATCACCAGTAACTTACACCTTTCCTATCCTATTTATGCACATGTATGAAGGTCATTTAGGTTGTCCCAATATCCACCATATGTGCACGTATTCATATGCATATACATAAGGATTATATTTGTGCAAGTGCATTTCACAACACATGCGTCTGATTATCACACGTGATCGCACCACTAGATATATTTGGTACACAGCTTTATCAGACACTGTGACCTCGAACGCACCTACTAATTACTATCTCATTATATATGTTTACTAACAGGTCTTCACTCTTGGCTTCATTTATGCCCCGGCTGATCAGTCTCTAAGACTAAAAGTATATATACTAAACCCCTACAGTTTTCATGTATAACCAATTAGCAAGACTCCGTCTCTGCCTATCATTTCCCTTCCGGTCTATTTTCTCCTCTATAATCACTATATTGAGACACTGCCCGCAATTATCTGTTGTTTATATAAGGTTCATTGATTAAATAAGCAGCGTTACTCATGTCTTCAGATTACGCTACCCTATTTACAACAATCCGCATTACTATTTTTCCTTATTTTTAGATCAAACTGACAGGCTTCTACTAATCCTATCTCTTTTGTTCATGTATTTCATGGTTTATTTATCAATTCATTTGTTCATTATACACACTTGCAGTGTCAATTTAATGATTTGTAGTCATCACCATCTAATTTCAGTACTGCACAATTTTTTTTGATATGATTAATTAATATATAAATCCTAGATAAAAGATAAGATTACTATTCTGGCTGTGTTTTAAACCCCCTTTTTTCTCTTATTTCTTTTATGTCCCTTTATGCGCTATGGTTCTTCCTGTTAAACAACAATTGATTCAGTGCAACCTATGACTCATCCGGAGTATCCGAGCCTCATGATTCCAGCAGCTAATCAAGGGACACACCCCCTCTTTGATTGGATGATCCAGTTCAGCCTGCCTTTAAAAACCGCTGGGATCCAGACCTCAACAGGAAGTGATTAAGCCCGGCGGACGGGTGAAACGCGTCTTCCGACCTCACCTCTCTTCTTCCTGGCTGACCGGAGCAACGGACGTCCTCCCACACCTGCCTGTGTTCTGCGCCTCTCCCGACTTCCTCGTCTCTGAACTGATCGGAGCAGTGGACGGGTTCTTGTACCCGACTGGGTCTTTACCAGGCCGGCGGCACCTGCACTCCCTCGCTGATCGAGACGGGCTACAGTACTGTATAAGGGGATATTCCACCCTTATACCCAGCGCGGGTAATATCAGTTTTTCTACACCTTCACCACAATAATTTTGTTGTATGGTGGATAGTGATGTGGACCGGAAATTTTTCACGTTTTGTGTTTTGGTTTTGGGTTCGGTTCCGCGGCCGTGTTTTGGATTCAGACGCGTTTTGGCAAAACCTCACCGAAAATTTTTTGTTGGATTCGGGTGTGTTTTGGATTCGGGTGTTTTTTTTTTTAAAAAACCTAAAAAACAGCTTAAATCATAGAATTTGGGGGTCATTTTGATCCCATAGTATTATTAACCTCAATAACCATAATTTCCACTAATTTCCAGTCTATTCTGAACACCTCACACCTCACAATATTATTTTTAGTCCTAAAATTTGCACCGAGGTCGCTGGATGGCTAAGCTAAGCGACACAAGTGGCCGACACAAACACCTGGCCCATCTAGGAGTGGCACTGCAGTGTCAGGCAGGATGGCCCTTCAAAAAAATAGTCCCCAAACAGCACATGATTCAAAGAAAAAAAGAGGCGCACCAAGGTGGCTGTGTGACTAAGCTAAGCGACACAAGTGGCCGACACAAACACCTGGCCCATCTAGGAGTGGCACTGCAGTGTCAGGCAGGATGGCGCTTCCAAAAAATTGTCCCCAAACAGCACATGATGCAAAGAAAAAAAGAGGCGCACCAAGGTGGCTGTGTGACTAAGCTAAGCGACACCAGTGGCCGACACAAACACCTGGCCCATCTAGGAGTGGCACTGCAGTGTCATTCAAGACAGGATGGCACTTCCAAAAAATTGTCCCCAAACAGCACATGATGCAAAGAAAAAAAGAGGTGCACCAAAGTGGCTGTGTGACTAAGCTAAGCGACACAAGTGGCCGACACAAACACCTGGCCCATCTAGGAGTGGGACTGCAGTGTCAATCAAGACAGGATGGCCCTTCCAAAAAATTGTCCCCAAACAGCACATGATGCAAAGAAAAAAAGAGGCGCACCAAGGTGGCTGTGTGACTAAGCTAAGCGACACAAGTGGCCGACACAAACACCTGGCCCATCTAGGAGTGGCACTGCAGTGTCAATCAAGACAGGATGGCCCTTCCAAAAAATTGTCCCCAAACAGCACATGATGCAAAGAAAAAAAGAGGCGCACCAAGGTGGCTGTGTGACTAAGCTAAGCGACACAAGTGGCCGACACAAACACCTGGCCCATCTAGGAGTGGCATTGCAGTGTCAGGCAGGATGGCCCTTCCAAAAAATTGTCCCCAAACAGCACATGATGCAAAGAAAAATGAAAGAAAAAAGAGGTGCAAGATGTAATTGTCCTTGGGCCCCCCCACCCTTATGTTGTATAAACAGGACATGCACACTTTAACGAACCCATCATTTCAGCGACAGGATCTGCCACATGACTGTGACTAAAATGACTGGTTGGTTTGTGCCCCCACCAAAAATGAAGCAATCAATCTCTCCTTGCACAAACTGGCTCTACAGAGGCAAGATGTCCACCTCATCATCATCCTCCGATTCCTCACCCCTTTCACTGTGTACATCCCCCTCCTCACAGATTATTAATTCGTCCCCACTGGAATCCACCATCTTAGGTCCCCGTGAACTTTCTGGAGGCAATTGCTGCTGGTGAATGTCTCCACGGAGGAATTGATTATAATTCATTTTGATGAACATCATCTTCTCCACATTTTCTGGAAGTAACCTCGTACGTCGATTGCTGACAAGGTGAGCGGCTGCACTAAACACTCTTTTGGAGTACACACTGGAGGGAGGGCAACTTAGGTAGAATAAAGCCAGTTTGTGCAAGGGCCTCCAAATTGCCTCTTTTTCCTGCCAGTATACGTACGGACTGTCTGACGTGCCTACTTGGATGCGGTCACTCATATAATCCTCCACCATTCTTTCCATGGTGAGAGAATCATATGCAGTGACAGTAGACGACATGTCAGTAATCATTGGCAGGTCCTTCAGTCCGGACCAGATGTCAGCACTCGCTCCAGACTGCCCTGCATCACCGCCAGTGGGTGGGCTAGGAATTGTTAGCCTTTTCCTCGCACCCCCAGTTGCGGGAGAATGTGAAGGAGGAGATGTTGATGGGTCACGTTCCGCTTGACTTGACAATTTTCTCACCAGCAGGTCTTTGAACCTCTGCAGACTTGTGTCTGCCGGAAAGAGAGATACAACGTAGGTTTTAAATCTAGGATCGAGCACGGTGGCCAAAATGTAGTGCTCTGATTTCAACAGATTGACCACCTGTGAATCCTGGTTAAGCGAATTAAGGGCTCCATCCACAAGTCCCACATGCCTAGCGGAATCGCTCTGTTTTAGCTCCTCCTTCAATGTCTCCAGCTTCTTCTGCAAAAGCCTGATGAGGGGAATGACCTGACTCAGGCTGGCAGTGTCTGAACTGACTTCACGTGTGGCAAGTTCAAAGGGTTGCAGAACCTTGCACAACGTTGAAATCATTTTCCACTGCGCTTGAGTCAGGTGCATTCCCCCTCCTTTGCCTATATCGTGGGCAGATGTATAGGCTTGAATGGCCTTTTGCTGCTCCTCCATCCTCTGAAGCATATAGAGGGTTGAATTCCACCTCGTTACCACCTCTTGCTTCAGATGATGGTGATAAAGCTAAATATTTATCGTGTATATAACCCTTGATGAGGTCTAAGAACACGGTACGCTATCTACGTAAGAAGTACCGTAAGGGTACGCAAGTTGCGTATCGATCGCTTAGCCGTGATCGAGACGCTCAGGCGTCACGTTCACTCACGGCCAAGTGATCGCAGGCAGGCAGACTATTGGCTGTTGACTTATCGTAATGATTCGCTATAGCGTAGCAGAGCTCGGGACCACGAGGAGATCACCAGCGATGCAGACGCTCACAACGTTAAACCTTTATATCTATACCTTTAGTAATGAAATACACCGCAAACCTTAATGTAGAGACAAAGTGTAAATGCAACCTTGTGTAACCTGATTAACTACAAAGCTGCTTGAGTGTCACCGATGCTCAGGGAGTACTTAACACTATAAAGAATACACAGATACCTGGGCTTAGGGTCCAAAACCTATTATGTGTATTATGACTATTATACTTGCAAAAGGAATCACAGTACAAAGCATACACTACAATATAACATAAACCAACTAACCAGATAACTACACAGGAAAATACAATACAATACAATTCAAGTCTAATCAAGGAAAAATACGAGAGAAAGAGAAGAGAGGGAGAGAGAGAAATGGCTCACAGTAAGACAATATGATTACGGAGAGAACTTACGCACAAGGGGAACGATCGCATGCGCCTCGATATCCAGCTCCCGATTATCAGCAATGAGAACCGTTGAAGAGAGTGAAGTTGGATATGGTCGGCCTGCTATTTATGCCCCACACACAATACAATTCAATGGTCCCTACAATCTCATTGTTCATTGGACACAGGAATTCGGCTTCGCATTATAACAAAAGGTCATAGGTTGATTCATACAGGTGGGCTGTGACTATTTCCAACTGCTCAGGTGGGAGGGAAACTGGGTTTCCCGCCGCATGGGTAATAAAGTGCAAATAAAGTAAATGTTCATAAACTTCTTATGTCCATAACTATTCGCACGAGCGATTGATCTGCTTCAAACCAACACCGGAATATTTCTAATTAAATATTCTTCCGATGGGTACTAAACACCACTGTATTACCCCTATCTGACCCTTCGTATCAAACAAAGAGGGATTCCTCTGTTCATAAACATTCTATATTAACCAAACTTTCAGAATCTATCAAAGGGACCATGATCTACAAAATACATTATTAGTGAAAATATGTAATGATTGAGTCGCACGCTATGATCGCATAAACTCTACCGTAAATACGCATACCATGCGCCTGCGGGTGCCCGCGACTGTGAGTATGCGCACGTACGGGAGAGCGTACGCACGCGCAGCACGGACCTGTGTGAGGTGCAAATATGGTAGTGTGCATAGAGATATTTTTCTGACTTTGACAGTCCACCCTTTGGCAGTCAATAATAACTGCCACTTCCTGAAAACATTTCAAAAGGAGAAAAATATATGTCAGGGGTTAATTCATTTCCATGGTTGGGTAAGGGAGGAGAGAGGAGTAGGTGGGAAGAGGGTATGACCTAGTGAGATAGCAGAAGCATGTGTGTATGAGTCCATGTTTGGGGGGTCATGTATCATCGTGCCGTACGTGTTGTAAATCAAGCTTCGAGGTATTGCGAAGTATACATTTGAATTCCTTCTTATCCCGTGGTACAGGTCTGTGGATGGGCTGTCAAACTTTACCGAGCTCTTTTCGGATTTTGAACAAAATGGGGAGCACATTTTAGTTGATGATACATGAATGGGGGAATATGTGATTGCTGATATCTGTGCCTGTATTCCCTATACTATGTGTGTCATTACCTGAGGGTTGTAGAAATGAAGAAAAGACATAATTACGGTAAATGCGGTGGTATTCTATGTCAGGTTAATGTACATCTGTCGGTTGAAGTTTTGTTCGGTATCAGTTGAAAGTCGTCTTCTTTGCGCTGTTTTGCTCATTAAGCGTGAGCAATAAGCTTTGTCAATGCCATTAGATTTACAAAAAAATGTTGGGCTAGCGTAATTTTAAGAATTCTAGGGAAACTGGGGATCCATGGCAAAGTTCATCAAGTGTCCATATCTCAAGTGGTCAAAAACTTCTTCTTTGGTCTATCCGTTGTCTGTATAGCGTCTCATCAACTTCCTCGTCCAAGGGGGTCTTGTTATCTTGGAGAAAAACCAGAAAAACAGGTGAAAGAAACGGACCGTAGAAATCGCATTTTCATCACATCATTGTTTCTATCGTTGGGTCGTAAATCAAATCCAGGTTAATTACAGTTTCCTCACTCCTCAAACTCATCACTCTGGTACTTTGTTTGCACCTCATTAAAGCCTGCCCGCATCTAAATATCAATCCAATCGATATAACGACACCTAAAATACATAGTAGAAACTTCCCAACATCCATTATGACTCCTTGAGCCCAGTCTCCCAAACCGGAGAACCAATTTCGCGGGTTCAACCATGACACCCAACCAGTCTGCTCATTACCTACAGCAGCAAGAGTGAGATTGTGTTTTCGGCGAAATTCCCACTTTAATTGGAGAATATCGTCCATCTTTTGGTCTATGACCTCTACCGGATCCTCGGTGCTATTTGTGATATACGTGCAACACTTCACGCCGTACTGTGTTGCCAATGTAACACAATATCCGCCTGTCACTGCTGTGAGGTAATTAAGAACCATTCTATGCTGTACCAGTTCTGTTTTATAAGCTTGAAGTTCTCTTCCAGTGTATCTAAACGTGTCATCATACATTTCAGTGATATTATCTAACAAATTGGCGAGTGCGGAAATGTATCTATAATTCATCACTCCTCGAGCGGTGCGAGTGAAATCTAACGCCACCAGAACCTGAATCCCGGTGGATTCATGGATCAGATCAGAGGCCGGATGCTCTAACCTTTCTGACAGTTGTCTTTTAACGAGGTGCTTGTAATGAGTGTGAGTATAAGGAGCTTGGGCACCACGGTGTATGTCTTTCATTTTATCATGAGTTACAGTCATTACTTCAGGCAATACTCTTCCAATATAACACAATCCTTCAGAGTTTGGGGCAAGCCACTTGTACGCCTTTCTCCCGCATATGAAATATGCATCATCGGGGAGAACATATGGGACGGAGAAAGACATTACCATATTACACACCTTCCAGGTGAAATCTCCTAGCCCTAATTCTTCCATCTGCTTAATGCACGTATCAGGTTGTACGATATGTGCACAGTATCCTGGTGATACTTCTCCAACTCTAGTAATCCTATTTCCTAAGGTGTATCTATACCGGAAAGATTTTCCTCTACTGGCTATGTGGCGTACAAGTTCTGTATCTGTAGGCATTCTATCTGCTCTATGTGAAAAGGTCATGGTGTGGTTACTCCATGATACTTCCCAATTTCCCGGCTTTCTGGAATTGGAGATGTTAAAACATAATAGGGACTTATCCACGTGGTATTGGTGGAGCTTCAAACTAGGAGGGCTGGAGATATTAAACCTCCGGTCCACCGGTCTCCCACCATTTAACTCAAGTACCTCCCCTATCGTTAAAGGAAATGGTACTAGCCCTGATTTGCTATGACCCTGAGGTACTTGAGAGCATACCCAACAATCTATTTTGTTTAATACATTACCCACTAAGGAGTGATAATCACTCAATGGATGCCGGTCCATATGGATATTAAAACTGGATTGGCATTTCTTAATGCACCCATCTTCAATGACATTGTTACAGAGCCTACAGATACAGTTTTCTTCAGCTAACAATCCGTCACAATTTCTTCTATGGTCAATGCTATCGGATCGTTTTCTGATACTCGCCTTTGCTTGTTGATTAGGTTGATCTTGGAAAACTACGCCTCCATCTTTATCATCAGAACTCATTCCAGAACCTCTATCGACCTCCATGGTACTCTCGCCGGAACAGACTGCTCTGGTCAACATCATGGTCAACAGGAAAATCCGGATCACAGTCTCTTGGGGCAAGTCCATCTTTGAGGAGGAGACGAAGAAGAATGAGAAGGAGGAAAAATACATTTGAGGGAGAGGGGATGGGAAGTGGAAAAAACAATAAAAGGGAGTGGGGAGTCGACAACAGCTCTCGGTCTTCAAGGCTCAGGTGCCGCCTCAGTCCTCCTGGAACAGACACTCCAGTGATACAACCTCTACCGTCTGTTCCTTATCACGGGACTTCTCTGGATCAGCAACCTTCTTGCAGTGGGATGAATGGACCCAAGTCTCTCTCTCAGCAACCTTCAATGCTGTCGTGCTAGTCAATAAGACCTGGTATGGTCCTTCCCATCTGTCAATAAGGCAACCTGAGCGTAGAAAATTTCGTATCATTACATAATCCCCAGGTTCAATGTCATGACAACTACTATCAGGTAGATCAGGAATCACCAACTTTAGATTATCATTTTGATTCCTTAACTGTTTACTCATGTTAATCAAGTACTTTACAGTTACTTCATTGTTACATTTCAAATCATCCTGAGGGTTAATCATGACATGCGGTTGTCGACCAAATAAGATTTCAAAGGGGGACAGATTAAGAGGGGACCTGGGAGTGGTTCTGATACTGTACAATACAATGGGTAAAGCTTCTGGCCATGTCAATCCTGTCTCTGCCATCACTTTACTCAATTTATTTTTAATAGTGCTGTTCACTCTTTCGACCTTCGCACTCGCCTGTGGACGGTACGGAGTGTGCAGCTTGCTATCAATTCCCATCAACTTACACATTCCTTGAAAGACATCACCTGTAAAATGGGTACCCCTATCACTTTCGATTATTCTAGGGATACCATATCTACATACAAATTCCTGCACAATTTTCTTAGCTGTAAACATAGCGGTATTTGTAGCTGCAGGAAATGCTTCGACCCAATTCGAGAAAACATCTATACAAACAAGTACATATTTCAAATTCCGACAAGGGGGTAATTGAATGAAGTCAATTTGTATTACCTGGAAAGGGCCGCCGGCAGGTGGGATATGGGATGGTTCTGTAGGTATTGCCTTTCCAATATTCTTTCTCAGACAGGTAAGGCATGACATTGCTCTTTTACTCGCATGAGAGGAGAATCCTGGGGCGCACCAATAGGCTCTTACCAATTTGCACATTCCTTCCTTGCCTAGATGAGTCAGCCCGTGAGCTGCTTCAGCCAGACATGGAAGATATGCTCTGGGGGCCACTGGTTTACCATGTCCATCCGTCCAGAGTCATGAGGACTCTTGGCCACATCCCTTTGCCTTCCAGACTGCCTTTTCCTGTGTGGAACACAAATTTTGCATTTTACACAACTTCTGTGTGTTGATGGTATTGAATACCATCAGTTGTGTGGTGTCTGTCTGTATGGGGGTAGCAGCTGCTAACTTAGCAGCTTCGTCTGCTCGGCTGTTACCAAGTGATACCGGGTCTTGGCTATATGTGTGTGCTTTACATTTGATAACAGCCACTCTGTCGGGTTCCTGTATCGCTGTTAGAAGCCTTTTTATGTGAGCTGCATGCGCTACCGGTGTACCAGCTGCCGTCATGAAATTTCTGAGGCGCCATAGGGCTCCGAAATCATGGACTACCCCGAATGCGTATCTAGAATCGGTGTAGATATTGGCTGACTTACCCTTAGCCAATTCACATGCTCTGGTTAGGGCGACCAGTTCAGCAACCTGGGCTGAGTGAGGTGGGCCTAGCGGTTCCGCTTCTATGGTGTCTTGGTCATCTACGACTGCGTATCCAGTACACAAGTCTCCCGAGTCTGACTGTCTGTGACAACTACCGTCCGTGTAGAACGTGAGTTCTGCATCTTCCAGTGGGTTGTCACTGATGTCAGGCCTTGCGGTAAAATTTTGGGTCAAATATTCCATGCAATCATGTGTATCTTCCTTTGTATTAAATCCTCCTTCCCCAGCACTCTCACCTTCCACCCTTTGTGCCTGACCAGGCACACCTGGGAGATATGTTGCAGGATTTAATGCACTGCATCTCCTTATGGTGATGTTTACGGGGGCCATTAGTGCTAATTCCCATCTTGTAAACCTCGCTGATGAGACGTGTCTGGTTTGGGCAGAATTCAATAAGGCTGATACCGCATGTGGCGTATGGATTGTGAGGTTGTGGCCTAGCACGACATCTTCGCTTTTTGTCACTAGCAATGCTATCGCAGCAACGCTTCGCAAGCATGTGGGGAGGGATCGCGCTACCGTATCTAGCTGAGCGCTGTAGTATGCAACTGGCCTGCTGGCATCACCGTGTTTTTGGGTTAGTACGCCTGCCGCGCAACCAGCACTTTCTGTTCCGTATAGTTCAAAGGGTTTCCCATAGTCTGGCATACCTAGTGCTGGTGCCTGCGTTAGGCACTGTTTGAGTCTCTCAAATGCTGTTTCGGACTCTTCTGTATGCGAAATCCTATCAGGTTTGTTCGAGGAGACCATTTCCTGCAAAGGTAACGCTAAAATGGAAAACCCTGGGATCCAATTACGGCAATACCCACACATTCCTAAAAACGTTCTGATCTGTTGCTGGGTTTGTGGCAGGGTCATGTCTCTAATTGCTTGGATTCTATCAGCGGTCAGGTGTCTCAGTCCTTGTGTTAGACAGTGTCCCAAATATTTTACCTTAGTTTGGCATAATTGCAACTTGTCTTTGGACACCTTGTGTCCGGTGTCTGAAAGATGAAACAGGAGCTGTTTCGTATCCTTCAGAGATGCTTCCAGTGAATCTGAACACAGTAATAAATCGTCCACATACTGTATCAATACTGATCCACTGTCTGGTTGGAAAGACTGTAAACAATCATGCAAAGCCTGAGAAAATATACTTGGACTATCTATGAAACCTTGGGGTAATCGAGTCCACGTGTATTGGACTCCTCTGTATGTGAATGCAAACAAATATTGGCTGTCAGGGTGCAGAGGTACCGAAAAGAAAGCGGAGCAGAGGTCAATAACAGTGAAAAATTTGGCAGTGGGAGGGATTTGCATTAGGATGACAGCTGGATTTGGCACTACGGGGAACTGACTCTCAACTATTTTGTTAATCCCCCTTAGATCCTGCACTAGCCTGTAACCCCTCCCCCCACTCTTCTTAACAGGGAAGATGGGACTATTGGCAGTGCTGGACGTTCTTACCAGAATGCCCTGTTGTAGCAAGCGCTCTATTACTGGGTAAACTCCTAACTCCACCTCTGGCTTCAGAGGATACTGTGGGATTTTTGGAGCTATCCTACCATCTTTTACTTGCACAACTACTGGAGCTACGTTTGCCATTAATCCAGTGTCCTGTCCGTCTTTTGTCCAAAGTGACTCTGGTATCTGAGATGTCATTTCTTCTACTTGGGATGGATTCCTATTTGTCATAATGGTATGTGACATTAATTTTGATGGGGAGTCTAACATGTCTCGCACTTCCTGAGCGTGTTTCTCAGGTATGTCCAAGAATACACCTTCAGGAGTACAATAAATGACGCACCCCATTTTACACAGTAAGTCTCTTCCCAGGAGATTGGTTGGTGCCGATGCAGCCAGCAAAAAGGAATGCTTGGTATGCAAAGGCCCTATTGTAATCTCGGCTGGTTTGCTAACAGGGTAGTGCTGGACTACTCCTGTTACTCCCATGGCTGGAATTGTCCTACCAGTGGTCCTCATGCCCACTGTCGAATTTATCACTGACTTGGCCGCCCCTGTGTCTACAAGAAAGTTCAAAGTTTTACCAGCTACATTAATTGCGACCTCGGGTTCACTTTCAAGGTTGGCAATCAATTTCACTGGCTGCAGTTTACAGGTATGGCCACACCCCTATTGGGTATGGTGACCTCCCTGAATCCCGCTGGCAGCAACTATTTGTGAGGGAGATAGTTGGGAACTACCAGAGGCATGCCAGTCTCTGTTTGGGGGATATCTTTTTGTTTCCCCTGTATGTGGCTCATAACTTCGTTTCTGCGGACCTTGCTCCCAATGTCGTGTGTCGTGTCGTTGTCTAGGGGGTTGGTATGATCTTTGCGAATTTTTCGCTCTACAGTCTCGTGCATAGTGCCCCTGTCTTTGACAAGAATAACATGTTATCATAGTTGACTTACCCACAGGGTTGGATGGTACATACGCAGGCTGCTTTGTGGTCAGAGCCTGTATACTTACTGACATTAGCTTATCACTCTGCGACTCCCTGTGTCTGGTGATGTTTCGGTCGTGATCAATAGCAGCCTCTCTCAAAGTGGACACTGACAGACCTCGCCAACATGGTTGCGTGGTCTGTACCCTTGCCTTTAATGTTTCCTTCAAACCATCCATTAGTACAGATACTGCTACTTCTCGATGGTTTGGATTTGTCCTAATGTCCTCTATACCAGTGTACTTTGCCATTTCTAATAGTGCCCGGTGGAAATATTCTGCAGCTGTTTCTGACTCTTTTTGTTTAATGGAAAATATTTTGTTCCATTTAACAACTGCTGGGAAATGCTCCTTTAACTGTAAGTTTATCCTTCTTACGTTATCTTTGTTGTACACATCTGTAAGAGGTACATCCAGATCTAGTCCACAATCAGCTAAAAATTGAGCTGAGTCGACATTGGAGGGTAAACAAGCTTTTAGCAATATCTGCCAATCTTTATTATTGGGCTCTAAAGTATTTCCTAAGTCTGTGATGTATTTTTGGCTGGCAACTAAATCTTTTCTAGGGTCAGGGAATTCAGACACTATGGTCCTTAATTCCATTCGGGAAAATGGGCTGTACATGGCAATGTTCCTTATGGGAGTGGCTCCTGATACATCTGTTTTCCCATTGGGAACTGCTATTACCCTAACAGGAGTAATTCTAACAACCTCATTCTGTGTAGATTCTACAGCTTGTGGTGAAATAGTCTCAGCATAATGCATGGTGCCGTACTTACCAGTTGATACGACCTCACCTATCCCTCCGCTAGGGGCCTTTACTAGTCTCGTGGGTGTTGCTGTGCCTACTGTGGTCTCTGCTATGGTGGCTGCTAGAGAGAGCGCTGAAATCGTTGTCGCTTCGTCCTCTTGATCACACTCCTGAGGAAAGTTCAAAACAGGGTACAACTTGCACGGGTTAATACTTGCATGGGTTAATGGGTTGACATTATCATTAACATTTACACAGTTACTAAGTGATTTTGTGTTACACCTTAGTGCGTCTTTCTCCGTAATCAACTTCTCTCCTGATATATATGGTGGCGGCGGGGCCGTGGCAATCAGTTTTCTGTTAGAGCCAGATCCTGCCGCCTGAGCCAAACCTCTCTGTATCTCACCTTCCTGTTGCCACAACTGTAAATAATCATAATGCTGAACTCGTCTCTTTGTTGATTTTATGAGACATATCCTCCTCCTTAAATTTTGTAACACCTCTGGGCTGAAGCTACCTATTCTTGGGAATTTCTCCCGGTCTTGTACCGTCATTCTCTCCCATTCATCACATAAAACCTCTGTGTGACTTCCATATTTCTCACACATGATATACCTGGCCGACCCAATTGGTCGGACCACTGAATCAACCCGAACCGAGGTTGATCGCCCCCTACCTGAACAACTGGCCCCCATAACTCTGCAGGCGTTGCTTGCTCTACCTCTGATCTCTATATCAAGGTCTTCAGCGAACCCTTACAGAAAACCAGACTGTTCACAATAGGCTGACGGTGGCGGTTTACCGAGTACCCCACTCACTCGCCCACGCCGACCAATGCGACCTGATCACACCGATATGGTGCTGGCGCACTCGACCCAGGGCACCTATAAAAACCGTTGTTTACTGGAACATGCGAGGGTTATCCGCAGAACACTTACTCTTTCCAGTAAAGGTGAGGTTTGTCAGATAGTTCCTGAGTGACCAGCGAACTTCCCTTCTTGAAAAATAAAAAATTACACAAATCACGTCAGAATGTACAAATAGCGTTTGTGACCCCTTTACTCTAATGGTACTAGGTCAGATTACTAACTACTGTACACAATTACGTGCGGTCCAGTCGTTCAGTACACAAACAACTAAGCTTGTGTACGGAAAGACCAATGGAATCGAAACTTACGACTGCGAATTCCTTCAGCCAGAGCTTGTACGGCCTATATGGGTCTTGCACCAACCCTTCTCTTGGTGTTGTGCCTCTGAACTGTATAGCGGACTTCCCTGTTTACTGTACCTGGACCTGCTGGTCTACTATGACCTCCTGGTCTTGTTCTGTACGACCTCCTGGTCTGACCTCCTGGTCTTGTTCTATACTGGTCCGCTATACTCTAATGCTCAAATATTATGTTTAACCAAGGATGCCTCCCTAGCCACCGTGCACGTCACTTACACGCGTGTACCTCACGAGTACTCGACTTTTCTTGTGGTTCAACCTTTAAGTTATATAAACTTATGTAATACAAAAACACTCACTCATCACATGTACACTTTTGCTTCTATTTCTATTTCTGCGCAGAAATTTTTCTTTAGCCCAGCTGTGTTACCAATTAGGAGCAGGATCTGTTAATTTAAATTTTGGATTTCCAAAAACAGACTTGCGTTATTTATTGCCTGTGGCGCTATTTACCGCTTTGCGTTACTTATCGCGTTGCGTTAAAAATCAACTTATCGTGACTTGAGCTACGTGGGCGTAACCGGACGCTCCGTTGCGTAATGTACGCTGCGTGCGTCTGCCTTTGGATTGCGTACACAAGTCTTTTGTTAGGGACACGTGTACGCAAAGCAAAGATCCACCGTAACACAATTTATATTTTTATCAATGTAGATGATCCCTGGTCATCTACCACACAACACACTGACTTCGCCTTATCTCCCAGGCAAAACTGTGTGTTTGTCTATCTTTTAACTATATTACCTTTACTCTTAAACTATGAAATAACGGCAAATCTTTTTTTAGCACTTCTATCGACTATAAAACTGGCAGACAGGAGAGTGATATACGAAAATGAAAAAGAAAAAGAAATGCAGATATATATGTGTGCGTGCGTGTGTACGCAAGACAGAAAAATACAGTTTTAAAAGACACTAGCGTTTTGTTCTTACCTCCGGTTCCCGGATTCCTTCAGCACTCTTTTATCTAAGCGAAGCAGACGCTTATCCCGTCAGCACTACGAGACAACCTCCCGCCCTTTGCTGAGGGATAATGTCTGCTGATCTACTTAGTGCAGATATGTGAAGGACAGGACGAGCCGCCAATTGATAAAGCTAAATATTTATCGTGTATATAACCCTTGATGAGGTCTAAGAACACGGTACGCTATCTACGTAAGAAGTACCGTAAGGGTACGCAAGTTGCGTATCGATCGCTTAGCCGTGATCGAGACGCTCAGGCGTCACGTTCACTCACGGCCAAGTGATCGCAGGCAGGCAGACTATTGGCTGTTGACTTATCGTAATGATTCGCTATAGCGTAGCAGAGCTCGGGACCACGAGGAGATCACCAGCGATGCAGACGCTCACAACGTTAAACCTTTATATCTATACCTTTAGTAATGAAATACACCGCAAACCTTAATGTAGAGACAAAGTGTAAATGCAACCTTGTGTAACCTGATTAACTACAAAGCTGCTTGAGTGTCACCGATGCTCAGGGAGTACTTAACACTATAAAGAATACACAGATACCTGGGCTTAGGGTCCGAAACCTATTATGTGTATTATGACTATTATACTTGCAAAAGGAATCACAGTACAAAGCATACACTACAATATAACATAAACCAACTAACCAGATAACTACACAGGAAAATACAATACAATACAATTCAAGTCTAATCAAGGAAAAATACGAGAGAAAGAGAAGAGAGGGAGAGAGAGAAATGGCTCACAGTAAGACAATATGATTACGGAGAGAACTTACGCACAAGGGGAACGATCGCATGCGCCTCGATATCCAGCTCCCGATTATCAGCAATGAGAACCGTTGAAGAGAGTGAAGTTGGATATGGTCGGCCTGCTATTTATGCCCCACACACAATACAATTCAATGGTCCCTACAATCTCATTGTTCATTGGACACAGGAATTCGGCTTCGCATTATAACAAAAGGTCATAGGTTGATTCATACAGGTGGGCTGTGACTATTTCCAACTGCTCAGGTGGGAGGGAAACTGGGTTTCCCGCCGCATGGGTAATAAAGTGCAAATAAAGTAAATGTTCATAAACTTCTTATGTCCATAACTATTCGCACGAGCGATTGATCTGCTTCAAACCAACACCGGAATATTTCTAATTAAATATTCTTCCGATGGGTACTAAACACCACTGTATTACCCCTATCTGACCCTTCGTATCAAACAAAGAGGGATTCCTCTGTTCATAAACATTCTATATTAACCAAACTTTCAGAATCTATCAAAGGGACCATGATCTACAAAATACATTATTAGTGAAAATATGTAATGATTGAGTCGCACGCTATGATCGCATAAACTCTACCGTAAATACGCATACCATGCGCCTGCGGGTGCCCGCGACTGTGAGTATGCGCACGTACGGGAGAGCGTACGCACGCGCAGCACGGACCTGTGTGAGGTGCAAATATGGTAGTGTGCATAGAGATATTTTTCTGACTTTGACAATGGCAGGGCAGGTTCAGGAATGTTTGGTGGTGCTCCAGTCTTCTGTACGCGGTGCCTGAATGCCGAAAGTGGTCCGCAATTCTTCGGGCCACCGACAGCATCTCTTGCACACCCCTGTCATTTTTTAAATAATTCTGCACCACCAAATTCAATGTATGTGCAAAACATGGGACGTGCTGGAATTTGCCCAGATGTAATGCACGCACAATATTGCTGGTGTTGTCCGATGTCACAAATACCCAGGAGAGTCCAATTGGGGTAAGCCATTCTGCGATGATCTTCCTCAGTTGCCGTAAGAGGTTGTCAGCTGTGTGCCTATTCTGTAAAGCGGTGATACAAAGCGTAGCCTGCCTAGGAACGAGTTGGCGTTTGCGAGATGCTGCTACTGGTGCCGCCGCTGCTGTTCTTGCTGCGGGAGGCAATACATCTACCCAGTGGGCTGTCACAGTCATATAGTCCTGAGTCTGCCCTGCTCCACTTGTCCACATGTCCGTGGTTAAGTGCACATTGGGTACAACTGCATTTTTTAGGACACTGGTGAGTCTTTTTCTGAGGTCTGTGTACATTTTCGGTATCGCCTGCCTAGAGAAATGGAACCTAGATGGTATTTGGTACCGGGGACACAGTACCTCAATCAAGTCTATAGTTGCCTCTGAATTAACGATGGATACCGGAACCACGTTTCTCACCGCCCAGGCTGCCAAGGCCTGAGTTATCTGCTTTGCAGCAGGATGACTGCTGTGATATTTCATCTTCCTCGCAAAGGACTGTTGGACAGTCAATTGCTTACTGGAAGTAGTACAAGTGGTCTTCCGACTTCCCCTCTTGGATGATGATCGACTCCCAGCAGCAACAACAGCAGCACCAGCAGCAGTAAGCGTTACACTCAAGGATGCATCGGAGGAATCCCAGGCAGGAGAGGACTCGTCAGACTTGACAGTGACATGGCCTGCAGGACTATTGGCTTTCCTTGGTAAGGAGGAAATTGACACTGAGGGAGTTGGTGGTGTGGTTTGCAGGAGCTTGGTTACAAGAGGAAGGGATTTAGTGGTCAGTGGACTGCTTCCGCTGTCACCCAAAGTTTTTGAACTTGTCACTGACTTATGATGAATGCGCTGCAGGTGACGTATAAGGGAGGATGTTCCGAGGTGGTTAACGTCCTTACCCCTACTTATTACAGCTTGACAAAGGCAACACACGGTTGTCTGCATTTGTGTTGAAATAATTCCACACCGAAGAGCTGATTTTTTTTGTATTTTGACCAGGCATGTCAATGTCCATATTCCTCCCACGGACAACAGGTGTCTCCCCGGGTGCCTGACTTAAACAAACCACCTCAACATCAGAATCCTCCTTGTCAATTTCCTCCCCAGCGCCAGCAACACCCATATCCTCATCCTGGTGTACTTCAACAGTGACATCTTCAATCTGACTATCAGGAACTGGACTGCTGGTGCTCCTTACAGCACTTGCAGGGGGCGTGCAAATGGTGGAAGGTGCAAGCTCTTCCCGTCCAGTGTTGGGAAGGTCTGGCATCGCAACCGACACAATTGGACTCTCCTTGGGGATTTGTGATTTTGAAGAACGCACAGTTCTTTGCTGTGCTTTTGCCAGCTTAAGTCTTTTCTTTTTTCTAGCGAGAGGATGAGTGCTTCCATCCTCATGTGAAGCTGAACTACTAGCCATGAACATAGGCCAGGGCCTTAGCCGTTCCTTGCCACTCCGTGTCGTAAATGGCATATTGGCAAGTTTACGCTTCTCCTCAGACGCTTTTAATTTTGATTTTTGGGTCATTTTACTGAACTTTTGTGTTTTGGATTTTACATGCTCTCTACTATGACATTGGGCATCGGCCTTGGCAGACTACGTTGATGGCATTTCATCGTCTAGGCCATGATAAGTGGCAGCAGCTTCAGCACGAGGTGGAAGTGGATCTTGATCTTTCCCTTTAACCTCCACATTTTTGTTCTCCATTTTTTAATGTGTGGAATTATATGCCAGTATCAATAGCAATGGCTTACTACTATATTTACTGCGCAAAACTAAAATGCACCACAGGTATAGAATGTAGATGGATAGTATACTTAATGGATGACGAGTGACGACACAGAGGTAGGTACAGCAGTGGCCTACCGTACTGCTATAAGTATATATATAATAAACTGGTGGACACTGTCAGCAAATTGCAAAACTGTATAAAATGCACCACAGGTATAGAATGTAGATGGATAGTATACTTAATGAATGACGAGTGACGACACAGAGGTAGGTACAGCAGTGGCCTACCGTACTGCTATAAGTATATTATATAGTATACTGGTGGACACTGTCAGCAAACTGCAAAACTGTCTAAAATGCACCACAGGTATAGAATGTAGATGGATAGTATACTTAATGGATGACGAGTGACGACACAGAGTTAGGTACAGCAGTGGCCTACCGTACTGCTATAAGTATATATATATAGTATACTGGTGGACACTGTCAGCAAACTGCAAAACTGTCTAAAATGCACCACAGGTATAGAATGTAGATGGATAGTATACTTAATGGATGACGAGTGACGACACAGAGGTTGGTACAGCAGTGGCCTACCGTACTGCTATAAGTATATATATGGTATATTGGTGGACACTGTCAGCTAACTGCAAAACTGTCTAAAATGCACCACAGGTATAGAATGTAGATGGATAGTATACTTAATGGATGACGAGTGATGACACAGAGGTAGGTACAGCAGTGGCCTACCGTACTGCTATAAGTATATATATATAATAAACTGGTGGACACTGTCAGCAAACTGCAAAACTGTCTAAAATGCACCACAGGTATAGAATGTAGATGGATAGTATACTTAATGGATGACGAGTGACGACACAGAGGTAGGTACAGCAGTGGCCTACCGTACTGCTATAAGTATATTATATAGTATACTGGTGGACACTGTCAGCAAACTGCAAAACTGTCTAAAATGCACCACAGGTATAGAATGTAGATGGATAGTATACTTAATGGATGACGAGTGACGACACAGAGGTAGGTACAGCAGTGGCCTACCGTACTGCTATAAGTATATATATAATAAACTGGTGGACACTGTCAGCAAACTGCAAAACTGTCTAAAATGCACCACAGGTATAGAATGTAGATGGATAGTATACTTAATGGATGACGAGTGACGACACAGAGGTAGGTACAGCAGTGGCCTACCGTACTGCTATAAGTATATATATAATAAACTGGTGGACACTGTCAGCAAACTGCAAAACTGTCTAAAATGCACCACAGGTATAGAATGTAGACGGATAGTATACTTAATGGATGACGAGTGATGACACAGAGGTAGGTACAGCAGTGGCCTACCGTACTGCTATAAGTATATTATATAGTATACTGGTGGACACTGTCAGCAAACTGCAAAACTGTCTAAAATGCACCACAGGTATAGGATGTAGATGGATAGTATACTTAATGGATGACGAGTGACGACACAGAGGTAGGTACAGCAGTGGCCTACCGTACTGCTATAAGTATATATATATATTATACTGGTGGGCACTGTCAGCAAACTGCAAAACTGTCTAAAATGCACCACAGGTATAGAATGTAGATGGATAGTAAACTTAATGGATGACGAGTGACGATACAGAGGTAGGTACAGCAGTGGCCTACCGTACTGCTATATATAGTATACTGGTGGACACTGTCAGCAAACTGCAAAACTAAAATGCACCACAGGTATAGAATGTAGATGGATAGTATACTTAATGGATGACGACACAGAGGTAGGTACAGCAGTGCACTCTGCACTGTACTCCTCCTATATAATATTAATTATACTGGTGGTCCCCAGTCCCCACAATAAAGCAGCACACTGAGCACAGATATGGAGTGTTTTTCTTCAGGCAGACAACGTATACTGGTGGTCACTGTCAGCAAAACTCTGCACTGTACTCCTGCTATAGCTGCTCCCCAGTCCCCACAATTAAGCAGTGTGAGCACTCAGCACAGATATATTATGCAGCACACTGAGCACAGATATGGTATGGAGCGTTTTTTTCAGGCAGAGAACGGATAAAAACTGGTGGTCACTTATCGGCAAAACTCTGCACTGTACTCCTCCTAACAGCTGCTCCCCAATCCTCCCCACAATTAAGCAATAGCAATAAACCAATCAACTTCTAGTTCTACAATAAACGGAGAGGACGCCAGCCACATCCTCTCCCTATCATCTCCAATGCACGAGTGAGAAAATGGCGGCGACGTGCGGCTGCTTATATGGAATCCGAATCTCGCGAGAATCCGACAGCGGGATGATGACGTTCGGGCGCGCTCGGGTTAGCCGAGCAAGGCGGGAAGGTTCTAACCTGCCTCGGACCCGTGTAAACAAGGTGAAGTTCGGGGGGGTTCGGTTTCAGAGAAACCGAACCCGCTCATCACTAATGGTGGATATTAGCAGATTGTGGCCCGCACTGGTTGGACATTTGATTTCATTAGCTCGTGTGAGCAACAGTTTATCGGATTTATTTCACTTATCATTACCACATTGGAATCAGTACTGGCAGGTTTTTAGGCCATAAGGTGTATCTTCAGCCTTTATCATTTACATAAATATCAGCAATATTTATTGATTTTTGCTATTATCAAAGTTTATTATCGATGTATACATGTATTGTGATATTGGCAGTGATTTACTCTGAACCCTATTAGGCCTTTCCAAGTCAGGAGACACCTTTGTATTTTTGTTACAGTTTTTCTGTTATCTGGTTCTGTTTCTTTATTACAGACATCCCACAGTTGGATACTTCGATACACTCTGCCGGTTACATTGCTATCTTCTTTCATCTGTCTCTGTTTCTTTATCGCAGACATCCTGTATTTGGGCATTTTTGATTACTATCTAGTAGATAACTATATTTACAGAGACTATACTTTACCTGGCACCTATCAATAATCCAGCCAATTTCAGAACATTAATATTGCATTCTATTCAGCTATTGCCATAAATTAGATTCTTTGTGGAAGAATTCTCATTAGTCAAACTAGACTGGTATCATTGCTTACTTTCTCCCTCTCCTCCATTTCATGAACTCTCACCATTGATTCAGGGCCTGTCTAACATTGGCAGCAGATCCATCTGGTTTCCCCTATTGGCTTATTTCTGTCATCTGTCCTGAATAACTGTGTAATTCGTGAACTCTCATCAGTGATTCCAGAGCTTCCAAACATTGTTCACTCTCTCTACTATCATACCACACTGGAAACGCCCGAAGCCGTCCGATCTCGGAAGCTAATCAGTGTTGGGCTGGGTTAGTACTCAAGTGGGTGACCATTGAGTGTCTAACACTGACAGCAGATTCACTCTGCCATCTCATTTCCTACTCCTTTTACTTTCCTTTCATAAATTGGCTGGATATGATATGGGTTCACTATGGCTGGCCGGCGGTCGGGCTCCCGGCGACCAGCATCCCGGCGCCGGGAGCCCGACCGCCGGCTTACCGACAGCGTGGCGAGCGCAAATGAGCCCCTTGTGGGCTCGCTGCGCTCGCCACGCTACGGGCACGGTGGCGCGCTACGTGCGCCACACTATTTTATTCTCCCTCTATGGGGGTCGTGGACCCCCACGAGGGAAAATAAGTGTCGGTATGCCGGCTGTCGGGCTCCCGGCGCCGGTATACTGAGCGCCGGGAGCCCGACCGCCGGCATACAGAAGACCACCCTATGATATATATGTCTACCCATAAGATAAATTTGTATCCAGACTGTATCATTTGTTTATTCTGACATGAAACACAGGACAGGGATTTACTTACCATTGGAACGTACCGTCTAATATTTAAGCTATTGCTCACAATACTCAGAACTTACTCCGTCAGCCGGAATTTAGTTTCTATCTCGTATCAGCACTTCGTGCTATTTGAATATATTGTCACTTGTTGACTGTTATTTTCTTCATTAACCACTGACTATCTTAATTTTGTGAAACCATTAAAAGTTGATTTTGAATCTATTCTGACTAATCTATATATTGTTTAAAGTTAAGAGTGCGCCCACAAAAGAGTCTTCTTTTCTCCTTATTGTTTCATGTTCCCATACTGACTCAGGGTTCACCGCCAAATAACATCAGAATTAGAAAACAGTGTTTTCTTTCAATCATTTGATTTTGGTATTTAGAAAATCACTCTCTGACATCTACTATATCCTGTGCGGTATTCCCTCCTTTCTATATATATATATATATATTAGAGATGAGCGGGTTCGGTTTCTCTGAATCCGAACCCGCAAGAACTTCATGTTTTTTTTCACGGGTCCGAGCGACTCGGATCTTCCCGCCTTGCTCGGTTAACCCGAGCGCGCCCGAACGTCATCATGACGCTGTCGGATTCTCGCGAGGCTCGGATTCTATCGCGAGACTCGGATTCTATATAAGGAGCCGCGCGTCGCCGCCATTTTCACACGTGCATTGAGATTGATAGGGAGAGGACGTGGCTGGCGTCCTCTCCGTTTAGAATTAGAATAGATTAGAGAGACACTTGATTTACTAATTTTGGGGAGCATTAGGAGTACTCAGTAGTGTACAGTGCAGAGTTTTGCTGATAGTGACCAGTGACCACCACTTTTATTTATAATCCGTTCTCTGCCTGAAAAAAGCGATACACAGCACACAGTGACTCAGTCACATACCATATCTGTGTGCACTGCTCAGGCTCAGGCCAGTGTGCTGCATCATCTATTATCTATATATAATATTATATATATCTGTCTGACTGCTCAGCTCACACAGCTTATAATTGTGGGGGAGACTGGGGAGCACTACTGCAGTGCCAGTTATAGGTTATAGCAGGAGCCAGGAGTACATAATATAATCCGTTCTCTGCCTGAAAAAAGCGATACACAGCACACAGTGACTCAGTCACATACCATATCTGTGTGCACTGCTCAGGCTCAGGCCAGTGTGCTGCATCATCTATTATCTATATATAATATTATATATATCTGTCTGACTGCTCAGCTCACACAGCTTATAATTGT
Organism: Pseudophryne corroboree; assembly: GCF_028390025.1. Taxonomy (NCBI): domain Eukaryota; kingdom Metazoa; phylum Chordata; class Amphibia; order Anura; family Myobatrachidae; genus Pseudophryne; species Pseudophryne corroboree. The sequence continues at coordinate 272,575,283 of NC_086451.1, read as the reverse complement.
GGGGGAGACTGGGGAGCACTACTGCAGTGCCAGTTATAGGTTATAGCAGGAGCCAGGAGTACATAATATATTATATAGTGAGTGACCACCAGACACACAGTGCAGTTTATTTAATATATCCGTTCTCTGCCTGAAAAAAGCGATACACACAGTGACTCAGTCAGTCACATACCATATCTGTGTGCACTGCTCAGGCTCAGGCCAGTGTGCTGCATCATCTATATATATTATATATCTGTCTGACTGCTCAGCTCACACAGCTTATAATTGTGGGGGAGACTGGGGAGCACTACTGCAGTGCCAGTTATAGGTTATAGCAGGAGCCAGGAGTACATAATATTATATTAAAATTAAACAGTGCACACTTTTGCTGCAGGAGTGCCACTGCCAGTGTGACTAGTGACCAGTGACCTGACCACCAGTATATAATATTAGTAGTATACTATCTCTTTATCAACCAGTCTATATTAGCAGCAGACACAGTACAGTGCGGTAGTTCACGGCTGTGGCTACCTCTGTGTCGGCACTCGGCAGCCCGTCCATAATTGTATATACCAGTGACCTAACCGTGGTTTTTTTTTCTTTCTTTATACATACATACTAGTTACGAGTATACTATCTCTTTATCAACCAGTCTATATATTAGCAGCAGACACAGTACAGTGCGGTAGTTCACGGCTGTGGCTACCTCTGTGTCGGCACTCGGCAGCCCGTCCATAATTGTATATACCACCTAACCGTGGTTTTTTTTTCTTTCTTTATACATACATACTAGTTACGAGTATACTATCTCTTTATCAACCAGTCTATATATTAGCAGCAGACACAGTACAGTGCGGTAGTTCACGGCTGTGGCTACCTCTGTGTCGGCACTCGGCAGCCCGTCCATAATTGTATATACCACCTAACCGTGGTTTTTTTTTTCTTTCTTTATACATACATACTAGTTACGAGTATACTATCTCTTTATCAACCAGTCTATATATTAGCAGCAGACACAGTACAGTGCGGTAGTTCACGGCTGTGGCTACCTCTGTGTCGGCACTCGGCAGCCCGTCCATAATTGTATATACCACCTAACCGTGGTTTTTTTTTCTTTCTTTATACATACATACTAGTTACGAGTATACTATCTCTTTATCAACCAGTCTATATATTAGCAGCAGACACAGTACAGTGCGGTAGTTCACGGCTGTGGCTACCTCTGTGTCGGCACTCGGCAGCCCGTCCATAATTGTATATACCACCTAACCGTGGTTTTTTTTTCTTTCTTTATACATACATACTAGTTACGAGTATACTATCTCTTTATCAACCAGTCTATATATTAGCAGCAGACACAGTACAGTGCGGTAGTTCACGGCTGTGGCTACCTCTGTGTCGGCACTCGGCAGCCCGTCCATAATTGTATATACCACCTAACCGTGGTTTTTTTTTCTTTCTTTATACATACATACTAGTTACGAGTATACTATCTCTTTATCAACCAGTCTATATATTAGCAGCAGACACAGTACAGTGCGGTAGTTCACGGCTGTGGCTACCTCTGTGTCGGCACTCGGCAGCCCGTCCATAATTGTATATACCACCTAACCGTGGTTTTTTTTTCTTTCTTTATACATACATACTAGTTACGAGTATACTATCTCTTTATCAACCAGTCTATATATTAGCAGCAGACACAGTACAGTAGTTCACGGCTGTGGCTACCTCTGTGTCGGCACTCGGCAGCCCGTCCATAATTGTATATACCACCTAACCGTGGTTTTTTTTTCTTTCTTTATACATACATACTAGTTACGAGTATACTATCTCTTTATCAACCAGTCTATATATTAGCAGCAGACACAGTACAGTGCGGTAGTTCACGGCTGTGGCTACCTCTGTGTCAGCACTCGGCAGCCCGTCCATAATTGTATATACCACCTAACCGTGGTTTTTTTTCTTTCTTTATACATACATACTAGTTACGAGTATACTATCTCTTTATCAACCAGTCTATATATTAGCAGCAGACACAGTACAGTGCGGTAGTTCACGGCTGTGGCTACCTCTGTGTCGGCACTCGGCAGCCCGTCCATAATTGTATACTAGTATCCAATCCATCCATCTCCATTGTTTACCTGAGGTGCCTTTTAGTTGTGCCTATTAAAATATGGAGAACAAAAATGTTGAGGTTCCAAAATTAGGGAAAGATCAAGATCCACTTCCACCTCGTGCTGAAGCTGCTGCCACTAGTCATGGCCGAGACGATGAAATGCCAGCAACGTCGTCTGCCAAGGCCGATGCCCAATGGCATAGTACAGAGCATGTCAAAACCAAAACACCAAATATCAGTAAAAAAAGGACTCCAAAACCTAAAATAAAATTGTCGGAGGAGAAGCGTAAACTTGCCAATATGCCATTTACCACACGGAGTGGCAAGGAACGGCTGAGGCCCTGGCCTATGTTCATGGCTAGTGGTTCAGCTTCACATGAGGATGGAAGCACTCAGCCTCTCGCTAGAAAACTGAAAAGACTCAAGCTGGCAAAAGCACCGCAAAGAACTGTGCGTTCTTTGAAATCCCAAATCCACAAGGAGAGTCCAATTGTGTCGGTTGCGATGCCTGACCTTCCCAACACTGGACGTGAAGAGCATGCGCCTTCCACCATTTGCACGCCCCCTGCAAGTGCTGGAAGGAGCACCCGCAGTCCAGTTCCTGATAGTCAGATTGAAGATGTCAGTGTTGAAGTACACCAGGATGAGGAGGATATGGGTGTTGCTGGCGCTGGGGAGGAAATTGACCAGGAGGATTCTGATGGTGAGGTGGTTTGTTTAAGTCAGGCACCCGGGGAGACACCTGTTGTCCGTGGGAGGAATATGGCCGTTGACATGCCAGGTGAAAATACCAAAAAAATCAGCTCTTCGGTGTGGAGGTATTTCACCAGAAATGCGGACAACAGGTGTCAAGCCGTGTGTTCCCTTTGTCAAGCTGTAATAAGTAGGGGTAAGGACGTTAACCACCTCGGAACATCCTCCCTTATACGTCACCTGCAGCGCATTCATAATAAGTCAGTGACAAGTTCAAAAACTTTGGGTGACAGCGGAAGCAGTCCACTGACCAGTAAATCCCTTCCTCTTGTAACCAAGCTCACGCAAACCACCCCACCAACTCCCTCAGTGTCAATTTCCTCCTTCCCCAGGAATGCCAATAGTCCTGCAGGCCATGTCACTGGCAATTCTGACGAGTCCTCTCCTGCCTGGGATTCCTCCGATGCATCCTTGCGTGTAACGCCTACTGCTGCTGGCGCTGCTGTTGTTGCCGCTGGGAGTCGATGGTCATCCCAGAGGGGAAGTCGTAAGCCCACTTGTACTACTTCCAGTAAGCAATTGACTGTTCAACAGTCCTTTGCGAGGAAGATGAAATATCACAGCAGTCATCCTACTGCAAAGCGGATAACTGAGTCCTTGACAACTATGTTGGTGTTAGACGTGCGTCCGGTATCCGCCGTTAGTTCACAGGGAACTAGACAATTTATTGAGGCAGTGTGCCCCCGTTACCAAATACCATCTAGGTTCCACTTCTCTAGGCAGGCGATACCGAGAATGTACACGGACGTCAGAAAAAGACTCACCAGTGTCCTAAAAAATGCAGTTGTACCCAATGTCCACTTAACCACGGACATGTGGACAAGTGGAGCAGGGCAGGGTCAGGACTATATGACTGTGACAGCCCACTGGGTAGATGTATGGACTCCCGCCGCAAGAACAGCAGCGGCGGCACCAGTAGCAGCATCTCGCAAACGCCAACTCTTTCCTAGGCAGGCTACGCTTTGTATCACCGCTTTCCAGAATACGCACACAGCTGAAAACCTCTTACGGCAACTGAGGAAGATCATCGCGGAATGGCTTACCCCAATTGGACTCTCCTGTGGATTTGTGGCATCGGACAACGCCAGCAATATTGTGTGTGCATTAAATATGGGCAAATTCCAGCACGTCCCATGTTTTGCACATACCTTGAATTTGGTGGTGCAGAATTTTTTAAAAAACGACAGGGGCGTGCAAGAGATGCTGTCGGTGGCCAGAAAAATTGCGGGACACTTTCGGCGTACAGGCACCACGTACAGAAGACTGGAGCACCACCAAAAACTACTGAACCTGCCCTGCCATCATCTGAAGCAAGAAGTGGTAACGAGGTGGAATTCAACCCTCTATATGCTTCAGAGGTTGGAGGAGCAGCAAAAGGCCATTCAAGCCTATACAATTGAGCACGATATAGTAGGTGGAATGCACCTGTCTCAAGTGCAGTGGAGAATGATTTCAACGTTGTGCAAGGTTCTGATGCCCTTTGAACTTGCCACACGTGAAGTCAGTTCAGACACTGCCAGCCTGAGTCAGGTCATTCCCCTCATCAGGCTTTTGCAGAAGAAGCTGGAGGCATTGAAGAAGGAGCTAAAAGGGAGCGATTCCGCAAGGCATGTGGGACTTGTGGATGCAGCCCTTAATTCGCTTAACAAGGATTCACGGGTGGTCAATCTGTTGAAATCAGAGCACTACATTTTGGCCACCGTGCTCGATCCTAGATTTAAAGCCTACCTTGGATCTCTCTTTCCGGCAGACACAGGTCTGCTGGGGTTGAAAGACCTGCTGGTGACAAAATTGTCAAGTCAAGCGGAACGCGACCTGTCAACATCTCCTCCTTCACATTCTCCCGCAACTGGGGGTGCGAGGAAAAGGCTCAGAATTCCGAGCCCACCCGCTGGCGGTGATGCAGGGCAGTCTGGAGCGACTTCTGATGCTGACATCTGGTCCGGACTGAAGGACCTGACAACGATTACGGACATGTCGTCTACTGTCACTGCATATGATTCTCTCAACATTGATAGAATGGTGGAGGATTATATGAGTGACCGCATCCAAGTAGGCACGTCACACAGTCCGTACTTATACTGGCAGGAAAAAGAGGCAATTTGGAGGCCCTTGCACAAACTGGCTTTATTCTACCTAAGTTGCCCTCCCACAAGTGTGTACTCCGAAAGAGTGTTTAGTGCCGCCGCTCACCTTGTCAGCAATCGGCGTACGAGGTTACATCCAGAAAATGTGGAGAAGATGATGTTCATTAAAATGAATTATAATCAATTCCTCCGCGGAGACATTGACCAGCAGCAATTGCCTCCACAAAGTACACAGGGAGCTGAGATGGTGGATTCCAGTGGGGACGAATTGATAATCTGTGAGGAGGGGGATGTACACGGTGATATATCGGAGGGTGAAGATGAGGTGGACATCTTGCCTCTGTAGAGCCAGTTTGTGCAAGGAGAGATTAATTGCTTCTTTTTTGGGGGGGGTCCAAACCAACCCGTCATATCAGTCACAGTCGTGTGGCAGACCCTGTCACTGAACTGATGGGTTGGTTAAAGTGTGCATGTCCTGTTTTGTTTATACAACATAAGGGTGGGTGGGAGGGCCCAAGGACAATTCCATCTTGCACCTCTTTTTTCTTTTCTTTTTCTTTGCATCATGTGCTGATTGGGGAGGGTTTTTTGGAAGGGACATCCTGCGTGACACTGCAGTGCCACTCCTAGATGGGCCCGGTGTTTGTGTCGGCCACTAGGGTCGCTAATCTTACTCACACAGTCAGCTACCTCATTGCGCCTCTTTTTTTCTTTGCGTCATGTGCTGTTTGGGGAGGGTTTTTTGGAAGGGACATCCTGCGTGACACTGCAGTGCCACTCCTAGATGGGCCCGGTGTTTGTGTCGGCCACTAGGGTCGCTAATCTTACTCACACAGTCAGCTACCTCATTGCGCCTCTTTTTTTCTTTGCGTCATGTGCTGTTTGGGGAGGGTTTTTTGGAAGGGACATCCTGCGTGACACTGCAGTGCCACTCCTAGATGGGCCCGGTGTTTGTGTCGGCCACTAGGGTCGCTAATCTTACTCACACAGTCAGCTACCTCATTGCGCCTCTTTTTTTCTTTGCGTCATGTGCTGTTTGGGGAGGGTTTTTTGGAAGGGACATCCTGCGTGACACTGCAGTGCCACTCCTAGATGGGCCCGGTGTTTGTGTCGGCCACTAGGGTCGCTAATCTTACTCACACAGCTACCTCATTGCGCCTCTTTTTTTCTTTGCGTCATGTGCTGTTTGGGGAGGGTTTTTTGGAAGGGCCATCCTGCGTGACACTGCAGTGCCACTCCTAGATGGGCCCGGTGTTTGTGTCGGCCACTAGGGTCGCTAATCTTACTCACACAGCTACCTCATTGCGCCTCTTTTTTTCTTTGCGTCATGTGCTGTTTGGGGAGGGTTTTTTGGAAGGGACATCCTGCGTGACACTGCAGTGCCACTCCTAGATGGGCCCGGTGTTTGTGTCGGCCACTAGGGTCGCTAATCTTACTCACACAGTCAGCTACCTCATTGCGCCTCTTTTTTTCTTTGCGTCATGTGCTGTTTGGGGAGGGTTTTTTGGAAGGGACATCCTGCGTGACACTGCAGTGCCACTCCTAGATTGGCCCGGTGTTTGTGTCGGCCACTAGGGTCGCTAATCTTACTCACACAGCTACCTCATTGCGCCTCTTTTTTTCTTTGCGTCATGTGCTGTTTGGGGAGGGTTTTTTGGAAGGGCCATCCTGCGTGACACTGCAGTGCCACTCCTAGATGGGCCCGGTGTTTGTGTCGGCCACTAGGGTCGCTAATCTTACTCACACAGCTACCTCATTGCGCCTCTTTTTTTCTTTGCGTCATGTGCTGTTTGGGGAGGGTTTTTTGGAAGGGACATCCTGCGTGACACTGCAGTGCCACTCCTAGATGGGCCCGGTGTTTGTGTCGGCCACTAGGGTCGCTTATCTTACTCACACAGCGACCTCGGTGCAAATTTTAGGACTAAAAATAATATTGTGAGGTGTGAGGTATTCAGAATAGACTGAAAATGAGTGTAAATTATGGTTTTTGAGGTTAATAATACTTTGGGATCAAAATGACCCCCAAATTCTATGATTTAAGCTGTTTTTTAGTGTTTTTGGAAAAAAACACCCGAATCCAAAACACACCCGAATCCGACAAAAAAAATTCGGTGAGGTTTTGCCAAAACGCGTTCGAACCCAAAACACGGCCGCGGAACCGAACCCAAAACCAAAACACAAAACCCGAAAAATTTCAGGCGCTCATCTCTAATATATATATATATATATATATATATATATATATTTTCAGTCCTTGTGGAATTTGAAGAACATCCTTCTTTAGTGCAATTAATGTATCATAAGGGTAGACTTTTTGGAGAAATGTTACCAGGTAATAATATCACAATAATGTATATAAAAGAGGCTTTAAATGCCTGCCATGCGAAAAATTCAATTACTTGGATCATGGAACTTTTTATGTTCACCCTATAACAAATAAATAATAATTTAACCTGTTCCTCCTTGTACGTTATTTACTGTATGTCATCTTGTGCCACTGTGCGCTCTTGTATGTATAGTATGTCAAACTATAAGAACCTTCAGAGAGTGCAAGGCGCTACACAGATCGTTCATATGGGCTGCACTGTATGTAAAAAAACAATGAACAACCGGTAGCCAGACATTTTAAATCTGCTAAACATTCCTTGTCTCAACTGAAATATAAATTCCTAGGTCATGTTCCAGTATTAACAATAAGAGTCAGGAATCGAGCTAAGCTCCTGGCACAGAAGGAAACCAAATAGATTGACCTGCTTAACACATTGGCACTACAAAGACTGAATGAAAAAAATAGCTTGAAATATCTTTCTTTAACAGTGTACATTAAGTGCCCCATTATCAGCTTCCTAATAGACAGAGATCATTTACATATCATTATTCATGGGTATATTATGAATATCTTATTATATGTAGAGATGAGCGCCTGAAATTTTTCGGGTTTTGTGTTTTGGTTTTGGGTTCGGTTCCGCGGCCGTGTTTTGGGTTCGAACGCGTTTTGGCAAAACCTCACCGAATTATTTTTGTCGGATTCGGGTGTGTTTTGGATTCGGGTGTTTTTTTCCAAAAACACTAAAAAACAGCTTAAATCATAGAATTTGGGGGTCATTTTGATCCCAAAGTATTATTAACCTCAAAAACCATAATTTACACTCATTTTCAGTCTATTCTGAATACCTCACACCTCACAATATTATTTTTAGTCCTAAAATTTGCACCGAGGTCGCTGTGTGAGTAAGATAAGCGACCCTAGTGGCCGACACAAACACCGGGCCCATCTAGGAGTGGCACTGCAGTGTCACGCAGGATGTCCCTTCCAAAAAACCCTCCCCAAACAGCACATGACGCAAAGAAAAAAAGAGGCGCAATGAGGTAGCTGTGTGAGTAAGATTAGCGACCCTAGTGGCCGACACAAACACCGGGCCCATCTAGGAGTGGCACTGCAGTGTCACGCAGGATGTCCCTTCCAAAAAACCCTCCCCAATCAGCACATGATGCAAAGAAAAAGAAAAGAAAAAAGAGGTGCAAGATGGAATTATCCTTGGGCCCTCCCACCCACCCTTATGTTGTATAAACAAAACAGGACATGCACACTTTAACCAACCCATCATTTCAGTGACAGGGTCTGCCACACGACTGTGACTGATATGACGGGTTGGTTTGGACCCCCCCCAAAAAAGAAGCAATTAATCTCTCCTTGCACAAACTGGCTCTACAGAGGCAAGATGTCCACCTTATCTTCACCCTCCGATATATCACCGTGTACATCCCCCTCCTCACAGATTATCAATTCGTCCCCACTGGAATCCACCATCTCAGCTCCCTGTGTACTTTGTGGAGGCAATTGCTGCTGGTCAATGTCTCCGCGGAGGAATTGATTATAATTCATTTTAATGAACATCATCTTCTCCACATTTTCTGGATGTAACCTCGTACGCCGATTGCTGACAAGGTGAGCGGCGGCACTAAACACTCTTTCGGAGTACACACTTGTGGGAGGGCAACTTAGGTAGAATAAAGCCAGTTTGTGCAAGGGCCTCCAAATTGCCTCTTTTTCCTGCCAGTATAAGTACGGACTGTGTGACGTGCCTACTTGGATGCGGTCACTCATATAATCCTCCACCATTCTATCAATGTTGAGAGAATCATATGCAGTGACAGTAGACGACATGTCCGTAATCGTTGGCAGGTCCTTCAGTCCGGACCAGATGTCAGCATCAGCAGTCGCTCCAGACTGCCCTGCATCACCGCCAGCGGGTGGGCTCGGAATTCTGAGCCTTTTCCTCGCACCCCCAGTTGCGGGAGAATGTGAAGGAGGAGATGTTGACAGGTCGCGTTCCGCTTGACTTGACAATTTTGTCACCAGCAGGTCTTTCAACCCCAGCAGACCTGTGTCTGCCGGAAAGAGAGATCCAAGGTAGGCTTTAAATCTAGGATCGAGCACGGTGGCCAAAATGTAGTGCTCTGATTTCAACAGATTGACCACCCGTGAATCCTTGTTAAGCGAATTAAGGGCTGCATCCACAAGTCCCACATGCCTAGCGGAATCGCTCCGTGTTAGCTCCTTCTTCAATGCCTCCAGCTTCTTCTGCAAAAGCCTGATGAGGGGAATGACCTGACTCAGGCTGGCAGTGTCTGAACTGACTTCACGTGTGGCAAGTTCAAAGGGCATCAGAACCTTGCACAACGTTGAAATCATTCTCCACTGCACTTGAGACAGGTGCATTCCATCTCCTATATCGTGCTCAATTGTATAGGCTTGAATGGCCTTTTGCTGCTCCTCCAACCTCTGAAGCATATAGAGGGTTGAATTCCACCTCGTTACCACTTCTTGCTTCAGATGATGGCAGGGCAGGTTCAGTAGTTTTTGGTGGTGCTCCAGTCTTCTGTACGTGGTGCCTGTACGCCGAAAGTGTCCCGCAATTTTTCTGGCCACCGACAGCATCTCTTGCACGCCCCTGTCGTTTTTTAAAAAATTCTGCACCACCAAATTCAAGGTATGTGCAAAACATGGGACGTGCTGGAATTTGCCCATATTTAATGCACACACAATATTGCTGGCGTTGTCCGATGCCACAAATCCACAGGAGAGTCCAATTGGGGTAAGCCATTCCGCGATGATCTTCCTCAGTTGCCGTAAGAGGTTTTCAGCTGTGTGCGTATTCTGGAAAGCGGTGATACAAAGCGTAGCCTGCCTAGGAAAGAGTTGGCGTTTGCGAGATGCTGCTACTGGTGCCGCCGCTGCTGTTCTTGCGGCGGGAGTCCATACATCTACCCAGTGGGCTGTCACAGTCATATAGTCCTGACCCTGCCCTGCTCCACTTGTCCACATGTCCGTGGTTAAGTGGACATTGGGTACAACTGCATTTTTTAGGAGACTGGTGAGTCTTTTTCTGACGTCCGTGTACATTCTCGGTATCGCCTGCCTAGAGAAGTGGAACCTAGATGGTATTTGGTAACGGGGGCACACTGCCTCAATAAATTGTCTAGTTCCCTGTGAACTAACGGCGGATACCGGACGCACGTCTAACACCAACATAGTTGTCAAGGACTCAGTTATCCGCTTTGCAGTAGGATGACTGCTGTGATATTTCATCTTCCTCGCAAAGGACTGTTGAACAGTCAATTGCTTACTGGAAGTAGTACAAGTGGGCTTACGACTTCCCCTCTGGGATGACCATCGACTCCCAGCGGCAACAACAGCAGCGCCAGCAGCAGTAGGCGTTACACGCAAGGATGCATCGGAGGAATCCCAGGCAGGAGAGGACTCGTCAGACTTGCCAGTGACATGGCCTGCAGGACTATTGGCATTCCTGGGGAAGGAGGAAATTGACACTGAGGGAGTTGGTGGGGTGGTTTGCGTGAGCTTGGTTACAAGAGGAAGGGATTTACTGGTCAGTGGACTGCTTCCGCTGTCACCCAAAGTTTTTGAACTTGTCACTGACTTATTATGAATGCGCTGCAGGTGACGTATAAGGGAGGATGTTCCGAGGTGGTTAACGTCCTTACCCCTACTTATTACAGCTTGACAAAGGGAACACACGGCTTGACACCTGTTGTCCGCATTTCTGGTGAAATACCTCCACACCGAAGAGCTGATTTTTTTGGTATTTTCACCTGGCATGTCAACGGCCATATTCCTCCCACGGACAACAGGTGTCTCCCCGGGTGCCTGACTTAAACAAACCACCTCACCATCAGAATCCTCCTGGTCAATTTCCTCCCCAGCGCCAGCAACACCCATATCCTCCTCATCCTGGTGTACTTCAACACTGACATCTTCAATCTGACTATCAGGAACTGGACTGCGGGTGCTCCTTCCAGCACTTGCAGGGGGCATGCAAATAGTGGAAGGCGCATGCTCTTCACGTCCAGTGTTGGGAAGGTCAGGCATCGCAAACGACACAATTGGACTCTCCTTGTGGATTTGGGATTTCAAAGAACGCACAGTTCTTTGCGGTGCTTTTGCCAGCTTGAGTCTTTTCAGTTTTCTAGCGAGAGGCTGAGTGCTTCCATCCTCATGTGAAGCTGAACCACTAGCCATGAACATAGGCCAGGGCCTCAGCCGTTCCTTGCCACTCCGTGTGGTAAATGGCATATTGGCAAGTTTACGCTTCTCCTCCGACAATTTTATTTTAGGTTTTGGAGTCCTTTTTTTTCTGATATTTGGTGTTTTGGATTTGACATGCTCTGTACTATGACATTGGGCATCGGCCTTGGCAGACGACGTTGCTGGCATTTCATCGTCTCGGCCATGACTAGTGGCAGCAGCTTCAGCACGAGGTGGAAGTGGATCTTGATCTTTCCCTAATTTTGGAACCTCAACTTTTTTGTTCTCCATATTTTATAGGCAGAACTAAAAGGCACCTCAGGTAAACAATGGAGATGGATGGATTGGATACTAGTATACAATTATGGACGGACTGCCACGGTTAGGTGGTATAAAAAAACCACGGTTAGGTGGTATATATTATAATAATAATACAATTATGGATGGACGGACTGCCTGCCGACTGCCGACACAGAGGTAGCCACAGCCGTGAACTACCGCACTGTACACTGGTTGATAAAGAGATAGTAGTATACTCGTAACAACTAGTATGACACTATGACGACGGTATAAAGAATGAAAAAAAAACCACGGTTAGGTGGTATATATTATAATAATAATACAATTATGGATGGACGGACTGCCTGCCGACTGCCGACACAGAGGTAGCCACAGCCGTGAACTACCGCACTGTACACTGGTTGATAAAGAGATAGTAGTATACTCGTAACAACTAGTATGACACTATGACGACGGTATAAAGAATGAAAAAAAAACCACGGTTAGGTGGTATATATTATAATAATAATACAATTATGGATGGACGGACTGCCTGCCGACTGCCGACACAGAGGTAGCCACAGCCGTGAACTACCGCACTGTACACTGGTTGATAAAGAGATAGTAGTATACTCGTAACAACTAGTATGACACTATGACGACGGTATAAAGAATGAAAAAAAAACCACGGTTAGGTGGTATATATTATAATAATAATACAATTATGGATGGACGGACTGCCTGCCGACTGCCGACACAGAGGTAGCCACAGCCGTGAACTACCGCACTGTACACTGGTTGATAAAGAGATAGTAGTATACTCGTAACAACTAGTATGACACTATGACGACGGTATAAAGAATGAAAAAAAAACCACGGTTAGGTGGTATATATTATAATAATAATACAATTATGGATGGACGGACTGCCTGCCGACTGCCGACACAGAGGTAGCCACAGCCGTGAACTACCGCACTGTACACTGGTTGATAAAGAGATAGTAGTATACTCGTAACAACTAGTATGACACTATGACGACGGTATAAAGAATGAAAAAAAAACCACGGTTAGGTGGTATATATTATAATAATAATACAATTATGGATGGACGGACTGCCTGCCGACTGCCGACACAGAGGTAGCCACAGCCGTGAACTACCGCACTGTACACTGGTTGATAAAGAGATAGTAGTATACTCGTAACAACTAGTATGACACTATGACGACGGTATAAAGAATGCAAAAAAAACCACAGTTAGGTGGTATATATTATAATAATAATACAATTATGGATGGACGGACTGCCTGCCGACTGCCGACACAGAGGTAGCCACAGCCGTGAACTACCGCACTGTACACTGGTTGATAAAGAGATAGTAGTATACTCGTAACAACTAGTATGACACTATGACGGTATAAAGAATGAAAAAAAAACCACGGTTAGGTGGTATATATTATAATAATAATACAATTATGGATGGACGGACTGCCTGCCGACTGCCGACACAGAGGTAGCCACAGCCGTGAACTACCGCACTGTACACTGGTTGATAAAGAGATAGTAGTATACTCGTAACAATTAGGATGACACTATGACGGTATAAAGAATGAAAAAAAAACCACGGTTAGGTGGTAGGTATATAATAATAAATAATACAATTCTGGTCGGACGGACTGCCTGCCGTGTGCCGACACAGAGGTAGCCACAGCCGTGAACTACCGCACTGTACACTGGTTGATAAACAGATAGTAGTATACTCGTAACAATTAGGATGACACTATGACGGTATAAAGAATGAAAAAAAAAACCACGGTTAGGTGGTAGGTATATAATAATAAATAATACAATTCTGGTCGGACGGACTGCCTGCCGTGTGCCGACACAGAGGTAGCCACAGCCGTGAACTACCGCACTGTACACTGGTTGATAAAGAGATAGTAGTATACTCGTAACAATTAGGATGACACTATGACGGTATAAAGAATGAAAAAAAAACCACGGTTAGGTGGTAGGTATATAATAATAAATAATACAATTCTGGTCGGACGGACTGCCTGCCGTGTGCCGACACAGAGGTAGCCACAGCCGTGAACTACCGCACTGTACACTGGTTGATAAAGAGATAGTAGTATACTCGTAACAATTAGGATGACACTATGACGGTATAAAGAATGAAAAAAAAACCACGGTTAGGTGGTAGGTATATAATAATAAATAATACAATTCTGGTCGGACGGACTGCCTGCCGTGTGCCGACACAGAGGTAGCCACAGCCGTGAACTACCGCACTGTACACTGGTTGATAAAGAGATAGTAGTATACTCGTAACAATTAGGATGACACTATGACGGTATAAAGAATGAAAAAAAAACCACGGTTAGGTGGTAGGTATATAATAATAAATAATACAATTCTGGTCGGACGGACTGCCTGCCGTGTGCCGACACAGAGGTAGCCACAGCCGTGAACTACCGCACTGTACTGTGTCTGCTGCTAATATAGACTGGTTGATATTTAAAGAGATATTAGTAGTATACAACAATACTATACTGGTGGTCAGGCACTGGTCACCACTCCTGCAGCAAAAGTGTGCACTGTTAATTAATATAATTGTACTCCTGGCTCCTGCTAACAACCTGCAGTGCTCCCCAGTCTCCCCCACAATTAATTATAAGCTTTTAATTTATACATTGATGACTGTGCAGCACACTGGGCTGAGCTGAGTGCACACAGACTGAGTCACACTGTGTGACTGACTGTGCTGTGTATCGTTTTTTTTTTCAGGCAGAGAACGGATATAGCAGAGAGAAGTGAACGGATATATTATATTAAATAAAAGTTAACTAGCAACTGCACTGGTCACTGACTGTGGTAAACTAACTCTGTCTGCGACTCTGCACAATCTCTCTCTATCTAATCTATCTATCTCTATTCTAATGGAGAGGACGCCAGACACGTCCTCTCCCTATCAATCTCAATGCACGAGTGAAAATGGCGGCGACGCGCGGCTCCTTATATAGAATCCGAGTCTCGCGATAGAATCCGAGCCTCGCGAGAATCCGACAGCGTCATGATGACGTTCGGGCGCGCTCGGGTTAACCGAGCAAGGCGGGAAGATCCGAGTCGCTCGGACCCGTGGAAAAAAAAGTGAAGTTCGTGCGGGTTCGGATTCAAAGAAACCGAACCCGCTCATCTCTAATTATATGTTGATTTCCGATTATTGAGTATGCATTGATTTTTACTTTTGTATCTTTTTTGACTAAACATATTACCATTTACACATTGCACATACAGTATACACTTGTGTACCTTAACACTGTTTATGTACATGTATAATCCCGTTGCTGACTCATTGAATGTAGATAGGGCCGGGAGTCCGAGGTCCAGTCACGTCCCTGAAGCTGTTGCCTCCCGGACATCCGGCACACTACTGCCTTCCTTTTGTGCAGACAACACAGGGTCTGAGTCACTTTTGCATACTATTTAAGGCAGGCATGTCCAAACTGCAGCCCTCCAGCTGTTGAGAAACTACACATCACAGCATGCCCTGACACAACTTTAGCATTCTCTGACAGCAAAACTGTGTCAGGGCAAGTTGGTATATGTAGTTTCACAACAGCTGGAGGGCCGCAGTTTGGACATGTCTGATTTAAGGTACTGTAAGATGGTATCAATGGGGGTCATTCCGACCCATTCGCATGCAGCGGTTCTTCGCTGCAATGCGAACGGGTCAGAAATGCGCATGTGCGGCAGATGCATTGCGCTCACACGTCATTGTGCTGCAATGATAGTCGCCAGGCCAAGACACCGCCAGCGTGAAAAGTGATCGCAACGGCTATCTCAAGAAGACAGACAGGCGGGAGGCGTTCCAGGGTGGATACTCACCGTTTTCCAGGCTTGGTGAGTCCAACACAGGCGTGTCCAGGCGTTTGGAGGGCGGATGTCTGATGTCACTGCCGGGACCTTCATCGCTGAATCCGTCACACAGGGTAAGTAGCTGTAGGGCTAGTCTTGTTTTACTTGAAACCTTTTTAGCATAGCAGGGCTGCACAAGTGATCGTAGCCCTGCTATGCTAAAATATACTCCCCCATAGGCGGCGTCAGGTTGATCGCATGAGCAGCAAAAAGTTGCTACGTGCGATCCACTCAGAATGGCCCCCAATGTCTGTTTTAATGTTTGTGCAAAACACCAGTGCATTGTAACGTCGCTATTACTTTGCCTGCACTGATGTCTTAATGTACAAAGGACCTAATTCAGCTTGAGACGCTAAATAACACAGACGCAGTGCAAACTGTGACAATTTGCGAGCATACGCAAATCTGCTAACATAAGGAGAACACACCCGCACCACAAATGCTCATGAAAAAAAAACAACTACAGAAAAGAGGAGGCACCTGAAGAATGTAGCAATGTAGCAAAACCACTGTCTATCTAGTCATAGGTTGGCGTATTATTGCAAATTAGCGAACATTCGCAAAATACCATCAGAAGTTGTTTATTTAACCACCTTCCACCTAAGAAATATCTAACCCATACTGGATAGCTTAATGTCATCCCATTAGGCAATCAAGACATCAAACATTGCAAAATGTGCCTTTTGAATACTTAATTACTCAATTCAATTAAATGTTATTAAACAATGAAGGCACCAAACATATGGATAGAGCAAGCTTGAAGTCTTAAAGTGTGTACACACGATGAGATTCAGGCTAACCCCGAATCTCACTATGCGATAGGGATTGTGGTCGGTATTGCAAGCCTAGATGACTGTGCTAGCGATATTATGTATGATTTTGGCTAAGTGTCAATTTTGACTATACTTTTAAACTAGATAGTCAAAATTGACATGCCTGCACAGTCTATCTAGGCTTGCGATACCGACTTCGCGGGACTGCGCATCGGTATCGCATGAGGATCGCAAGATGACTTTCACCTTGCAATCTGCACTAACTTTTCTTGCTACTTTGACTATATAGCAAAAATCGAAAGAAAAAAACTCACTGTGTGTACACACCTTTAATAGCTGAAGAACCTTGCCAGTAAAAACCCCATAATATTTATACTGTACAGTATACGGAGAGAGAGAGAGAGAGAGAGAGAGAGAGAGAGAGAGAGAGAGAGAGAGAGAGTGAGGAGAGAGAGAGAGTATAAAAAAAAGACAGATAGCTAAATAGATTTTTGGAAATAAAACACCACACACCACATTTTTCTTAATTTTTTACTTTTTCTTTAAAACAGTATAAAATATAACAATATCATAAAATACACAGCAACACAAAAAATGTAAGTTAATTGTACAGATTTTGAAGAAAGAGAATGCTGTCCTGCAGCAATTTTACTGTTTCCAAAATAGGGCCTAACTCAGACCTGATCGCAGCAGCAACATTTTTCTCTAATGAGCAAAACCATGTGCAGTGCAGGAGGGGTAGACATAACGTGACGTGAGAGTTAGATTTGGGTGGGGTGTGTTCAAACTGAAATCTAAATTGCAGTGTAAAACTAAAGCAGCCAGTATTTTCCCTGCACACAAACAATATAACCCACCCAAATCTAACTCTCTCTGCACATGTTATATCTGCCCCCCATGCAGTGCACATGGTTTCAGTGGGGGCTTGAGGTTTAGAGAAGGATTGAGAAGGGGCTGGAGGTGAAGAGTGGGATTGAGAGGGGGCTGGAGGTGTAGAGGTGCACCGTCTTTGTTGCTGTCGTAGTTCTCTACCTAAAGAAGAAAAGGTAAAATATAAATGAACAAAAAAATAGTTATATTGATCTTGTGGACCTTTCTGTGCATATAGGGAAATGTACCCTAGGTGAGTTCTAATTTTAAGAGACTACTACTGGGTCATATAAGAAGTGAGAGCAGCATGAGATTAAGAAACCTTTATGTGAATGCATCTCATTTTATAGGGGTGAGTCCAAAGGCTCCTTTGATATCGGTGATATAATCTGACAGCCACTTTGGGATAATTGTCTCCTTGCTGTTCTTTATTTTGAAGCCAACAGGACATCGATAATAGGATTCTCCTGGGAAGTTCTAGCAGCACTTGAAAAACACTTACCTTTGTGTTTTTATATGGAGACAGGTTTACAATGGTAAGACTGTTGGGCTGCAACTTTCACTTTCAACGCTTACTACTCACTCACATACTGTTCATGCAAACACAATATACACTTTTGCAAAAATATGCATAGCCATTGCTAAAAACTACTTGCGGTGTGAAATGCTGGCTCTTAAGCATTCCAGCTGGACGATTGACATGTGGACGCCAGTCCGCAAGCGGATCTGCCTGCGGACATACTAATACACAGTCCTTTTCACAGCACTCGGGACATAGGGCACAGCCCTTGCACCAGTTCATCTCCGTGGTGAGCAGGAGAAGCTCCCTCATGTTGAAGGCTGCAGCTCTCATGATGGCAATGGCGTTTTTGCCTAGTTGCCAAT
This sequence comes from Pseudophryne corroboree, assembly GCF_028390025.1. Lineage (NCBI taxonomy): Eukaryota > Metazoa > Chordata > Amphibia > Anura > Myobatrachidae > Pseudophryne > Pseudophryne corroboree. Next base: position 272,557,075 of record NC_086451.1, on the reverse strand, counting down.
ATTTATGTATTATGGTTGCTGGTGATTGACCACCTTTCTTAAAATTAGTGATGAGCGGGTTCGGATCCTCGGTATCCGAACCCGGCCGAGCTTCACCTTTTTTTTCACGGGTCCGAGCAACTCGGATCCTCCCGCCTTGCTCGGTTAACCCGAGCGCGCCCGAACGTCATCATCCCGCGGTCGGATTCTCGCGAGATTCGTATTCTATATAAGGAGCCACGCGTCACCGCCATTTTTCACTCGTGTATTGGAGATGATCGTGAGAGGACGTGGCTGGATCCTCTCAGTTTCTATGTTCAGTGGGCTGCAAATTGTGCTGCAAATATCTGTGCTCAGTGTGCTGCAAATATCTGTGCTCAGTGTGCTGCAAGTGCAAATATCTACTTTCTCTGCCTGAAAAACGCTCCATATCTGACTGTGCTCAGTGTGCTGCAAATATCTGTGCTCAGTGTGCTAATTGCTTTATTGTGGGGACTGGGGACCAGCAGTATTATATAGTAGGAGGACAGTGCAGAGTTTTGCTGACCAGTGACCAGTGACCACCAGTATTATACGTTCTATGCCTGAAAAACGCTCCATATCTGTGTTTCATTGTAGTATATAGTAGGAGGACAGTGCAGAATTTTGCTTACCACCAGTATAACTATATATATTCCAGTACGGTACAGTAGTCCACTGCTCTACCTACCTCTGTGTCGTCAAGTATACTATCCATCCATACCTGTGGTGCATTTCAGGTTTGCACAGTTTGCTGACCACCAGTATATACTATATAGCAGTACGGTACAGTAGGCAGGGCCGAAACTAGGGTTTCTGTCACCCGGGGCAAGGCAGTCATTTGCCAAACCCCCCCCCCCACCCACCCCACCCGTCTCCCAATATACAGAAATACATCCTCCCATACATGTACACACTATCAATAATACACAGTATGGTACATATCTACAAATCTACACAGCCCCTGAATATACACATACTACCAAAATAAACATATATATGTGCCCCTGTATATGCACATACCCCAGTAGACTGTGGTTAAATACACCCCTCCTATACATACAAATGAAGTACCCACCCCGGGTACTTCAGCATACACACACAACACCGGGTTACGCTGCACTGCTTCAGTACACCCACACACAGAGTTACTCTGCACTGCTCCAGCAGACACACACAGTAGGTTACACTGCAATGCTCCAGTATACACACATGCACCGTGTTACACTGGACTGCTCCAGCACACACACACACACACACACACACACACACACACACACACACACACACACACACGGGTACACTGGACTGCTCCAGTACACACACAGGGTTACACTGCACTACTCCAGCACACACACACACACACACACACACACACACACACACACACACACACACACTGGGTTACACTGCACTGCTCCAGTACACCCACACACAGAGTTACTCTGCACTGCTCCAGCAGACACACACAGTAGGTTACACTGCAATGCTCCAGTATACACACATGCACCGTGTTACACTGGACTGCTCCAGCACACACACACACACACACACACACATGGGTACACTGGACTGCTCCAGTACACACACAGGGTTACACTGCACTACTCCAGCACACACGCACACATACGCGGTTACACTGCACTGCTCTAGTACAAACACAGGGTTACACTGCACTGCTCCAGCAGACACACACTGCGTCACACTAAACTGCTCCAGCCCACATACATGCACGAACACACACACAGGGTTACACTGCAATACTCCAGCAGACACACACTAGGTAACACTGGACTGCTCCAGCACATGCACACACACACACACACACACACACACACACACGATTACACTTCCACTGCAACACACATACACACAGGGTTACACTGAACTGCTCCAGCACACGCACACACACACACACACACACACACACACACACACACGGTTACACTTCACTACTCCAACACACATACACACAGGGTTACACTGCACTGCTTCAACACACACACACAGGGTTACACTGCACTGCTTCAACATACACATACAGGGTTACACTGCACTGCTCCAACACATGCACACACACAGGGTTACACTGCACTGCTCCAACACACATACACACAGGGTTACACTGAACTGCTCCAGCACACGCACACACACACACAGGGTTACACTTCACTGCTCCAACACACATACAAACAGGGCTACACTGCACTGCTTCATCAATGTTGAAGGAGTGAAGTGTAACCCTGTGTGTGTATGTTGACAACATACACACACAGGGTTACACTGCACTGCTCCAAAACACACACACACACACACACACACACACACACTCACTCACTCACGGTTACACTGCACTGCTCAAACACACTAAGTTAAAGTACACTGTCTGCACACACACATATTGTACATATACAGCTGCCTCTCCCTACCTTTACACACTTCTAGTGCTGATCTTCTATATCAGTCAGGGCCCCCTCCTCTCCATTTCTGAAGCGTGCTGTAACACACACACACAGAGCTGGCACATTATGTGTGTGAAGCGGCGCCTGTGTGAAGCGGGAAGCATCTCTACGGACGCGTCCTTGGTGCAGCGGAGCGGTATGGCGCCTCTTCAACCCTGCGCCATCCTGCACTGCTAGTTGAAGTTCCCGCTTACTGCCTCGCGCCGGAGCCCTCTCCTTTTCCGCGCCCAGGTCGTGTGCCCCCTAGCCCCCCCCCCCCCTCCTAGATGCGGCTCTGCAGTAGGCCACTGCTCTACCTACCTCTGTGTCGTCAAGTATACTATCCATCCATACCTGTGGTGCATTTCAGTTTTGCACGGTTTGCTGACCACCAGTATATACGTATATAGCAGTACGGTACAGTAGGCCACTGCTCTACCTACCTCTGTGTCGTCAAGTATACCATCCATCCATACCTGTGGTGCATTTCAGTTTTGCACAGTTTGCTGTCCACCAGTATATAATATATAGCAGTACGGTACAGTAGGCCACTGCTCTACCTTCCTCTGTGTCGTCAAGTATACTATCCATCCATACCTGTGGTGCATTTCAGTTTTGCACAGTTTGCTGACCACCAGTATATAATATATAGCAGTACGGTACAGTAGGCCACTGCTCTACCTACCTCTGTGTCGTCAAGTATACTATCCATACATACCTGTGGTGCATTTAAGTTTTGCACAGTTTGCTGACCACCAGTATATACTATATAGCAGTACGGTACAGTAGGCCACTGCTCTACCTACCTCTGTGTCGTCAAGTATACTATCCATCCATACCTGTGGTGCATTTCAGTTTTGCACAGTTTGCTGTCCACCAGTATATAATATATAGCAGTACGGTACAGTAGGCCACTGCTCTACCTACCTCTGTGTCGTCAAGTATACTATCCATCCATACCTGTGGTGCATTTCAGTTTTGCACAGTTTGCTGACCACCAGTATATACTATATAGCAGTATGGTACAGTAGGCCACTGCTCTACCTACCTCTGTGTCGTCAAGTATACTATTCATACATACCTGTGGTGCATTTCAGTTTTGGACAGTTTGCTGACCACCAGTATATACTATATAGCAGTGCGGTACAGTAGGCCACTGCTCTACCTACCTCTGTGTCGTCGAGTATACTATCCATCCATACCTGTGGTGCATTTCAGTTTTGCACAGTTTGCTGTCCACCAGTATATAATATATAGCAGTACGGTACAGTAGGCCACTGCTCTACCTACCTCTGTGTCATCAAGTATACTATCCATTCATACCTGTGGTGCATTTCAGTTGTGCGCAGTATATATAGTAGTAGGCCATTGCTATTGATATATTGCTGGCATATAATTCCACACATTAAAAAATGGAGAACAAAAACGTGGAGGGTAAAATAGGGAAAGATCAAGATCCACTTCCACCTCGTGCTGAAGCTGCTGCCACTAGTCATGGCCGAGACGATGAAATGCCATCAACGTCGTCTGCCAAGGCCGATGCCCAATGTCATAGTAGAGAGCATGTAAAATACAAAAAAATAAAGCTCAGTAAAATTACCCAAAAATCTAAATCAAAATGGTCTGAGGAGAAGCGTAAACTTGCCAATGTGCCATTTACAACACGGAGTGGCAAAGAACGGCTGAGGCCCTGGCCTATGTTCAAGGCTAGTGGTTCAGCTTCACCTGAGGATGGAAGCACTCATCCTCCTGCTAGAAAACTTAAAAGAGTTAAGATGGCAAAAGCACAGCAAAGAACTGTGCGTTCTTCTAAATCACAAAGCCCCAAGGAGAGTCCAATTGTTTTGGTTGCGATGCCTGACCTTCCCAACACTGGACAGGAAGAGGTTGCACCTTCCACCATTTGCACGCCCCGTGCAAGTGCTGGAAGGAGCACCCGCAGTCCAGTTCCTGATAGTCAAATTGAAGATGTCACTGTTGAAGTACACCAGGATGAGGATATGGGTGTTGCTGGCGCTGGGGAGGATATTGACAAGGAGGATTCTGATGGTGAGGTGGTTTGTTTCAGTCAGGCACCCGGGGAGACATCTGTTGTCCGTGGAATGAAATTGGCCATTGACATGCCTGGTCAAAATACAAAAAAAATCACCTCTTCGGTGTGGAATTATTTCAACAGAAATGCGGACAACTGGTGTCAAGCCGTGTGTTGCCTTTGTCAAGCTGTAATAAGTAGGGGTAAGGACGTTAACCACCTAGGAACATCCTCCCTTATACGTCACCTGGACCGCATTCATCAGAAGTCAGTGACAAGTACAAAAACTTTGGATGACAGCAGAAGCAGTCCACTGACCACTAAATCCCTTCCTCTTGTAACCAAGCTCCGGCAAACCACACCACCAACTCCCTCAGTGTCAATTTCCTCCTTAGACAGGAAAGCCAATAGTCCTGCAGGCCATGTCACTGTCAGGTCTGACGAGTCCTCTCCTGCCTGGGATTCCTCCGATGCATCCTTGAGTGTAACGCCTACTGCTGCTGGCACTGCTGTTGTTGCTGCTGGGAGTCGATCGTCATCCCAGAGGGGAAGTCGGAAGACCACCTGTACTACTTCCAGTAAGCAATTGACTGTCTAACAGTCCTTTGCGAGGAAGATGAAATATCACAGCAGTCATCCTGCTGCAAAGCGGATAACTCAGGCCTTGGCAGCCTGGGCGGTGTTAAACGTGTTTCCGGTATCCACCATTAATTCACTGGAAACTAGAGAATTGCTTGAGGTACTGTGTCCCCGGTACCAAATACCATCTAGGTTCCATTTCTCTAGGCAGGCGATACCAAGAATGTAATCAGACGTCAGAAAAAGAGTTACCAGTGTCCTAAAAAATGCAGTTGTACCCAATGTCCACTTAACCACGGACATGTGGACAAGTGGAGCAGGCCATTCCCCTCATCAGGCTTTTGCAGAAGAAGCTGGAGACATTGAAGGAGGAGCTAAAACAGAGCGATTCCGCTAGGCATGTGGGACTTGTGGATGGAGCCCTTAATGCGCTTAACCAGGATTCACGGGTGGTCAATCTGTTGAAATCAGAGCACTACATTTTGGCCACCGTGCTCGATCCTAGATTTAAAACCTACGTTGTATCTCTCTTTCCAGCAGACACAAGTCTGCACAGGTTCAAAGACCTGCTGGTGAGAAAATTGTCAAGTCAAGCGGAACGTGACCCGTCAACAGCTCCTCCTTCACATTCTTCCGCAACTGGGGCTGCGAGGAAAAGGCTAAGAATTCCGAGCCCACCCGCTGGCGGTGATGCAGGGCAGTCTGGAGCGAGTGCTGACATCTGGTCCAGGCTGAAGGACCTGCCAACGATTACTGACATGTCGTCTACTGTCACTGCATATGATTCTGTCACCATTGAAAGAATGGTGGAGGATTATGTGAGTGACAGCATCCAAGTAGGCACGTCAGACAGTCCGTACGTATACTGGCAGGAAAAAGAGGCAATTTGGAGGCCCTTGCACAAACTGGCTTTATTTTATCTAAGTTGCCCCCCCCTCCAGTGTGTACTCCGAAAGAGTGTTTAGTGCAGCCGCTCACCTTGTCAGCAATCGGCGTACGAGGTTACTTCCAGAAAATGTGGAGAAGATGATGTTCATCAAAATGAATTATAATCAATTCCTCCGTGGAGACATTCACCAGCAATTGCCTCCAGAAAGTACACAGGGACCTGAGATGTTGGATTCCAGTGTGGACGAATTAATAATCTGTGAGGAGGGGGATGTACACAGTGAAAGGGGTGAGGAATCGGACGATGAGGAGGAGGTGGACATCTTGCCTCTGTAGAGCCAGTTTGTGCAAGGAGAGATTGATTGTTTCTTTTTTGGTGGGGGCCCAAACCAACCAGTCATTTCAGTCACAGTCGTGTGGCAGACCCTGTCGCTGAAATGATGGGTTCGTTAAAGTGTGCATGTCCTCTTTATACAACATAAGGGTGGGTGGGAGGGCCCAAGGACAATTCCATCTTGCACCTCTTTTTTCTTTCATTTTTCTTTGCATCATGTGCTGTTTGGGGACTATTTTTTTTGAACTGCCATCCTGCCTGACACTGCAGTGCCACTCCTAGATGGGCCAGGTGTTTGTGTTGGCCACTTGTGTCGCTTAGCTTAGCCATCCAGCGACCTTGGTGCACCACTTTTTTTCTTTGCATCATGTGCTGTTTGGGGACTAATTTTTAAATCTGCCATCCTGTCTGACACTGCAGTGCCACTCCTAGATGGGCCAGGTGTTTGTGTCGGCCACTTGTGTCGCTTAGCTTAGCCATCCAGCGACCTTGGTGCACCTCTCTTTTTCTTTGCATCATGTGCTGTTTGGGGACTATTTTTTAAATCTGACATCCTGTCTGACACTGCAGTGCCACTCCTAGATGGGCCAGGTGTTTGTGTCGGCCACTTGGGTCGCTTAGCTTAGTCACACAGCTACCTCATTGTGCCTCTTTTTTTCTTTGCATTATGTGCTGTTTGGGGACTATTTTTTTGAAGTGCCATCCTGTCTGACACTGCGGTGCCACTCCTAGATGGGCCAGGTGTTTGTGTCGGCCACTTGTGTCGCTTAGCTTAGCCATCCATCGACCTTGGTGCACCTCTTTTTTTCTTTGCATCATGTGCTGTTTGGGGACTATTTTTTAAATCTGACATCCTGTCCGACACTGCCGTGCCACTCCTAAATGGGCCAGGTGTTTGTGTCGGACACTGGGTCGCTTAGCTTAGTCACACAGCTACCTCATTGCGCCTCTTTTTTTCTTTGCATCATGTGCTGTTTGGGGACTATTTTTTTGAAGTGCCATCCTGCCTGACACTGCAGTGTCACTCCTAGATGGGCCAGGTGTTTGTGTCGGCCCCTTTTGTCGCTTAGCTTAGCCATCCAGCGACCTTGGTGCACCTCTTTTTTTCTTTGCATCATGTGCTGTTTGGGGACTATTTTTTTGAAGTGCCATCCTGTCTGACACTGCAGTGCCACTCCTAGATGGGCCAGGTGTTTGTGTCAGCCACTTGGGTCGCTTAGCTTAGTCACACAGCTACCTCATTGCGCCTCTTTTTTTCTTTGCATCATGTGCTGTTTGGGGACTATTTTTTTGAAGTGCCATCCTGCCTGACACTGCAGTGCCACTCCTAGATGTGCCAGGTGTTTGTGTCGGCCACTTGTGTCGCTTAGATTAGCCATCCAGCGACCTTGGTGCACCTCTTTTTTTCTTTGCATCATGTGCTGTTTGGGGACTATTTTTTTGAAGTGCCATCCTGTCTGACACTGCAGTGCCACTCCTAGATAGGCCAGGTGTTTGTGTCGGCCACTTGGGTCGCTTAGCTTAGTCATCCAGCGACCTCGGTGCAAATTTTAGGACTAAAAATAATATTGTGAGGTGTGAGGTGTTCAGAATAGACTGAAAATGAGTGGAAATTATGGTTATTGAGGTTAATAATACTATGGGATCAAAATGACCCCCACATTCTATGATTTAAGCTGTTTTTGAGGGTTTTTGTAAAAAAACACCCGAATCCAAAACACACTCGAATCCGTTAAAAAAAATTCAGGGAGGTTTTGCCAAAACGCGTCCGAATCCAAAACACGGCCTCGGAACCGAATCCAAAACCAAAACACAAAACCAGAAAAATTTCCGGTGCACATCACTACTTAAAATGCATGAGTATATACAAATTTTCTAATAAACTTTATAAGCACTTAGCAAACACTTCTTGTGTTTAAATATAGTGGTTCTTATATTTATATTTGCGTATGCTTGTAACAGTAATTTCAATCGCACTAACATGTAATTGCATTATAATGTATTCCTGTTTGCGTCTTTTTGCTAAGTTCAGATAAAACTGTATGCATACTCAACTGTTTTGCTGTGTTCTTTTAGCTGTACATTTCAAATGTCATCCATTATGTGTTCTAAATAAAAAAAAATATTAGAACAATTTAACACATATACATAGTATTGCAATTCCCAATGTGTAAACACCTAGGGGTACATTTATAACAGGTAGCCTGATATAATGTCATCCTGGCTGAGTTCATCTTAGTGATTGTTTATGTGGCCTTGTTGGGGGGGTGGGGGGTGCACGCTGCACAACTGACACTTTTATATTTGTTTCTGGTGGAAACCTGTGCGCAACTAGCATGTAGGCCATACTTTAAAAGGGACTACATACTTATTAAGATTGTGCTAGCTGTGTGGGACAATCAGAGCCGTTTCTTGCGGTGGGCGAGGCATACCTTTCCATGGGGCGCCCGCCACGGCTCTTTTGGTGGTTCCTTCTGCGCTCCCTGTTATTAATACTCTGCTCGGGGGGTGGAGTATTGCGTAATGATGCATTTGCGTCGTGACGTCATGACTCAAACTTGTCAGTATGCAAATGTACTAATGACAGGGTGGAGGGGGAGCCAGGACACAGCAATGGGTGGGGCTGGCGAACGGTTGGGCTGGCTATTGAATAGGAGGGGGAGGAGGAAGATGCTGCTGGGCAGCCGGGCAGGCACTGTAAACACCCCAAGGAGCACTACACAGCCCTGGCAACTAGCATTACACAGCCCTGGCAACTGACATTACACTGTCAAAAACTGGGGATTAAGGTAGTCTTTTCATATGAGACCATGCCCATTTTTAGTGAGACCACACCCATGTTAGCAAGGCCACCCACCCTTGCCGGGAGCAGATTTTTATTTTTTATATCTATGGACATTGCCTATAAAGCACCACAGTTGCACAGAAAGAGGCTCCTGCACTGACCTGGGGCATATACAGTGAGTTTTGCCTGTATAGCTGCTCACACACACTTATCGGACTGCAGCCGTATATGTTACAATCTATGGGGGACATTCCGAGTTGATCGTAGCTGTGCTAAATTTAGCACAGCTATGATCATGTTTCCAGACATGCAGGGCGACGCCCAGCACAGGGCTAACAGGGCTAGTCCGCCCCGCATGTCAGAGCGACCCCCCCCCCCCGCACAAATACAAAAGCATCACACAGAGGCGATGCCTTTGTATTTGTGGAGTAACTCCTGGCCAGCGCAACTACACTGTGCCACATATTACTAATGCATGAAACTTTATATATACTGCCCTATCATTTCAGCCATCAAATATATGCATTCTGGACTCAGTGCTTCTGTAAAGGATTTTTAAGTGCTTCACAAAGGGATTATTCTGTGCCTTTCACTATTGATTGTCCATCATTTGGCATTGTGGACTATTCATGCCACCAGTGGACCCACTTGGGCACTAAGGAACACAGACCAGACCTCTTGCCTCACAAACAGAAGGGCACTTTATGCATTTATATGCTGTTTATAATTTCAAGTGTTGTTTACACTGCTCTATCAAATAATATTTTACTGTTTATTGTCTATGTAAATTGATTTATCAATTCTATTAAACAGTGTTATTTTTGATACATGAGTTGGATTTTTGAACTATAGATTTAGTTAAGGAGCTACTCATTTTTCTTATAGTGGTTTATAAAGCACATAAACAAAAATAAATAAAAACACACAATTAGATTCACCTTTACATAGCGTTACATTAACTAAATACATTTTAAAAAATCCACCCCTCCCAAAATTACATCAATTTGTGGTTTTCTTTTTCCAATAAAAAATAGAAAAACAATAGCAACATACTTGTACCATCAGAAACCAAACACACAAATGTCCTTAACATAACAAAACAAGTCTATGAATAAAAGACAAAACCTATAATGAGTCAGGAGCCGGGGGGGGGGGGGGGGGGGGGGGGGCATTGATAGTCACTATTTCCTGCAAGGAAATGTTAAAAATAAAAATGAGAAACAAGACATAAACAATATTTATATATAGATATCTATACATACATCTATACATAAACACACAAACATTAAGAAGATAAAAAAGAAACACAAACACTTACCCAAAAGCATCACTAACTTCCAACAGGGAATCTGAATGCTTAATCACCAGAGGTGTAACAAGGACTTTTGGAGCCCAGGGCAAGATTATGAATGGTGCCTACCCTCCAAAAGATTCACAAATAAAGAAATGTGTGCTCCGTTTCCGGGTGCAAAAAAATGGGCATGTTCACGCGCCAGAGGGGGCATGGTCACGCACCAGAGGGGGCATGGCCACTGAAAATGGGGCATGCCAACATGACACGCCACCTGTTTCACATCACAATGGAAACATTATTTTCAATTGCACACGCACCTTACCTGTATGATGGTTTCTCACAATTTGGAACCTCTGGAGAACTGTATCCTAAGGCAGACGGCGTCTTCAGTCAGTATTAATTATTCATGTAGGAGATCACATTGTCCAGAAGATGCCTGGTTGTGTAGGAATATTAACAAGGTAAGCATTGTACAACAGCGGTGCAACCAAACTAACATCCTGCCCCCGGCATCTCTCAGCCACACCATCACCTACCCCCTGTGACATCACTCAGCACACCATCACCTATCCCCTGTGTCATCACTCAGCACACCATCACCTTCCCCTGTGTTGTCAGTCAGCACACCATCACCTATCCCTGCGTCGTTACTCAGCACACCATCACATTTTAAGTCTCCCAGTGTGTGTCTCCCCCCATGTCTTTGTGTATCTCTTTTCCCTCCTTTCTTTGTCTGACAGTGTCTCCCCCCCTTAACCCTCCATCAGGCGCACCTCTAGAACTCCCAGGTTCAGGTGCAGTGTGCCTGTTAGAAAATTGTCATTAGCACCGAATTAACTAAATTCTAACGCTCTTAGGGGGTAATTCCAAGTTGATCGCAGCAGGAGATTTTTTAGCAGTTGGGCAAAACCATGTGCACTGCAGGTGGGGCAGATATAACATTTGCAGAGAGAGTTAGATTTGGGTGGGTTATTTTGTTTCTGTACAGGGTAAATACTGTCTGCTTTATTTTTACACTGCAATTTAGATTGCAGATTTAACTCACCACACCCAAATCTAACTCTCTCTGCACATGGTATATATGCCTCCCCTGCAGTGCACATGGTTTTGCCCAACTGCTAACAAGGTTCCTGCTGCGATCAACTCAGAATTACCCCCTTAAAGTGATAAGTAACCAACATTAGGACGTACAAAGAGAGAAATCATAGGTTTTACGGGCCATTTCAGCAGAAAATCTGAAACAAAAAAGAGAAAACACGAACATGAGTATAAGTTTGGGCACAGTGTGCCTGAGAAGCCACCCTGGACAAACCTACATATTTCTGCAAAATATCCACAACCTTTGTAATTTTCATTCATAAAATGAGCAAAATAAACAATAGATGAAAATAATAGGAAAAATGAACCTTGAAAAGTTGGAGGAGTTTGGGCGCAGTGCGCCTTAGAGGGTCACTCCTGCAATCCACGCAGGCGGCGGGAAAACTGACTAGGGGGGTTTTGAACAGCACCTAGAGATATGAAGGTGGGAAGGAGGACAGGCCCCTGTGCCCCCTTGGGGTGGAGAAGGGAGCGAGAACAGCTTTGCGGTGCCTGTCAGGTCTGACTGAGGGTTAAGTGTCTCTCTCCCCCCTCTAGTCCTATCAATGTGCTAACTCTCACCCCCTCCCCTTACCTAGTGGGAGCCGGCAGGCTGAGGTGGCAGGCAGCAGGCTTTTCAGACAGGGGAGCATGACACATCGCGGTCACGCTCCCGGCTGGAAGAGCTGAGGAAGGACTGCACGACTGTGGAGGGTGGAGCACTGGTAGCAGGTGCCCCTTACTAGTAACCATAGGCCAGCATTGCCATTGGGCATTCTGCAGTACACTGCCCCTTATTAGAAGCCATGGGTCAGCATTGCTATTGGGCATTCTGCAGTACACTGCTTCTTACTAGGAGCCATTGGTCAGTATTCCTATTGGGCATTCTGCAGTACACTGCTCCTTACTAGTAGCCATGGGACAGCTATCAGCAATGATAACACAACACATCAGATAACGTCAGCTGTTAAATTTGTGACCTACTTCACAATGGTCTCATTATAGGATCTCCCCCACACTCTTTTAATTCAGTCTGACTACTCATATAAACAGTTGTATCCAGTGTCGAACTGGGGCATGTAGGGCCCATCAAGGGAATGCAGTGGTAGGGGCCCATATTTAGTGGTGTGGCCAGTCTGCAGAGGGTATGTGGCCTGCCACCTCATTGGTTTGACTAACCCATTAGAGAGTTCAACATCTGGGCCCCTTCATAAATATATACAGAAAATTCCCCTGCCCTTGTCTACCCCACTGATGACCAAATACAGCATGGAAGCCCTCCTAAGTTGGAGCGCTCCCGAGGTGCTTACCACACGTTTAGGCCCATCGGCGGGCGGATCAGCAGCCCTTGCAGCCCTCGCTGCCCTTGCTGCCCTGTGTGGCAAGGATGTAGACGTTGTGGACACCGAAGTGGATGACCGAGCGGTCTCTCCCCCCTGCAGCCCAGGTGGCGACTGGCCGGTGGATCGCCGGCCCCGGAAAGAGAATGATGGAGGCCCTCATGTCGGCCCTAACAGAAGGACCTGGGCTCAGAGGAGAGGCTGTCGCGCAGGCGCCCTAGTGAGGTGGTGGCAGCGAGGGCACTGGTCTGCACTTCCTGCAATCCTGCTTTCGAATGTGCGCTCACTGGCAAACAAGTTCGATGAATTGTCCCTCCTTCTGGGCAGCGCAGGGTCAGGCATTACAGGGTCATCTGTCCTCTGCTTTACGGAGACGTGGCTGGACGACCATATTGCGGACAACCCACTGTCTCTGCTTGGCTTCAGTCTCTTCAGGGCCAATCGCTCCAAGGTTCTCTCAGGAAAAACGAAGGGTGGTGGCATGTGCTACTACATCAACGACGGATGGTGCACCAATGTCACGATCATAGGCAAATCATGTAGTCTTCACCTGGAGATGCTGAGTATCAACTGCAACCCCTTCTATTCCCCTCGGGAATTTGCCTCAATTGTCCTTGTGGGAGTGTACATCCCCCCCCCCCTCGCCTGCGCGAACGAAGCCCTGCACCACCTGGCCGTATGCATATCCGACATAGAACAAAAACACCCAGACTCTCTGCTTATAGTACTGGGCGACTTCAACAGAACTAACCTGAGCAAGGAGCTACCTAAGTACAAACAACAAGTCACGTGTCCCACTAGAGAAGGGCGCACCCTTGATCACTGCTACACTACCCTCAAGTCTGCCTTCCGGTCTATCCCGCGTGCTGCACTCGGCCTATCTGACCACTGCCTCATACACCTACTCCCTGCCTATACACAGAAGCTGAGAGCGGTTAAGCCTGTCGTTAAGACTGTTAAGAAATGGCCCAATGAGGCCAAGATGAAGCTCCAGGCCTGCTTTGACAGCACGGAATGGGGGGTCTTCGAAGCCTCGGCAACCGACCTGAATGACCTGACAGACACTGTCACATCCTACATCAGCTACTGTGAGGACATGTGTGTACCTACCAAGACTTACCGCATTTACAACAACAACAAGCCCTGGTTCAATGTCCAGCTCAGGCAACTTTGTCGAGCCAAAGAGGAGGCCTATTGCAGCGGTGACAGAGCACTATACAACCGTACTAGGAACTCTCTGACTAAAGGAATCAGGCTAGCAAAAAAGCTGTTCTCGGACAAGCTGACAAACGATCTCTCCACCAATGACCCCGTATCTGTATGGAAAGGAATGAAATCCATAACCAACTATAGGAAAATACCACCACCATGCACCAAGACCTAGCAGACGAACTGAACCACTTTTATTGCAGGTTCGCAAAAGAAGTCCCCTGAAACCCAAACAATCACCTCTACAATGCCCCGAAAACCGACGGCCAACCCCAGGCACTGCAAGTTGCCCAAGAAGAGGTGGAGGCATTGTTCAAAAGGTCCAAACCCAGGAAAGCGCCGGGTCCTCACGGGGTGTCTTAATTTGCCCTAAGTGCATGTGCGGGTCAGCTCGCCCCCATATTCACCAAGATCTTCAACAAATCGCTGGAGCTACAGAAAGTCCATTCCTGCCTCAAAAGGTCTACTATCATCATGGTCCCCAAGAAACCCTCTATCACAAACCTGAACGACTACAGGCCGATAGCACTGACATCTGTGGTCATGAAAACGTTCGAGCGTCTGGTTTTGAATCACCTGAAAACTGTGACTGGCCCCCAACTGGACCCCCTGCAGTTCGCCTATCGATCGAATCGGTGTGTCGAGGATGTAGTCAACCTGGGCCTGCACTACATTCTACAGCACCTAGACATTCCCGGTACCTACGCGGGGGTCCTGTTTGTCTATTTCAGCTTGGACTTCAATACAATCGTCCCCAGCATCTTCCACCCCAAATTACTTCATCTAGGGATCCCAGAAGCATCCTGTTCCTGGATAGTAGACTTCCTGACAGATAGGACACAGGTGGTGAAAGCGGGGGAATTCACCTCTCAAGCGCGGTCCATTAGTACAGGGGCCCCTCAGGGCTGTGTCCTCTCACCCCTGCTCTTCTCCCTGTACACAAATGACTGTACCTCAGAGGCGCAGTAAAGATCATCAAATTCGCCGATGACACCACCGTCATCGGCCTCATCAAGGACGGGGGTGAATCGGCCTATAGACGGGAAGTAGACTGGCTGGCCCAGTGGTGCATCCACAACAACCTTGAGCTCAACCCCCTCAAAACTGTCGAGCCGATAGTGGACTTCAGGAAGAAGTCATCTAGTGCACCTCCGCTAATGATTGCTGACAGTGTGGTATCGCTAGTGGACTCCTTCAAGTTTCTAGGGACCACAATCTCACGGGACCTTAAATGGGGGTCCAACGCTGACACCACTGTTGGGAAAGTGCAGCAGAGGTTGTTCTTCCTCAGGCAACTAAGGAAGTTCAACATCCCACAGAAGCTTCTGCTCCTCTTCTACTCTGCGATTGTTGAGTCGGTACTGTGCTCCTCGATACTCGTATGGTACAGCTCCGCCAGTGCGAGGGACAGATGCAGGCTCCAAAAAGTGGTCAGAACCGCAGAGAAGATCATCGGGGCCAACCTTCCCTCAGTACAGGACCTGTACCTGTCCAGAGCTAAAAAGCGGGCAATGAAGATAGTAAAAGACCAGCTAAACCCCGGCCACAGCATGTTTAACTTGCTTCCTTCAGGCAGGCATTACAGGGCTGTCCCTGCCAGGTCCACCAGAAGCCTCAAAAGTTTTTTCCCCAAGCGGTCCGCCTGCTGAACTCCTGAACATTGACTGACTAGACGTACATGTAACTAACTTGTGTCCCAACAGTATACCTATCTGTGTGACTGTACTTGCCCCCCCCCCCCCTCCACCTGCTTATCTGTTACCTACTTGGCTATTGTATAGCAAACCGAAGACAAATTCCTAGTATACGCAAGTATACCTGGCCAATAAAGCTGATTCTGATTCTGATGATAATGTACCAGATTAATAGCTGCAATGCACTGTAGAAAATACACCATAGTCCAGTAAAAGGTAACTTCTGTATAATGTATAACTCAAGTGCACAGTCTGGAACCTGATCCTTAGAGCAGGAGGTGGGCCCCAGGCAGTGGGGCCCACCGGTGGTTTCCCCTGTACCCCTGTGGGCCAGTCCAAGCCTGGTTGTATCCCTTTGTATAGGCAGAGTCTGGCAATGACAGTGCTATGTCCGCACTGACCTCATACAATAAGACTTCAGCCATTTTCATTCTATGCAGTGAGATATATGCACTAATATGATCTATAATAGTAATAGCTATGTCAGTGCGGAGATTCTGTGTACACACACACACACATACACACACACACACACACACACAATCGCAGTAAGATGATAAGTCTATGGTCCACAGTAAGGTCACATGTATCACGCCACGGTCACATGCATAATGCACAAATCCCCACTTACGTGATCTTGAAGAAGGGTTTATCAGTCCAAGACATGAGTGTCTGTGGGAGGTAGGGGCAGGAAGTCAGCCCAGGATGCAGAAAGTAAACTGCAGGGAGCAGTAAAGCGCTGGATGGAGTGGGCCAACTCCTCCTGCATGGGGAGGGCTGTCAGCAGCAGCCTCATCCATGCACCTGGCCCCTCAGCTGCGGGAACACTAGGGAAGACTCGGCAGCTGTGGGAACACTTAGCCCCCACTCCACCGCCGTGGGAACACTCAGGATTGGCTGCAGACAGATTGTGTCCTGGGGACTAGCCCATTTTAAAAATGTGAGTCCCGGGTCCTCAGAAACAAGTAAAATATGTGCTTTTTGCGATTACTGGGTGTGCGCATGGGGCGAGCAGGCTGTGCAGGTGCCGGTGGCGCCCCCCTCTGCTTGTCCTGCCACGGCGCCCAGGGCATGCACCCTGTTCTCCCCATGCTAGTTACGCCTCTGCTAATCACATACGAATTATGGGCACTTCCTGGGTACCGGGCATTCAGGGAAAGGATCTGGAGGGATGGGCCACAAACCATTATCACATTCAAAGAACGGAAATGTTTTACTATTCCTAAATATTTTTTCATTATGTGATGGTGCCACAAATGGAATATGTGTACCATCCACTACCCCTATTATGTGTGGGAAGCCAGCAATTTCACGAAATTTTTGCTTGGCCACAGCTATGGACTTCTCATCCAATACCATTGATATAAACTGCCTAATATGTTTTTTAAATGAAGCAACCTTAGGATCCTACTAAATGATGGCTGGGATATTCCCCCCATCACATCAACAGTGTGTTGGAAGGACCCTGACGCGAAAGTGTAACACAGATAGGAACTGTGTCAGTGGAGGAATTACTGTAGGAATGTGTCTTTTAGTGTCTAGATCACTCTCTATTATGGAGAGAGTCCCCAGGATGACAGGGGTTGGGAGTCTAAAGTGGTGCACACCTCATCATCAGGCATTACAAATAAGGTGACGCAGGTGCGATAGATTTTGTCCCTTGCATGCCTCCATTGCTTTTACCTTAGAGGATGAAGAAAATGTTAGGGTTGACCATAAAATATAGCAAATAACACTGCGTAGGCATGCTGCAATATAATTTATAAAATTAGCCACATTGATGTTTTACCAATTATCTTTTATAAACATGTAAAATATACTTACAGGTGAGTGCTGCTCCATTACGGAAATAAGCTAACCCAAAGGGAGGCGGAAAATGATTAAAAAAAATATATTAGCCTTCCATACATTAATCACAACTGAAAAATATTGAAGCATCTTGCATACACATAACACAAACTAAAACACTTAATGTTGTGAGGTAAAAAAAAAAACACCATGGACTAGGAAAATGAGGAGCACCAACACATAACACATACTTACAATATATGGCCAACTCGAGAGAAACAATATAACCTCAAATAAGGACCCATAAAATGGAAAGGTCAGAAGTAACTCCAGAATAAATCAGTTGCACAGTAAATTGTGGAACAAACACACACTAGCATAAGCTATACTTAACAGCAAAGCAAAGGACAAATGAAAGCCCAAAAGAATATACCCAACTCAAGAGAAATATAAGAACAAAAAAAAGGGACACTGGAATGGAAAGGATAGAAGATTTAAAGGGCAAAGTAATGATATCACCACTACATATATCAAGCAAATGCAGCCACCAGCAGAAGCTATACTTACCAGCCAATCCAAGGAGAAAAATATGTTGGAAAAATATAATAAAAAACAGCATATACTGCATAAACTGTACACCAGACTCCTAATACAACATTTATACAAATGCAAACCATCTCCTTAAATACCTAATGTGTCACGTGGTGTGCCCCATTTGCAATTCATTTGTGTGGATAATTTTGATGGATGCAACTGTTTCAAATTACTGTAGCTTCTGATATGTATGCAAGGCGATTATATAAGAGTTGCAATTAGAGATGTGCGCCGGACACTTTTCGGGTTTTGTGTTTTGGTTTTGGATCTAGATCTCTGATTATGTTTTGGATCTGGATTGGTTTTGCCAAAACCACCCTTTCGGATTTTGTTTTGGTTTCGTAAATGGATGTTTTTTTAAATAAAAAAACACAAGAACAGCTAAAATCACAGAATTTGGGGGTAATTTTGATCCTACGGTATTATTAACCTTAATGACATTAATTTCCACTCATTTCAAGTCTATTCTGAACACGTCACACCTCACAATATTATTTTTTGGCCAAAAGGTTGCACCGAGGTAGCGCCAACACAAGTGGGCGGCACAAACACTGGCCTATCTAGGAGTTGCACTGCAGTGGCAGACAGGATGGCAGTTTTAAAAAAAATAGGCCCCAAAGAGCACATCATGCAAAGAAAATAAAAATATGCAAGATGGAATTGTCCTTGGGACCTCCCACCCACCCTTATGTTGTTTACACAGGACATGCACAGTAATAAACCCATCATTTTAGCGACAGTTGGTCCGCCTGGAAAATGCTCACCAAGTTATCCGAATCATAGCTAGCTACAAACATACCACCTCCTTCTTTGATGACTTTTCACATTATGAGAAGAGGCAAGAGTAAGAGGACAGTGTCAAGAAGGTGATTAAAAATTAGAGAGGCATATGCAATCAGGAACACACAAGCTTTCACCTCCACTCCCTATATTGGTGTGGAATGGAAAGATCTTCAACCAAGCAAATATATAATTACCACATTACTGGACAAACTGAAAAATTAGGGGCCAAATCCTTCAAATTTGTACCCCCTCTCCATTTTCAGGGATTAAGATAATCTCGTATTTAATTCTGGGATGCAAATAAACTGGTGTATACCACAGGATAAAGATTGGATATTTTCTCCTCCACGGAGTCTGGAGACTTACTGTATTTTGTGAAAATCTCATGGGTTTCTTTTTTTCCATTTTTGAATAGCATTTTTATTTAGATATTTTGTGGCAGATACCTTATTTTTTTTTCACAGCTCCCAGTGGCATGCATGTGAGCATACCTGTGTATCCCAGTTACACAAATGTGAGCATACCTGTGTGTCTTGTTTATTTTTTTCACATTTAATTTTTCAATAAAGCAGCCCCATAGATGTTTTAGCAGCCCCTCCGGAGCCCCAACAGCAGCTCCAGATGGGGCAAGTTGAATTTGGGTGGGTTCAGTACAGCACTAAGCAGGACTGTTCCTTGTATTTTTTGTTATTAAGACCCTGCCCTAGTGGAGTTTACCAGTCTACAGTTGAAAAACATTTCATACTATAAGCAGGACTGTGTGAGGAAGCAATGCTAACCTCTGTGCCGACAGCATGCCTCAGCCTGGCAAGCCAGTCATCTTCCTGGCTATAAGCCACCATGAGACTCCATACTGGGCCTAATTCAGTAACTGTTTATGCCACACAGGAGCTCTTGGCCCATCTAGTACTGCAGTGAAATAGAAAGCTGATGCATTGCAAGATCACTGAAAGTCTGTTCTTTTAACACCGCGAGGTCTTGCGATAACCCTATGTAGCCCTTAGTAAAAGAACCCTGTACAACAAATGCGCATTTTGTAAATAAATAATCCCAAAATGTGGAACATTAATAATAAATCAAAATGAAGCTTAACTAATTGGAGCCATTCATTTGAGTGAGTCCCTAACATAAAAAAAAATGAGAAGAACCTCTCTCTAATGCTCCAGCAGAAAATTTCTATTTTACTTTTCCGTCTGTTGTGCTGGATTATGATTCTGTCTCTTCTGAAATTTACTGACTTTGGCCACAAATGTGGTCTCATCAGAAAACAATATGTCAAAATTGCAATTTCTATTTCCACCTTTGCGGCTATGTTTTCACAAATCTATGTTTGATGTTGAAGCTTGTTTCATATTTGCTCTATGCTTTAATTTAAACCTAGGATCAAGTACAGCAGCACCCCTGGAATTATACGGCGGCACCCCTGGATTTATACAGCATAGGCAGCACCACAGGAGAATTACACAGCACAGCAGACATGCAACAGCATCCCTGAAACAGCAGTGGGAGAGCACCCCTGGACTGATAGGGCAGAGGGAAAGCACCCTATATAGGGCAGCACCCCTGGAATGATGTGGCAAAGAAAAAATATGCAAGATGGAATTGTCCTTGGGCCCTCCCACCCACCCTTATGTTCAGTGGCGGTTCTTGCCACGGGCAAGCAGGACTTTTGCCCGGGGCGCCGCCTTCCGGAGGGCGCTGGCGCCATCCGGAGGGCGCCGCACCGTGGCAAGATCCGCCACTGCTGCCCGCTGTGTCCCCCGTCCGCCTCCGCTGCCCGCTGCCGTCCCCGTCCTCGGCGCCTCCTGTGAAGGGAACTAGACGCTATGCGTCTAGTTTCCCTTCGTGGAGAGTAACTGCTGAGCATAGCGTCTAGTTTCTCTTCGTCGAGAGGACCTTTTGCTGTGCGGTGCGCGATGACGTCATCGCGCACCGCTCAGCATTCAAGCGGCGCTTTCAATGTACAGGGGGCGTGACTCACCACGCCTCCTGTATTAGGCCACGCCCCTTTCCTGCCCGGGGCGCTCTGCGCCCTTGAACCGGCCCTGCTTATGTTGTATAAACAGGACATGCATACTTTAACAAACCAATCATTTCAGCGACAGGGTCTGCCACACGACTGTGGCTGAAATGATTGCTTTGTTTGGGCCCCAACCAAAAAAGAAGCAATTAATCTCTCCTTGCACAAATTGGCTCTACAGAGGCAATATGTCATCATCATCAGATTCCCTCACTTCAGTGTTCACATCCTCATAATCACAGAGAATTAATATTCAAACAAACCACATCATTTATGTGTCAGTGTCCTGCTTATACTCTTACCCAAAGTTTCTGAACTTGACAATGACTTCTGATGAATGCGCTGCAGATGACGTATAAGTGAGGATGTTCCAAGGTGTTTAACGTCCTTACCTCTACTTATTATGGATTGACAAAGGCAACATATGGCTTGACACCTGTTGTCCAGAGAATGAATTCCACACCGAAGAGGTGGCTTTTTTGGTATTTTGCCCAGGCATGACAATAGGCTTTTTCATCCCATGGACAACAACTGTCTCCACTGGTGCCTGTTCAAACAAATCACATCACCATCAGAATCCTCATTGACAACTTCCTCCTCAGCGCCAGCTACACCCATATCCTCCTCATCCTGGTGTACTTCTACAGTGACATCCTCAACCTCAATCTCAACAGCTGGACTGGTGTTGCTCCTCCCAGCACTTGCAGAGGGCATGCAAATGGTTGTAAGAGCCTTCTCTTCAAATACAGTGTTGTGAAGCTCAGGCCTAGACATTGCAACCGTGGACAGTGCCAGCAGTCCTGTATTTTCACAACACCCCTGTAATTTTACAGCATACAGTACCAGTTTCCTTTTATTTTAACAACAGCACCCCTGTTTTTACATCATACATGACCAGTGTACTTTTAGTTTAACAACAGCACCCCAGTATTTTTACAGCATGCAGGACCAGTGTAATTTTATTTTAACAACAGCAACCCTCAATTTGTAGAGCATATAGGGCCAGTGTACATTTATTTTCACTGCACCCCTGAAATTTTACAGCATTCAAGACAGGGCCAGTGTACTTTTCTTTTAACAGCAGCACCTCTAAATTTTTACAGCATACAAGACAGGGCCAGTGTACATTTATTTTAACAACAGCACCCCTGAATTTTTACAGCATATAAGACAGGGCCAGTGTACTTTTATTTTAACAGCAGCACCTCTAAATTTTCACAGCATACAAGACAGGGCCAGTGTACATTCATTTTAACAACAGCACCCCTGAATTTTTACAGAATACAAGACAAGGCAAGCACCCATGTATTTTTACAGCATACAGGAGGACAGTGCCCCTGCCCCCTGTACAACACAGTGACAGCCAGGACAGCAACACCCATGTACAGCTGCAGCACCCCTAACAGCACATGAAACACAACTGACAGCCAGGACAGCACCCCTAATATCAAAGGGACACCACAGTGACAGGAACAGTACCCCTACAGAGCACACACTGACCCCAACCGATGCCACCACCCACAGAGAGAGACAGAGGTATGTCTCGCTCGCTCTCCAATTCCAGAGTGAAAATGGCACTGACACATGGCTGTTTATATGGAATCCAAAACCCGTGAGAATCCGGCAGCAAGATGATGATGTTTTGCCTCGTTCTGGGATCCGAGTCTGGTGGGAAGTCCCGAGCAGGACACGGATTCTGGCTCGGAACGTGAAGTTCGGGTGGTTCGGTTCTCTGAGATCCGAACACGCTCATCTCTAGTTGCAATTCAAACACAAATCAAAATGCAAAATGCCACCCAAGAGAATGGATCCAATTGCACAGAAACTCACCCAAATAAAGACTGACATCTGTGCCTGGGCTCAGAGAGAAAGGATGGCAGAGATAGAAGCAAGTGCATATACCAGAATCTGTAACTGCTGATGGGAATGCAGGACCCAGTACTCAAGTACAGCCAGCAGAAAGAGTGGTGAAAAAGAAACAGCCCCACTTTGAAAAGAAGGAACTGCATGTCCTAGTCCCACAAGCTATGGAGAGAATTCAACATGGACCTAAGAATATTGTAATCTACAGCTAAAGAGCATATCTGGCAGGAAATTACTGATGCTGTCAATGTGGAATCGGCACTAAAAAAAATTTTATTTTTTTATTTTAAAACACAATTCACAATAAAACAAATTAACCATTTTACACAGCATTACAATTTTATATTTGTAAGTCACAGCAATAAAGCACATTCCAATTTAAAATATCACCCTTCTAGAGAGGAATGATATATAGCACACACAAACTAATTAACCATTTTTCATCAAACTGGATACTGATTTTGTCAGATTTGAAGCTCTCTATCACTTGAAAAACAAGAATAATTTATGTGAATAAAGTATTCAACTTTAAGGAAGAAAATCATACCAATACACAGCTGCATTTTTTAATTTTTCAATGGTGCAACTGCACTTCCGTAAAGTTGATATAGTACAAGCCTCACTCCCATGTTTTCCTGCTTTTCTCTATAGCACATCTTTTACAAAACTAACAGGATAATTTTAATTTCAGAATAATCTCTATGCTGAGTATACCCAATTTACCTATCCTTTATTTTTTTTATCTCTTACCTTCATACACTATGTATTGACCCATGTTGGCTGACTGTCATCCTGATGTTTCATCTTGAATAGTATCGCAACATCTCATATTCTTTCTTTCAAAAACAGAGATAAGATTATTACCACCAGTCAACAGAATTTATCTACCTGTTATCTGTCTCTCTCTCTCTCTCTCTCTCTCTCTCTCTGTTAATAGTACCGCTTTCAACCCTACCCCTCAAGCTTGCTACCTAAGTTTCATCCTTATTATGAAACTTTCCTTTCTTAACCATAAATATGTTTGTATTACATCAATGGCATCCCTTAATGGAATAAGTCCATCCCTAAATGGAATAAGTCCTCTATGCAGATGATAAAGATAAGGCAAATATGCAAAAACATAAATTATAATATTAGGTTTTAATTGATACAATACAACAGAAGATTCAGTAGTGCACTGTTCAAGTTCTGCTGTTGGCTTGGTCCCTACTTTTTAACAGAGTAAAGTTTAAAATAACTTAGAGTGCCCCAACAAAGAGTGTCTCTTTTCCCTCATTAGTTTCCCTCCCCACCAGTGAGGTTTTTCCTGGCAGCCAAAGTTGCTAGAGAAACTGAAGGAGGAGATGTTGCAATGCTAGGTTCTGCTTGAGCTGACAATTTGCTTACCAGCACCACTTTGCATCTTTTCAGATTTGTGTCCTTCAGAAAGAAAGACACAATGTACAACTTAAACCAAGGATCAAGTATAGTTGCCAAAATATAGTGTTCTGATTTCAAGAGATTGATGAACCTTGGATCCTTGCAAAGCTAATAAAGGGCTTGATCTAAGTCTGACATACTTAGTGGAATCGCTTAGTTTTAGCTCCTCCTTTAGTTTCTCAAGCTGCTTTTCTAACAGTCTAATTAGAGAAATTACCTGACTCAAGCTGGCAGTGTCTGAACTAACTTCACATGTGTCAACTTCAAACCTTGCACAACACTGAAAGAATTCTCCACTGTGCTTGACTGAGGTGCATTCCACCTCCTTTTCCTATGTCATAGGTCAATGTGTAGCCTTGTATGGCCTTTTGCTGTTCCTCAATCCGCTGAAGCATATGAAGGGTTGAATTCCACTTTGTCACTACCTCTTGCTTCAGAGTGTGGCAGGACATTAGTTCTTGCAGGTGTTGCAATCTCCAAAATGCACTTGCCAAATGGCAAAAATGTCCCCAAATTTTTGTAATGCCCCTGTAATTTTTTTAAAGATTTTGCACCACAAAGTTAATTGTGTGTGTTGGAATTCACCCAGATGTAATGCTCTCACAAAATTGGTGGCATTGTTAGAAATCACAAATCCCAAGGAGAATCCACGTGGAATAAGCCATTTTGCAATGATTTCCCTGAGTTATTCTAAGAGGTTGTCAGCGGTATTCCTCTTAGTGAAACCACTGATACACAGAGTAGCCTGCCTCTGAATGAACTAGAATTTGTTAGATGCTGCTGCTGAAAGCAATATACATACCGAGTGGGCTGTCACAGTCATGTAATCTTTAGTTTGCCATTTTCCGCTTGTCCACATATCTGAGGTTAAGTGGACAGTGGGTACAATGGCATTTTAGAGGACTCTAATAACACTTTCTTTATTGTCCTTGTATAGACTGGGAATTGCTAGTCTAGTGAAGTGGAATCTATATAGGATTTGGAAGCACGCCACAGGACCTAAATTAACTGTATGAAGCCCAATGCACTAATGGTGGATACTGGATGCACATACTGGATGCACGTGTATTAGCAGCGTAGCTGTTATGGCATCAGTGGTTAACTGTGCAACTGGATGACTGCTGTCATACTTGCTCCCCCTTTCCATGGATTGTTTAACAGTCAATTGTTTTGTTAATCTACTACACATAGTCTTCCTGGTCACCTTCTGAAAAAAAGATCCACTTGTAGCAGCAGCAGAAGGTGTAGTGCTCAAGAATCCTTCTGAGGAATCTTGGAAAGCAGAGGAGTCAGTCATGTTTATGTACAGTGCATCCGGAAAGTATTCACAGCACTTCACTTTTTCCAGATTTTGTTATGTTACAACCTTATTCCAAAATGGAATAAATTATTTTTTTCCCTCAAAATTCTACACACAATGGGGGTAATTCCAAGTTGATCGCAGCAGGAATTTTGTTAGCAGTTTGGAAAAACCATGTGCACTGCAGGGGAGGCAGATATAACATGTGCAGAAAGAGTTAGATTTGGGTGGGTTATTTTGTTTCTGTGAAGGGTACATACTGGCTGCTTTATTTTTACACTGCAAATTAGATTGCAGATTGAACACACCCCACCCAAATCTAACTCTCTCTGCACATGTTAAATCTGCCTTCCCTGCAGTGCACATGGTTTTGCCCAACTGCTAACAAAATTCCTGCTGAAATCAACTTGGAATTACCCCCCATACCCCATAATGACAAATTTATTAAAAATAAAAAAATAAATAAATCACATGTACATAAGTATTCACAGCCTTTGCCATGAAGCCCAAAATTTAGCTTAGGTGCATCCTGTTTCCACTGATCATCCTTGAGATGTTCCTACAGCTTAATTGGAGACCACCTGTGGTAAATTCAGTTGATTGGACATGATTTGCAAAGGCACAAAGTTGTCTATATAAGGTCCCACAGTTGACAGTGCATGTCTGAGCACAAACCAAGCATGAAGTCAAAGGAATTGTCTGTGGACCCCTAAAACAGGATTGTCTTAAGGCACAAATCTAGGGAAGGGTACAGAAAATCTGCTGTATTGAAGGTCCCAGTGAGCACAGTGGCCTCCATCTTCCATAAATGGAAGAAGTTCAGAAACACAAGGACTCTTCCTAGAGCTGGCCGACCATCTAAACTGAGTGATCAGGGAGAAGGGTCCTAGTCAGGTAGGTGACCAAGAACCTGATGGTCACTCAGAGCTCCAGCATTCCTCTGTGGAGAGAGGAGAACCTTCCAGAAGGACAACCATCTCTGCAGCAATCCACCAATCAGGCCTGTATGGTAGAGTGGCCAGGCGGAAGCCACTCCTTAGTAAAAAGCTATGACCTTTTTGCGCTAAATCTTTCTTTTATTCCTTAGTAAAAAGCGCATGGCAGTCCACCTGGAGTTTAACAAAATGCACCTGAAGAACTCTCAGACCATGAGAAACAAAATTCTCTGTTCTGATAAGACAAAGATTGAACTCTTTGGTATGAATGCCGGGCGTCATGTTTGTAGGAAACCAGGCCCCGCTCATTACCAGGCCAATATCATCCCTACAGTGAAGCATAAGTTGAAATCGAACTAGCAGAGCTTGAAAGACGGATATGGTATTAATAAAAATTGCATTTATTTTGATGCTATATAATTAAGAAAATTTACTGTTGCAACGGAACAAACATGAAAAGACAATATGCATGCATATATACAGAAGAAAATTTAAGGAGTACATTAGCACTATTTTTTTAAAAATTTCTAAAAAAATATATAAAAAAGTTCTTCAACTGGAATGCATATTAAGTTCACAGAGAATTACCACCATATTAGGGAACGCAGTCCATTGCGTAAATTTTCTGACACTCAAATAACCAGAGAAGGATGCCTTTGGTACCTTGTTACAAGGCTCACAGCACGGTACTGATTGAAGCAAATATCCTTTTCTCTGTTAAGGATAGCAGTAGCAATGTTGTCCCCAGTTTGCAAAGGTGTGAATTGGTTTTATTAATACCATATCCGTCTTTCACGCGCTGTTAGTTCTATTTAAACTTATATATTCCTTGTGTGGGATATACCCCATCTGTGTCACCCCTGTCTGTCTACCCCTCCCCATAGAATGTAAGCTCTCACAAGTAGGGTCCTCTTCCTTCATGTGCTTATCCTTTTCTTACTTTAATAATCCTCAACTGCCCAAATCACGCAGTTTTTTGGCCACCTGGAACTTATCTCTGTCATTTACTGGTGTAGTTATGCTTAGTTACCCTGTACTTGTCCTATATTGTTTTCAACTGTAAGTCACTGTTTTCCTGTTTTGATTATGTGCATATGTACTCTGTAATTGGGCGCTGCGGAACCTTTGTGTCGCCATATAAATAAAGGATAATAATAATAATAATAATAATAACTAGCTCTTTAACAGCTGCTCTGTGTGTAAGCAACACCAGCCAAAACATTTTTTTATATAACTGTAGATAATGTCCTCTGAAAAACTGAATTTGTATCTCAGAAATTGCTTCTGATTCAGGTAACCATACACATGAAAGATTTTATTTCTTTTAGAGTGTATGTGTGGGTTACCATTCAGTGGTGCTCTCTTGAGTCAAAGAGTATCAGAACGAATACAAAATGAAGAGAATGGAAAGTAGAAGACTCTTATTTTGGAGAACTCTAATTCAGATGGACTGATATGTTTCAATACCGTATACTGATAAAATCACAGAAAATCACTGGAAGAAAATGACAAAATCACTAGAATGATAATCCAGTATCATAGGAATTATTCGTTCTAATCAATGGTATTATTGGTCCAAATCACTGGAAGAAAATGACAAAATCACTGGAATTAAATGGCAGTAATGTCGGGAATCAAATGGCAGTACCACTGGACATATACGGAAGTGTCAGACATGATGGCATTTAAACATTTTTTTTTTAAATGACAGGGACAAACCCACTGTCCTAACAATTGGCAGGGCTAATTAAACAAACAGCCAGGGGGGAAACTCCTGAATCCAGTTTGTAACCCTGGGTAATCATTTTTATTACCCGGGATATAATTATAATCACTAAGGCTCCCCTGTAGTGATGTAGATGAGATCCCCCCCAGTGGACCCCCACATGGTAGTCCTTCCGCATCACGCAGAGGACGCTAAGGGAGTAGAATCCAACCTATGAACCTGTGCACCTGTAGAGGGTGCAGACTTTCTGCTCTTACTATGGCCTAGCCTCGTGCAGAAGTAGGCACTCCCGAATTTTCTCGATCTGGCAGCCCAAGGGGACTGCATCAGAGAAGCAGAGTTATATCTTCTCACAGGTGGTGCTGCGGAAGGATTTGTATTCAGAGTGTCCCCAAGTGGTGTCTCACCTGCGAAGGGGAGGTACCTCTTGGACTCGGCATCTGCGTTCCATTGGCGGATCCAGAGACCTCTGCGAGCTGCTACTGCCATGGAGGATGCTCTAGAATTCATCAGCCCAATGTCCCTCATGGCTTTCCATAGCCGTGTAAATGGATTTTAGAGTTGTCTCTATCTTGCGGTCAGTCGGCTCCTTTAACGAGTCCGAGCCTGGTACAGGTAATGTAATTACCCCTGATGGCCTGGACACCGAAATGTCCATTATGGGAGGAATCTCCCATCTCCTTCTATCCTCCTCAGGAAAGGGATATGTCTTAAGTACTTTATTGGGGATGTGAAAAACCTCTTCTTGGTTTAACCAGGATCTTTCAAATAGGGTATGTCACTAATGATTTTGCAGTTAGCATACAAGAATTTTCCTCTATTTGTATAGGTATTTCTAACACATCCCTAATGGCATTGATAAATTGCTGAATATTATATTCCAATCTATCATAGTGCCCCCCTCTAACTTCTGGGTCGATCCCTGTGTCGGCATCGATGTCTGCGTTGGCCTGCAAGACCTGTGTATCAGGAGCTGTGGGGGTCCTAGATTAAATGGACTGATCCATATCTAGAGCATTCTTCGTAGCTTTTTTCCGGCAACTTAATTGAGTATGCCCTAATGAACTCTGAGGAATCTTATTTCCTAGGCTATCCAGCCATTCTGTCTCCATCCTAATGGGATGAAACCACTCAAGGCAGTCCTGAGTACCTGGTACAGACTCCTCTGAGGAAGACACCTCCACAACCTCCAAAACATTTTGTTCTGACATGACACTGACCAGTGATACTGAGCACTGTTCAGGATACTAGAAGTGACACAGAGCTGCAAGATACAGCAATGGCCTACTGTACTGTACTACTATATACTGGTGGTCACCAAAATGCTGCACTGTACTACTATATAGTATATACTGTTCACACAACAATGCAGCAGATATTGAGCACTGATCAGGATACTGTCTAGAACTAAGTCTGACACAGAGCTGCAAGATACAGCAATGGCCTACTGTACTGTACTACTATAATTATATACTGGTGGTCCCCACAATGCAGCACACTGAGCACAGATATTTGCAGCACACTGAGCACAGATATGGAGCTTTTCAGGCAGAGAACGTAGATATTTGCAGCACACTGAGCACAGATATTTGCAGCACAATGAGCACAGATATTTGCAGCACACTGAGCACAGATATGGAGCTTTTCAGGTAGAGAACATAGCCACGTCCTCTCCGTTCAATTTCCAATGCACGAGTGAAAATGGCGGCGACGCGCGGCTCTTTACATAGAATACGAATCTCGTGAGAATCCGACAGGGGGATGATGACGTTCGGC
Organism: Pseudophryne corroboree; assembly: GCF_028390025.1. Classification (NCBI taxonomy): domain Eukaryota; kingdom Metazoa; phylum Chordata; class Amphibia; order Anura; family Myobatrachidae; genus Pseudophryne; species Pseudophryne corroboree. Next base: position 272,527,201 of record NC_086451.1, on the reverse strand, counting down.
CTCGTTCGGGTTAACTGAGCAAGGCGGGAAGATACGAGGCTGCCTCGGACCCGTGTAAAATAGGTGAAGTTTGGGGTTGGTTCGGATCTCGACGAACTGAACCCGCTCATCTCTAATGAATATTACACTGCGCTCTGATCTACAGCGTCACAATATACATATATATTTAAGTAATTTTTTTTAGCTTTAATTTTTTTACACTGGGCCAGAGCCCCTGGATGGACGAACAGAGCACCCTTGGATGGAGAGAGCTCCCCTGGGGGACACAGCAGCCTCTTGATGGATGGACATAGTAACCCTGGAGGACACAACAGCCCCTTGATGGATGGACAGAGCACCCCTAGACGGACACAGCAGCCCCTTGTCGGACACTGCAGCACCTCGATGGACAACATAGCACCCCTGGATGGACACAGCACGTCTGCACCATACAAGCTGGTGCGATCATTGGGGACCTTTATAGAATCCAAAACCCACGAGAATCAGAAAGTGAGCAGATGATATTTTGCCTCATTTTGTGATTGGTGTCAGGTGAGATCCTGACTCGGGAATAGCCAGACTTGGATCCCGACTCAGATCATGAAGTTTGGGTGGGTCCGGTTCTTGGAGATCTGGACCTGCTCATCTGTAGTAATGTATATAGTGGAAGTTATTTTGTACTCATTGTAGGGTATAATGCACACATTGAGCACAGATTTAAGGCACTGGCTTAAATGCTGTGTTAAAAACAATGCTATGTGTATAATATTATTATTATTATTATTATTATTATTATTATTATTATTATTATTACATTTTATTTATAGTGCACTACAAGTGTTTTACAGCACCGAACATATTGCAGACATTAGAGCAATACAAGGTACACAGAACTTAACAACACAGTAAAAGAAAAACTAAAACAGAGCATACGTAACAATTGACAACACAATTCTCAGTACACACTACAGCAGAGATGAAAGGAAGCAAACGAGTAGTCAGCATACTAAGGGCAGACAGCCACTGGAAGAGATAAACAGTAATGCGTGAGAGGAGATGCAGGTATAGACATTCACTTTGTAGGCTGTAATTGAAGTGTGAGAGAAAAGGGTTGGGAGAACAGGAGGGAAAAAGGCCCTGCTCCAAGGAGCTCACAATTTAGGGGGTGGGGGGGAGACAGACAGGTGACATGAGGTGCGAGCAAGTGAAAGGTGGCCTGATGGTAGGATGTAAGCAGGCATAGATGTCCAACGTATGAGGTAGTGGGTTGGAAGAGTGGCCTCAAAGTTAGGTTATGTGGAAGGGTTCGCTTTGATGAACAGGTGGGTTTTCAGTGCCTGTTTGAAGCTTTGCAAGGTTGGGGAGAGTCTAATAGAGCGAGAAATTGTTATTAAGCAATCAATACTTACCCACTTGTGAGTTGTATGTTTGGATAAAACTCTGTTGGAATTGGTGGAACCAATCTCTGATATTGACCCTGTTGAGACAGAATAGGTGTTGGGAACACCGAGCATTATTTAGATCACATCAGCCATGCCAACTGAAAACACAGCCGATCCATCACCACAACTACTAGCACCTAATCCTCCTCCTCGCTGGCCAGACATATCATATTGTAAAAATATGACCAATTTACAAATCCATCAGCTAGCCCTCCTCCAGACCCAAGTATGTTAAATCATTACCTTAAATAAGAATCTATACTGGTGCAGATATAGATTCCTGCAAGTAGTATGTCCCAGAATACAATGCAGTGCAGATGTGCCTTTTATATATTTTTGGTGGTAAATAACTAATCAAATTTTTTAGGCAAATACTAAAATGTATTTTATGACACATATTATTATAGAATCTACAGTATAACTAGCTGAAGTACCTGGCATCACCCGGGTTTATATTTGTTCCCTAGGACATTCCCCGCACCCTTGTGTTGCTTATCAAAGTCATCCAGCTACCTCATTGCACCTCTTTTTCTTCTTTGCATGATGAGCTGTTTGGGGCCTAGTTTTTAAAAGTGCCATCCTTTCTGCCATTGCAGTGCCACTCCTAGATGGGCCAGGTGTTTGTGCCGCTTACTTGTGTCGCTTAGCAAAGTCATCCAGCTACCTCATTGCATCTCTTTTTCTTCTTTGCATGATGAGCTGTTTGGGGGCCTAGTTTTTAAAAGTGCCATCCTGTCTTCCACTGCAGTTCCACTCCTAGATGGGACAGTTGTTTGTGCCGCACACTTGTGTCGCTTAGCTTAGTCATCCAGCTACCTCATTGCACCTCTTTTTCTTCTTTGCATGATGTGCTGTTTGGAACCTAGTTTTTAAAAGTCTCATCCTGTCTTACACTACAGTGCCACTCCTAGATGGGCCAGGTGTTTGTGCCTCACACTTGTGCTGCTCAGCAAAGTCACCCAGCTACCTCGGCGCAAACCTTTTGGCCTAAAAACAATATTGTGAGGTGTGATGTGTTTAGAATAGACTGTAAATAAGGGGAAATGAATGTTATTGAGGTTAATAATACCGTAGAATCAAATTACCCTCAAATTCTGTGATTTTAGCTGTTTTTGTGTTTAAAAAAAATCCAGATCGAAAATCAAAACCAAAACCAAAATCCAAAAGGGTGGTTTTGGCAAAACATATCCAGATCCAAAATATAAGCGACGATTCAGATCCAATACCAAAACACAAAAAGTGCCCGCCGCACATTTCTATTTTTCTCTGGCTGCTAAACTCTGATCCCCAAGTCCACAGTACAGTAGTTCCTAAAAGATGGGTCTATCTAGTTTTAATTAATAGCTAAAAAATCTATTTCCAGGAACTGAAGATATCTGCAGTCAAGCAAGCTTCACTCCCACTGTAAAATTATGAATATTAAGCCTACTCCACTATCCACCCCTCACCTGCGTATTAAACACCCGTACCACCCTGGATGCCCCCTTCTAAGTTTATTGTTTTCCTTCCCAACCCAACTCCCACTATTTGTGCAGTAAAGGTGTACTGTAGATAGCAGACATTACTGCTCCACATCCTCCATCCTGAGCAGAAGATAGACCACCCCTACCACCTGTGTCCCAAATCTGCAGCTGATAGCACCCCCACCCTTACAGCTGGAGGATGGGTAGGGGACCTAGTGCATTGAATTGCCCAGGGACCTACTCTGCTGTTAAGATGGCCCTGATAGTATGTCTTCTGGGTTCCAATATTACCACTCTGTCAAGTTTTCATCCAAATCCATCCAGTGGAAGGCCTAGAACAGGTTTCTTGGGTCAACATCCTGCCCATCATACACCAACCAGAGATCCTGCCCCCCTAAAACCTGGCCAGGATCCCACTAGACCACCTCACGATGGTTTCATCCCAATCGGTGCAGGGGTGTCCAAATGCATAATCATACAGACAAATAGACAAACAAATGGATCAATTCATATTATATATATAAGATTAGTGCATGGTAACAATGCCCCTGAGTCATTGATGCCCACATCACCCAACCTGTATCCATTGCAGTGTCTTGACTGGTAGCCAGCCATGTCATGTTTCTGGGAAAAGGGAACATGCGCAGAAGGTAGCAAAAACTCTGGCACAATGACACATTTGTTGTTACATTATGCACATACACCATAACTACTGCACATGTGCCACATTTTAAGAAATTAAGCCCGAACATTTGCAAATAGCCTCATTATGTGCACATTGTGCCACTCATTTCCTAAAGCACCCCTGCGTTTAACCATTATACAATCTTAAAAACATATCTAAGATTCAATAAAAATGGATTTACATACTGACTGTTTGCTAGTAAACAATAGAAAACATAATCCTGGCCTACAGCATGTACCCAAATGTAAATAACAGGAGCAAGATGTGCATCTGTTGGAATAATAACCACAGCCAAGTGTATACATCTTTATGGCAGATGTCAGAACGAAAATATGTCTCACCAGTGACTCACAGTTCCCAGCATCATGAATACATAAATTGTATTATAGAAAAATGTATTATTTAGTTGCCTTTTCTAAAGTGCAGGAATTATCTAGTGCCATGTAGACTTTTTTACAACAGCTCAGATACAGGCATTTTGCTCACAGCTAAAGCTCTCCTACATGTGTTATTTAATACCAAAGAATCCAATTTTATGGCCATGTACAGGCAATATGATATGATTTATTGAGGTCATCTTCTAGTTAGCTAGACCAGTAAGTACCTTGTACAGTAGGATGAGCAAAGGCTACCTATCTCATTATAATTGCTCTCACTGATCATAGCTGGTGTAATAAGTCATGATGTTCAGATACAAAATATATGGTCATGCAATATTACTATTACATCAAATTTATTTAAAATATTACAAGCAGAAAAATCATCTATGATTATTACGCTCTTTTAATTTCTACCTCGTATTACAACAACAATTAATTTAGCTTTACATTAAAGACACTGGAAATGAATTCACTAGTATAATAAAAAATATTGCTAATTATTTAATACAGGATCAAAATCTCTAAGATAATAATTGCATTACAAATATGTAATAATAAATATTTTTTTAACCTCTTCTTCTTGATTGATACAGGTAGGTTATTGAATCCCAACCCTAGGTGGTTTTCAATGCATACCTGTAGTAACAAAAAGTGGAAGAGTTAAAGGTAAATCTACACTACTTTATTAAACATGCATACGGTACTGTATACTGTATATTTAGACTAGACGGCTCAGAGAAATGTATTACTCTGCATACATTATTTACAGTATCTTTACATTGGAGCAACATGTAGCATTACTCAATTATCCATAGTGACTGGAAATAATTTAATGACTCCAAAGCACACTGACATAGATGGTCAAATTGTCATAACCACACTACAGTACAGTATGTGACTGATGCCGTGCAAGTACTATGCCAGTTGGTGTAGCATATTTTGCTGAATTCTCACTGTGCAAGCCCAGAACAGTAGGTTACACATAGGCTCCCATATTCTTACTTACAGTATGTCTGTCTGCACCTGGATGGGTAGAACAGGAAAGGATTGGGTCTTTCAGACTTGGGTCAATACAGTAAAAGTATGTGCTCCATACTCTTTAACAGGAAGTGTTATATTCAAATTTAACTTTTATTAATCTCTAAAAAAGACATATATTAAATTAGTGATGAGCGGGTTCGGTTCCTCGGAATCCGAACCCCCCGAACTTCACCCATTTTACACTGTTCCGAGGCGGACTCGAAACTTCCCGCCTTGCTCGGTTAAGCCAAGCGCGCCCGAACGTCATCATCCCGCTGTCGGATTCTCGCGAGATCCGTATTCTATATAAGGAGCCGCGCGTCGCCGCCATTTTCACTCGTGCATTGGAGATGATAGGGAGAGGACATGTGCAGCATTCTCTCAGTTGTGTTCAGTGTGCTGCAAATATCTGTGCTCAGTGTGCTGCAAATATCTGTGCTCAGTGTGCTTGCAAATATCTGTGCTCAGTGTGCTTTCAAATATCTGTGCTCAGTGTGCTGAAAATATCTACGTTCTCTGCCTGAAAAACGCTCCATATCTGTGCTGCATTGTAGTATATAGTAGGAGGACAGTTTAGAATTTTGCTGACCAGTGACCACCAGTATTATATCAGTACGGTACAGTAGTCCACTGCTCTACCTACCTCTGTGTCATCAAGTATACTATACATCAATACCTGTGGTGCATTTTAGTTGTTGTGCGCAGTATATATAGTAGGAGCACAGTGCATAATTTTGCTGACCACCAGTATACAATATATAGCAGTACGGTACAGTATTCCACTGCTCTACCTACCTCTGTGTCGTCAAGTATACTATCCATCCATACCTGTGGTGCATTTTAGTTATTGTGCGCAGTATACATAGTAGGAGGACAGTGCATAATTTTGCTGACCACCAGTATATAATATATAGCAGTACGGTACAGTAGTCCACTGCTTTACCTACCTTTGTGTCATCAAGTATACTATCCATCCATACCTGTGGTGCATTTAGGTTTTGTGCAGTATATATAGTAGGAGGACAGTGCATAATTTTGCTGACCACCAGTATATAATATATAGCAGTACGGTACAGTAGTCCACTGCTCTACCTACCTCTGTGTCGTCAAGTATACTATCCATCCATACCTGTGGTGCATTTAAGTTTTGTGCAGTATATATAGTAGGAGGACAGTGCATAATTTTTCTGACCACCAGTATATAATATATAGCAGTACGGTACCGTAGTCCACTGCTCTACCTACCTCTGTGTCGTCAAGTATACTATCCATCCATACCTGTGGTGCATTTTAGTTGTTGTGCGCAGTATATATAGTAGGAGGACAGTGCATAATTTTGCTGACCACCAGTATATAATATATAGCAGTACGGTACAGTAGGCCATTGCTATTGATATATTACTGACATATAATTCCACATATTAAAAAATGGAGAACAAAAATGTGGAGGGTAAAATAGGGAAAGATCAAGATCCACTTCCACCTCATGCTGAAGCTGCTGCCACTAGTCATGGCCGAGATGATGAAATGCCATCAACGTCGTCTGCCAAGGCCGATGCCCAATGTCATAGTAGAGAGCATGTAAAATCCAAAAAACAAAAGTTCAGTAAAATGACCCAAAAATCAAAATTAAAAGCGTCTGATGAGAAGCGTAAACTTGCCAATATGCCATTAACGACACGGAGTGGCAAGAAACGGCTGAGGCCCTGGCCTATGTTCATTGCTAGTGGTTCAGATTCACATGAGGATGGAAGCACTCATCCTCTCATGAGAAAACTGCAGTGCCACTCCTAGATGGGCCAGGTGTTTGTGTCGGCCACTTGGGTCGTTTAGCTGAGTCACACAGCTACCTCATTGCACCTCTTTTTTTCTTTGCATCATGTGCTGTTTGGGGACTATTTTTTGAAGTGCCATCCTGTCTGACACTGCAGTACCACGCCTAGATGGACCAGGTGTTTGTGTTGGCCACTTGGGTCGCTTAGCTTAGTCACACAGCTACCTCATTGCACCTCTTTTTTTCTTTGCATCATGTGCTGTTTGGGGACTATTTTTTGAAGTGCCATCCTGTCTGACACTGCAGTGCCACTCCTAGATGGGCCAGGTGTTTGTGCCGGCCACTTGGGTCGCTTAGCTTAGTCATCCAGCGACCTCGGTGCAAATTTTAGGACTAAAAATAATATTGTGAGGTGTGAGGTGTTCAGAATAGACTGGAAATGAGTGGAAATTATGGTTATTGAGGTTAATAATACTATGGGATCAAAATGACCCACAAATTCTATGATTTAAGCGGTTTTTGAGGGTTTTTTGTTAAAAAACACCCGAATCCAAAACACACCCGAATCCTACAAAAAAAATTCTGGGAGGTTTTGCCAAAACGCGTCCGAATCCAAAACACGGCCGCGGAACCGAATCCAAAACCAAAACACAAAACCCGAAAATTTTTCGGTGCACATCACTATATTAAATACTGTATACATTTATAAACAAATTGCACACTTTTAATAAGTAAAGCTGCCCATACACCAAAAGATTTTTTGTCAGATCTGGCTGGTTGGAACGAAAATCTGGTAATCGATGACAGCAAATGACAATTGGCCATTTACTCTTAAATGCCGTAAAACTGACAAAAATGGTTGTTCAGACAAATTGGTTAAATCAAATAGATTTAACGAATTTGTCTAATTGACCATTTTTGTCTGTTTTTCAGTGTTTGGGAGCAAATGGTCAACTGTCATTTGCTTTCATCCATTACTAGGTTTTCATTCCAACCAGCCAGATCTGACAATAAATCTGTAGGTGTGTGGCCAGCTTAAGTCATGATATGTCCTGAGGGAACAAAATTCTCAGGATCATCAAGAGTTTGGTTTGATAGGGGTATAATTACAATATCCAAACATTAATATGTTAATATCCATTGCTTTAATGAAGATCGTACTTAGGGCATTATTCAGAGGTACACAAAGTTTTATGCACAGCTGTGATTTTGCTTGCAGAGTAAATTGGAGAATATGCTAATGATCAGTGACCATCTTGTGCACAGAGATGCCCACTGCTACTCATGTACATAAAAGGGGACATCAGGTGCACATTGGTCACAAAATCAGACCTCGTCTCAGACTGAGCGGTTCTCCAAAGATACTGGGGCCTCCCCAGCTGCAAATGAATTCACAGTGGCTGACTATGGATAACACAGAAGATCTGCATTTTTCTACCCACTCCTTGTCACCTCACCCAAATGCTGACTACTTGGCACTCACTTTGTGAATACATTTTGTGCGCATTCACTAATGCTTATTAATCTCAGCATATGCGCAGAGCAGCTTTGGGCATAACCAGTGGTAAAAGTGCTCCAGTGCGTCCAACATTGACATTGGGTGAACCTCTGACTCGTGCTTTTAATCTCATCTGGCTATGTACACACGTCAATATGCAGATTTGTATATGAGAACACATGCAGAAAGTGAAAAAGGCCAAACCACATTATTTACAGGTAAGAGCATTTGCAAATAGCAGATGATGATAATGACAGCTGTTGGCACTAGTGAATCACTTTTTAGTGGCTTTTTGAATGCGCCAATGGTTTTGATTAGTGCTTTTTTCATTGCTCTAAGATAGATTGCACTTAGTGCATGTTTAAGCAGCTTTCTGTGTTTTTCTGTATGTAATAAACATCCTAGTGATATTTGGTGGACCCCCTTCTTTAAAGTAAAACCTTCATTACCTTCACAACCAGAAATAAAGACACGGAGACTTGAATTTTGGCAGAAAAATTGCTAGCTATTTATTTGTCCCTAACCAATAGCAAACCTGTAATAGAAATTTTTATTAAGATGCCGATCCAGCCGGCATATGGTGGCAGCAAAAAGAACGGCTCTATTAACCTAAATTAACCTTAAATTACTAAAACTTCGAAACGATCCTAATTTTAATACAACTATCACACACCGGTAATAGGTGACAACTCAACCCCCACAGTGACTACCCACCGCTCCTGGGTGCCCTGCCGCTGCCTTCCCGGACGGGTGGTCAAGCGGCCAATAAGTCGATGGAGGTGAGTGCACCTAAACCACACTAAACTGTAAAACACTACAGTTTACCATACAAATAGAAAACTGCCGTTCTTTTCCGCCAATAAATAGCCAACGATAAAACCAGCCAACAACTTAACGCCAAGGCACCACGTGCCAGAATCTCTGACCACAAGGGCGGGAGGGTGGGAAGGCAAATCACCACAAGAGAGAACTAAAATGGCCTCACCTTTCTTATATATATCAAACCCTCCCCTTCAAAAAAGGCTGTACTTTCCTCACAGCTAGGTCCACCCCTCACCAGATGTTTAACTCTTTTCTTTCCTATGCAGTCAATTCTCTCTCCTAAACATCCTAGTGATATTTGGTGGACCCCCTTCTTTAAAGTAAAACCTTCATTACCTTCACAACCAGAAATAAAGACACGGAGACTTGAATTTTGGCAGAAAAATTGCTAGCTATTTATTTGTCCCTAACCAATAGCAAACCTGTAATAGAAATTTTTATTAAGATGCCGATCCAGCCGGCATATGGTGGCAGCAAAAAGAACGGCTCTATTAACCTAAATTAACCTTAAATTACTAAAACTTCGAAACGATCCTAATTTTAATACAACTATCACACACTGGTAATAGGTGACAACTCAACCCCCACAGTGACTACCCACCGCTCCTGGGTGCCCTGCCGCTGCCTTCCCAGACGGGTGGTCAAGCGGCCAATAAGTCGATGGAGGTGAGTGCACCTAAACCACACTAAACTGTAAAACACTACAGTTTACCATACAAATAGAAAACTGCCGTTCTTTTCCGCCAACAGCGAAAGACTCATCCCCAAAGTCTTCGCACCGCCACCATAACCTACCCTAACTCCTGCAAAACGAAACCCAGATCCTCCAGGAAAAACATCATCCCCTCATTGGATAGATGTACCCCATCAGGCCGGAAAAGGTGGCTGTCTCTGAACCGAATCCTAGGGTGGCGAACCACCCTGCCCCCGTGGGACAGCACCCACTTCGCCACCGCTCCGTTCACCTTTTTCCGGGCCTCATCAATCTGGCGACCATCCGCCACACCCCTCCAACTCAACCTTGGCACCATCAAGGAGAAAACCAATACGCAATTGGTCCATGCTGCGGCCACACTTGCCAGATCTTGTATCATGGCCCACCGCAGATCCAAGGATGTCCTCTTCCCAGGTCGTTGCCACCTAGATGGACAACCAAGACCCTAGGGACTCCATGCTTGCTGGCCTGACTGACTAGCCTACTCTTCAGCTCGCTCCACATAATCCCTCGCTAGCCAAGCCATCTAACACGCCGTGCTCCAGGCAACGCCTGAGCCCCTTCCGATGCCACAAACTTGGCTGCCCAGTATACATAAGAGTGGCCGACCACCCAAATAGCCAAATCGTCTTCAAACCAACCTGAAGGGGAAAAGAGGGGTAAAATTGATTACTAAAAGGCTCCCTTAATTGCTTACACCTGAAGGATCTGCCAAAAAGAAAAAACTTTAGATCTCGCTATTGCAGCAGTCACGGCCTAGCCGATCTGCACCATGCTTCTAGCCAATTTTGAAGAGAACAAAGACACACAAAGGGGAAGTTCAAAATAAAACAAACAAAATTAAGAAGGGTGAGGGGGGCTGGGGGGGGGGGTTGGAAGGTATAAAATGGGAAACACATGTAATAACTCAGCTGGAGGTGAAAGCGTAAAGACCTGCTGAGGGACTCTGATTAGAACAGAGTAGCCGAATTGTAGATTAGAATTCAGTCCGTCAAGTCAGGCAAAAAATCGCAAAATAACTCCAGACCCCCGCTGCCGACTCATGCCAGCAACGACGAGTAGCTAATCCCTGAGTAGGATAAAAAAGGGGGGGGGGCACAAACAGACGCACAATACCGCAACTTACAGAACTGTAACAACATAATACAACGCAAATAAACACAGCACCACGCGCAATCCGGCCTCTTATGCAACGGGGCGAATATATCGTCTGTAACTTGACGACTTCCATCGCCCCACCGCCTGAATTTCAGTTCTGGACAAACCCGCCGCCGCAGCCGACGTCGCAGCGCCTATTCGAAAGGAATGGGTACCGAACGCAGCGGGTGGGAGGCCCAAGCTCGCCAAACAACGACTCAACATCCAACGAAACTGGTATTTCGTCACCGGCAGCCCGTCATAATGCAATAGCCATGACCCCCTCCTAACGGGTCGCACCACCACATATTGCACCGCCAGGCCTACCGGGCAAACGCTCTCCTCCTGCACCGGAACCAAAGTGACCCAGCGCCCTCTCCCCACTTGGTCCGTCTTAGAGTGCCGCAATCTGCACAGCAAGGACCTCTCACCCACTACCACGTCTCCGACCAGCATGCGTGAATCTGCTCTCTTGGAAGGCGCTACCAACTCCAAAACCCTAAAGGCCCCGTGGTAAGCCATTGAGAACGCCAAACTGAACAAAAGCGTCTCAAACCTGGACGACGCGACTCGCCCCACCGTCGCGATGACGGCCGGCAACAAAGCCGCATCGATGGGCCGCCTCCTATCCGGTGGCGTCGGCGCTACTTGCGCCCACCCTTTCATCGCCTTCCACAGAACATCGCTTTTTGTCACATCGGGGACGCCCCGCAGCTTGCAGAAAAACGAGACCCCAGCCAAGTACCGGGATACCACCGCTCGGGACCTACCCGAAACATACAGCTGCCAAATAAAAGTAAGCATCAGCCGATGCCTGCTCTTACCTTGTTGCTGACGACCTTGGACAAAGTCCTCCCATTCCCTCCAAGCTTGTCCGTAAGCCTTGAGCGTGGCTGGCGCGACTGACCGCAACGCTAGACCCTCCAGTCCAGCCCGATCACCTGCCAAACATAACCGGGACAATGAAAACCTTGCTCGTCGGCCTCAGGTGCCAACAACCAAAACCTCTCCCACTGTCCTCGCGACAAAGCATCGGCAATCCCATTCTCCAAACCGGGCACATGTTGCGCGCGGAACCACAGGTTCCTACGCAAGCATGTCAAAAGCAATTGCCCTAGCACCCGCAGAACCACCAACGACTTTGCCCTCTGGTTATTAATCGCATGCACCACGCCCAGATTATCGCATCTAAACAATATGCTGCGATTAGCCAGCCGATCGCCCCAGACCTCCAACGCTACCATAATGGGAAAAAGCTCCAGAAGCACCAGATCTTTTGTTAGACCTTCGCTATGCCATTTTGCCGGCCAGGATGCCGCGCACCAAGATCCCTCCAGAAAGCAACCGAATCCAGAGGCACCCGCTGCGTCGGTGAACAGCTGCAACCGCTCGCTGTCCACCGCTGGCGCTTGCCATATGCACACCCCGTTGAAATCCTCCAGGAACGAGGCCCATACGGCCAAATCCCTTTTTATTTCGGAGGACAAACGCACAAAATGATGTGGCCTGGCACACCCCGCTGTCGCCCTTTCCAGCTTCCGGCAGAAAGCCCTGCCCATCGGTATTACCCGACAAGCAAAGTTCAACATGCCCAGCAAGGACTGCGCCTGCCGCAGCGTGACTTTACGCGACCCTTCGAACCGGCAAATGGTGTCGCGGAGCTTCGAAACCTTGTCCCGGGGCAGCCGACACTCTCCCGCCACCGTGTCGATTTCAATCCCCAAAAATGACAAGCAAGAGGCCGGACCCTCAGTTTTGTCCGCGGCCACGGGAACCCCGAAGTGGTAAAAGAGAGCTCGGATGCTGCAAAGCAAGTCGCCGCATCGTGCAGTATCAGCCGGACCAGCACACAGAAAGTCATCGAGGTAATGGGCAACCCCGTGACCCCCTGACGAAGACTCCACGCACCAATGAAGAAACGTGCTAAAACGCTCGAAAAATGAGCATGAAACGGAACATCCCATCGGCAAACATTTGTCGATGAAATACTCCGCCCCAATCCGGAAACCCATAAAATGGAATGAGTCCGGATGTAATGGCAATAACCTAAAAGCTGACTCAACATCAATCTTAGCCATAAGGGCCCCGGTCCCGTAGCTGCGGACCATCTCTAGCGCCTCGTCGAATGACTGATACACCACCGAGCAATGAGTCGGCGGTATTGAGTCATTGACCGACGCCCCCAACGGGTAAGAAAGATGCTGAATGAGCCGGAAAGTGCCTGGAGTCTTCTTAGGAACCACCCCGACCGGAGAGATGACCAAATCATCCACCGGGGGCGACATAAACGGTCCCTCCATCCTGCCCAACCTGACCTCCTTATCCACTTTCTCCCGTAGCACACCCGGCAAGGCTCGGGCAGATTGGAGGTTCCTCTGTGCACGCACGGACACCTCACTCGCAACAGGCAAGCAAAAGCCAAACTTAAAACCATCAAACAAAAATTTTGCAACCTCTCTATTAGGATACAAGTCCAACCACCGGCCCATAGTCCCCAACTTAATTGGTGTTGGAGCTCTGCAGAGCGGTCCCGCTCGCGGCCTGCCTGGGGTACACTTGCTTACCCCGCGCCCCCTGTCTACCGCCTTTGAAACAGGAAGAGGCTGGGTGGGCTCCGCCACACTGCTGGCAGGAGTGTCGAAAACGACACTGCTTGCCAAAGGAACATGTTCCGCTGTTAAACGCGAAACACTTTCCTCTCGTGGTGGAACGCCCTCCAGCACGAACGGACGATCCACCTGTCCTGGCAAATCCGCCGTCCGCGCCGGACCCCTGGGCTGATGACCCCGTGCGGCGCCCGCCCGCCCCCTGTTTCTGGGGTTCCTCCTCCTGCTGCGAGGCCCGGGTTACTTTGAGCCAGACCTCCACATCCTTGAATCCGAAGTCCATGACCCGCAAGCCGTCCTGCTTCTCCCGAAACTCCTGATCATACCGACGCCATTCCGCGCCCGAGTATGTGCGCTGCATGTCGTGTACGAGATGCAGATACCGGATTACATTCATGTGCTCCTCCGGCCTATCCTCCAAGTAGCACGCCGCAAACACCCAGAAACTGGCCAGCCAAATATCGAAGGACCGGAAAGCCTCAGCCCCAATGCCCTTCTTCGCGGCCGCCGCCTTATAATCCTTCTTCATGGCCTTTGTCAATACAAACACGTCCACGAAGTCACCCCTACGAATCTTCTTGCGGCAGCTGTCCCGCAGCACCCGCATTACTGCGGTGTATTCGCAGCGCACGACCCCGGGCAGATCGCGGCGCTTCTTGGCCCTACGATCTTCCTCACTAACCCGCTTGCGCCGCTTACGCCTTTTCTGCTGCTTTGCTGCCCGCTTGGCAAATTTCTCCGCCCTCATCTTCACCCTAGTAGTGCTACTTACTTCGGACGCCTGCAACGACAGAGAAGAAGAGGAGGAAGAAGCAGAGCTGCGCGAACTCGAGCTCGTGGGAGAAACCGATACCGATTGCACCAACTCACCGGATGCTGTCGACCGCTCCGACCTGGAATCCTCATCCGCTGCAGCCCATACGTCGTCCTCCATGGAGTCTGCCATCTCTACTTCCTCGTGGTCCCCTGTAAAAGACAAAGCAGAGGAGGACCCAGCCCGCGCCTGCGGCGCACGCCGGGCCCCACGTGTGTTGGGCGCTGTGGCCGCGCGCCCCTGCCCAACCTGCTCCGGACCTAGCTCCAGCTCCGCAGCGGCCGCCCCAAGCTCTCGGCAGGCTCGAGCCACCCGCTGCGCCGCTGATGCCCTCCGCCTGCCAGACCCGCCTGCCCCCGCAGACTGGCCGGAATTCCCCGCCGCCCTCGGGGAGGCTACTGCGGCTAGAGGCCCCAACGCTTCCGCTACCGTGGCCAGAGCCGACGCAAGTGCCCCGGGAGGATCCCGCCTGCCGTGACCCACGGCAACGGCCCCCGAAGAACCCCCGGCCCGCGCCTGGGCGTGATCCCGCGCCCGCCGTCCGTCAGACGTGACCCGGGGGCCCGATGCCATCCGCCCCGGCAGGAAAGCGGGGGCCCCCCTGCCGGACCACTCACTCTCTCCTTCTGAAAACACCTCCTCCCCGAGCGGATCAGAAATATTCCCCGATCCTGGGGAGGACCCGCTGCAATGCGAAGCGGCGCGTACCGCGGCCCTGCGGCCGCTAACCCATTCCCTGTCCCCCCTCCTCCCCCGGAAGCCGCTGTAACCCGGCTCCAGTGGAGTGGTATGGGGAGACAGGGAAAACCGCGGCGCAGCTGCGCGCGTTCCCCCGCGCACTGCACGGCCCGCTCGCCGCCGTGGCCCCATCCACCTGTCTAATTCTTTCCTGCCCAGCGTTGCCCTCTAGGAACAAACGCTGCACCCCCCTGCTCATCCCCCTCCCCCTGCCGGATTCAGGCTGCCGGGGAGTTATTATCTGGGACAGAGGTGCTGGCGGCGCCGCTGCGCGCACCCGTGCGTGACCGGCGCCGCCTGGGGCGAGTGTGGGAGCGCACGCACCCCGTGCGTGCGTCCCACTTCTGCCCGCCATTTAGCCCCCTGCCGGCGTTTCGCACAAAGCCGCCGCGCGAGGCTCCAAGACAGGCCCCGCGCGGCGACCACATGATCCCCGCCTCGCCCTCTCCCCCCGCCCGGCACTTTCACTCGGCCGCGGCAAGGGGGGAACGATAAGGGCCGGTACTGCACTCACCGCCGAGTGCCCTCCGCGGCGCGCATGCGCGCGCCCGCGGGCGCCCAACGCCGCCGCTGACTCTGCCGTTCCCGGAGGCGAGGGCCGATGCCCGTCAACCTCCGGGCGGCCTGCAAGGACCTCTGGCCCCCCCACGCCGCCCGCGCCTGGCCGGTACAGCCGGCCCGGATCCCAGCGGCGAGGCCGACCTGGCCCGCCGCATTAGGCCCGAGCCCGCGTTCGTGGAGGCCCCGGGGGACGGAGCCCCGTCCCCCAGGCCACCCACCTCATCACCCGGCCAAGCTCGACCGCCAGAACCGCGGTACCGAGCCGGAAGCCGGGCAGAACGCTGAGGGCGGGCGGACATATCAGCAGGGATATGAAAAGGCAGAGGGGAGGATATAACCTACAGAGGGGTACACGCTGTGTAATAAACTTGCACAGTTTCTGTGGTAAAACAAAGTCTGCACTGCAGCACTCACCAACCAGGCAAATCACCACAAGAGAGAGCTAAAATGGCCTCACCTTTCTTATATATATCAAACCCTCCCCTTCAAAAAAGGCTGTACTTTCCTCACAGCTAGGTCCACCCCTCACCAGATGTTTAACTCTTTCCTTTCCTATGCAGTCAATTCTCTCTCCTTATTGGTTTATAACATGGATGGAAGAGGAAGTGGAAGTGTCTATGACATGTGTCTGTCTAAATACACACTGTTCAGTATGCGGAAAGTAGGTGTAGGCTGTACTTATAGATGAAATCGCAGTTGCATGGGAGCAGCTGGGTGACTGAGGACACCCTCCTCACAATATTGAAATAGTTGAATTGGTACAAAACTCAGCACTCACCAGTTTTTATGTTTGTTTTATGTTGCCTAATGTATATTAATTATGCAACTAGAGAATGAAAGTGACACAAAGAGATACACTATACAGTAATATAAAATATAAAAATATAAAAAGAGTCTTGCTGTTAATGCAGTCTTTCTTAATGATATGTGTCCGTACTATACAGTATGCTGTTTACAGTCAAGAATCCAATTGCAGGTCTAGGTTACTCCTTAGATGGTGCTTGGAAGAAGGTCACATCAGTGGCTCTGCAATAGCCACAGGATTCATTCTGCAGTTACAGCCCTCCTTAGGACAGCTGAGTTCTTTCCTAAATTGACAGCACTGAGAAAAAAACGGAAAATGACACCTCAACCAAACACACCCCTGCTGTGGATCAATAATGTGAACATCTGGGATACTACTCCTACTTAAGGGAACCATTTTGACACAACCTGCTGTGTTGTCTGAAATGTGTTTGGTTACTGCACCCAATTTTACCTTTAACCACTTCTTTCCTGCAAGCTGAAGAATATCATACCTGCACTTGAGCTGGATTTAATGCATACAGCCTGCTGTTAACCCCTGCCCCTAAGTAAACCACCTGCAGTTCCAGCTGGGTCCAAGCTACCCATTATCCCCATCAGGTGACCAGATGCTCCCTTGCTGATGACGGCAGGTGGTGGCAACCCTGTTGCTGCTACATATGTTCAAGTTGAGTCCCTGTTAGTGTGACTGACCACCCACTGACAGAATCACATTTTAAACTTTGTCTGGTGAGCTACTCAGCTTTTCTGGGTCCTGAACACTAAGTCCAACACTGGTACAGTATGGTACGTTTGACAATGAGAATGTATCTCAAGCATATGGATGGGGAAGTTTTTATTTTTGCACGTGACTTGTATATTGCACCCATGTTTCCTATTTTATGAAGCTGACCAATGACCCATGTTGAGGGGTCTAATTGTTGAGTGATTTTTAAACTGTTATAATTTGTCTGCCTATGAGTTTCTGAACTTTGTGGTTAAGGGGGGTCATTCCTAGTTGATCTCTCGCTAGCAGTTTTTAGCAGCCGTGCAGATGCTATGCCGCCACCCACTGGGAGTGTATTTTAGCTTAGCAGAAGTGCGAACGGTTCTATCGCAGAGCGGCTACAAAGTTTTTTTTGTGCAGTTTCAGAGTAGCTCAAAACCTACTCAGTGCTTGCGATCACTTCAGACTGTTCAGTTCCTGTTTTGACGTCACAAACCCGCCCAGCGTTCGCCCTGCATTTTTACTGGCACGCCTGCATTTTTCCGAACACTCCCTGAAAATGGACAGTTGACACCCAGCAACGCCCACTTCATGTCAATCACTCTGCGGCCACCAGTGCAACTGAAATGCTTCGCTAGACCCTGTGCAAAAATAACATCGTTCGTTGTGGCTGTACGACGCGAGTGCGCATTGTGCCGCATACGCATGCGCAGAACTGACGTTTCTTATCCTGATCGTACAAATGCAGCTAGCGATCAACTCGGAATGACCACCAATGACTGTTAGATCTTGTGTTTGCAGGGAAAAGTTTGGAGAATCTCAGATAGTAGCAGTTGTTCAGTTGCATGCGCTGCAGTTGTGTTTACTAGTGTTGTGAGTCGAGTCTCAGTGAAGGCAGAATGTGGTAGCAATAGCACCAACAGTGTGCTGTTATTTTAGAGACAATAAAATGTAGGAAATAGTGGACTGTTGGTTTCATGTTTTTAGACTCAAATTCTGCTTATTTGACCTAAGTTATCCAACACAAGCGTAGAAGAATCTGGAAACTTCTGTAGCTCTAAAAGTGTTAACAGCATGTCTGGTAATGATACATTTAGGGTGGTATGCGATTCTTTTCACCCCCGTCCACACCCGTTCTGTTTCTGACCTCGGGGGCATGGTATCATCATTTCAGCTTGCTACCCCCGGGGTAACAAGGCACCCAACCCTTTAGACAGCTAAACCGGATTACTATGGGTGCAATATATGCAATAACGCGGATCATTTTAGAAAGGAGATTGGGCATGATATATCATTTGAATACCACCCTTAGTGTTGCTTTAGAGCCCAATGTGTAACAACTGCCTTGTAAAGATAAAGAACAAGTAACAGATGAAGCAACTAAAATTGCTGCCATCCCCTAGAAAGGTTTGAAACAGGCCTGCTGATAAAATGTTGGAAGTTTGATTGTAGCCTAGCCTCTATATTTTGTAATTGTAAAAGGCTGGTAATGTACCTCTTTCCACTGATGAATAAAGGAAACAAATGCAGTGCACACGCTATTTCCTCTACTTACTGTAGTTCCAGGTTGGCCTTCTGGAATTTATTTGAAGATACAATACTGTATACAGTACATTGTCTAATACAGCTGAAGAGTTTTCATGATAATGGCAAAGTTTGAACTAATTATAGGTGTAAAACCATGTAGGTACATGGCTATAGGTGAGGCTGTGTACAAGTGATGTTCACATAGTAATAGTAACCAGTGCGGCTCGAGAGGTGGAGCTGCAGCGTAGTCCAAAATTCAAATAGGGGAGCCACTCCAACTGCCACCCCAAACGCTGCCAAACATCGCTGGCTGGGACGCACTGGCAGTTGGTGTGGCTCCCTTATTTGAATTTTGGACTGCATTGCACTCCCACCTCTGAACCACCACTGCTAGTAACACTCTTCTTGTTGTGTGTCTCTCTCTCCAAAATATTTAAAGTGCACTTCGCCTGAAGTGCCGCGACAACCACAGAAGTAATAACCTTTCATCCACCAGAGATTAATTTAGGAAACCTCTTCCCAACACCACTGACCTTTTGTACTCAACAATTATAAGACACATATTGCAGGATGTAATGATGGCCAGAAACCATGACTTGCAAATGACTGCTGCTTTAAAAAGCACCCAAATTAGGTCGACATTCCGCACCTCCAGCAAACTTGGATGCCATTACATCCCACCGCTGATGTTTGTTGCCAAAACCACAATGCTATTTTTATATCTTAAAATTGGAAGAATGTTGGCAACTTTTGGGGGTCTGTTTACTAAGCCTTGGATGGAGGTAAAGTGGATGGAGATAAAGTGCCAGCCAATCATAACCTAACTGTCATTTTACAAACCCAGTCTGTGACATAGCAGTTTGGAGCTGATTGGCTGGTACTTTATCTCTGTCCACTTTATCTCCATCCAAGGCTTAGTAAATAGACCCCTTAGAATGTCAAAGAGAAAACAGAGACTGGCACCAAAAATTGTAGCTATAGACCTGGAACAATACATAATCACTTGAAATTGCAATAAGACAACAATAGATTTTGAGATAGAGAAGTTTCAGCAATAAATTCAACAGAGAAAATTAAACAAATGACATGACATGAGAAGATAGTGATGTAAGGCAATATTATAAATCACTATTGATTGATTGAGAGAAAGAAAGCATGATATGAATTTCTGGCATCAATATTTAAAAAATAACATCAATGTCAGGCATAGAACTTTGAGGAATAATGATAATGTACCATATAGGAATTTTTCTACTGCTGACACTGGAGGGATAGGACCATTAGAGATACATACACTTTTTATATGTCTTCTGATCCCCTAGGAAGTGTCTGACCAGTGGTTGTGATTTACCTTCTCTGTGCATTAGACAAAATTATTTGGGGTCATGTACTCTTCAATAATGTCTTGTGACCAGTGGACTTAATCAACTTTATTGTACTTCATTCTGGCGAATACCCAGTTTGCCTAATCATAATCTTTCAGGTGGAAATCATATGTATCCACCTTGTATATTTTGATTTGACCCCTGAGGATGTCCTGTTATAGGACAAAACGTGTAGGGTTTTTAGGGTGATTAAGTTACCTTGATTGCATTTTGGGAGTCCCCACCACTGACCTCACAATCCAAAGTGGTTGGTTGCACACATCCGTATACCTGCCTTGGTGTAACCTTGGTTTTCTGAAAGCACCTTATATTGAATATAGAAGTTCATTTATTGCATGTTTTATATTAGATGTTCAAATAAATATCAAACGTTTTATTAATTTGAGGCCTTTAGCCAAGTCCTTGGGTGTACATTCTTTGGTGTGAGAGTATTTTTGCAGGAGAAACATCCAGTTGAGCAAAAATTCACCATTCTGGGTCAGGGATTCAATCAAGTCCTTTAAAGAACACGTCACTGAACAAATTGGATACTCTTCTATAGCCATTTATAAATTTGGTGATGGACAATTGTACATCATTAGCACCCTCTGGTTTCCTTTTTCTTCTACAAATTTGCTGTTCCCACTAACGGGTTCTACTGTGAGGTGCTGCTGTTCTTCTGAAGCACGTGATAAAGGTTTTCTCTCTCTCTCTCTCTCTCTCTCTCTCTCTCTCTCTATATATATATATATATAAATACTTTGTTCTTTACATAGTTGAATGTGCTGACAACAAAATCACACAAAAATTATCAATGGAAATCAAATTTATTAACCCATGGAGGTCTGGATTTGGAGTCACACTCAAAATTAAAATGGAAATACACACTACAGGCTGATCCAACTTTGATGTAATGTCCTTAAAACAAGTCAAAATGAGGCTCAGTAGTGTGTGTGGCCTCCACATGCCTGTATGACCTCCCTACAATGCCTGGGCATGCTCCTGATGAGGTGGCAGTTGGTCTCCTGAGGGATCTCCTCCCTGACCTGGACTAAAACATCCGCCAACTCCTGGACAGTCTGTGGTGCAACGTGGCGTTGGTGGATGGAGCGAGACATGATGTCCCAGATGTGCTCAATTGGATTCAGGTCTGGGGAACGGGCGGGCCAGTCCATAGCATCAATGCCTTTTTCTTGCAGGAATTGCTGACACACTCCAGCCACATGAGGTCTAGCATTGGCTTGCATTAGGAGGAACCCAGGGCCAACCTCACCAACATATGGTCTCACAAGGGGTCTGAGGATCTCATCTTGGTCCCTAATGGCAGTCAGGCTACCTCTGGTGAGCACATGGAGGGCTGTGCGGCCCCCCAAAGAAATGCTGCCCCACACCATTACTGACCCACTGCCAAACCGGTCATGCTAGAGGACGTTGCAGGCAGCAGAACGTTCTCCTTGGCGTCTCCAGACTCTGTCACGTCTGTCACATGTGCTCAGTGAGAACCTGCTTTCATCTGTGTAGAGCACAGGGTGCCAGTGGCAAATTTGCCAATCTTGGTGTTCTCTGGCAAATGCCAAACGTCCTGCACAGTGTTGGGCTGTAAGCACAACCCCCACCTGTGGACATTGGGCACTCCGACCACCCTCATGGAGTTTGTTTCTGATCATTTGAGTAGACACATGCACATTTGTGGCTTGATGGAGGTCATTTTGCAGGGCTCTGTCAGTGCTCCTCCTTCTCCTCCTTGCACAAAGGTGGAGGTAGCAGTCCTGCTGCTGGGTTGTTGCCCTCCTACTGCCTCCTCCATGTCTCCTGATGTACTGGCCTGTCTCCTGGTAGCGCCTCCATGCTCTGGACACTACGCTGACAGACACATCAAACCTTCTTGCCACAGCTCGTATTGATGTGCCATCCTGTATGAGCTGCACTACCTGAGCCACTTGTGTGGCTTGTAGACTCCGTCTCATGCTACCACTAGAGTGAAAGCACCGCCAGCTTTCAAAAGTGACCAAAACATTAGCCAGAAAGCATAGGAGCTGAGAAGTGGTCTGTGGTCTCCACCTGCAGAACAACTCCTTTATTGGGGGTGTCCTGCTAATTGCCTATAATTTCCACCTGTTGTCTATTCCATTTGCACAACAGCATGTGAAATTGATTGTCAATCAGTGTTGCATCCTAAGTGGACAGTTTGATTTCACAGAAGTGTGATTGACTTGGAGTTACATTGTGTTGTTTAAGTGCTCCCTTTATTTTTTTGAGCAGTGTATATATTAGAGATGTGCACCGGAAATTTTTCGGGTTTTGTGTTTTGGTTTTGGATTCGGTTCCGCGGCCGTGTTTTGGATTCGGACGCGTTTTGCCAAAACCTCCCTGATTTTTTTTTGTCAGATTCGGGTGTGTTTTGGATTCGGTGTTTTTTTTTTAAAAAAAACCCTCAAAAACAGCTTAAATCATAGAATTTGGGGGTAATTTTGATTCCATAGTATTATTAACCTCAATAACCATAATTTCCACTCATTTCCAGTCTATTCTGAACACCTCACACCTCACAATATTATTTTTAGTCCTAAAATTTGCACCGAGGTCGCTGGATGACTAAGCTAAGCGACAAAAGTGGGCGGCACAAACACCTGGCCCATCTAGGAGTGGCACTGCAGTGTCAGACAGGATGGCACTTAAAGAAATTAGCCCCAAACATCACATGATGCAGAGATAAATAAATAAAAAAAGAGGTGCAAGATGGAATTGTCCTTGTCCTTATAAACAGGACATGCACACTTTAACAAACCCATCATTTCAGCGACAGGGTCTGCCACACGACTGGGCCTGAAATGACTGGTTGGTTTGGGCCCCCACCAAAAAAGAAGCAATCAATCTCTCCTTGCACAAACTGGCTCTACAGAGGCAAGATGTCCACCTCCTCCTTATCGTCCGATTCATCACCCCTTTCACTGTGTACATCCTCCACCTCACAGATTATTAATTTGTCCCCACTGGAATCCACCATCTCAGGTCCCTGTGTACTTTCTGGAGGCAATTGCTGGTGAATGTCTCCACGGAGGGATTGATTATAATTCATTTTGATGAACATCATCTTCTCCACATTTTCTGGAAGTAACCTCGTACGCCGTTTGCTGACAAGGTGACCGGCTGCACTAAACACTCTTTTGGAGTACACACTGGAGGGGGGGCAACTTAGGTAAAATAAAGCTAGTTTGTCCAAGGGCCTCCAAATTGCCTCTTTTTCCTGCCAGTATACATACGGACTGTCTGACATGCCTACTTGGATGCGGTCACTCATATAATCCTCCACCATTCTTTCAATGGTGACAGAATCATATGCAGTGACAGTAGACCAGGGACATGCAGTGAGCTACATGGCTCAGGAGGCACTGGCTAACCCCAGAGCTAGAATTCCATGCAATATATAAGCCAAAGGGTACATCTGGGCATTATACACAGGTGTAGCAATATAAACTCCTGGAAATTTTGTGAGTTTTGATCAGAGATGTGCTGAAAAGATAGGCAGGTGAGGCACTGCCTCACCTGTCATAGACTTTTTACTCCAGAGTTTTGGCTATAAAAATTATTAGAATAATGCAAAGAAGATATTTCAAACAAATTATTTGTATTTTTCATATACTTTATTCAGTCAAAACTCTGGTTTAAATGTAAGTATGACAGGAAAGGCCCTGCCTCACCTGCCTCACCCCACCGCACGTCACTGCAGTAGACGACATGTCAGTAATCGTTGGCAGGTCCTTCAGTCCGGACCAGATGTCAGCACACGCTTTAGACTGCCCTGCATCACCGCCAGTGGGTGGGCTTGGAATTCTTAGCCTTTTCCTCGCAGCCCCAGTTGCTGTAGAATGTGACGGAGGAGCTGTTGACGGGTCACG
Source organism: Pseudophryne corroboree (assembly GCF_028390025.1). Lineage (NCBI taxonomy): Eukaryota > Metazoa > Chordata > Amphibia > Anura > Myobatrachidae > Pseudophryne > Pseudophryne corroboree. The sequence goes on along the minus strand of NC_086451.1, from coordinate 272,503,267 downwards.
TTCTGCATGACTTGACAAGTGTCTCACCAGCAGGTCTTTGAACATGTGCAGACTTGTGTCTGCCGGAAAGAGAGATAAAACGTAGGCTTTAAACCTAGGATCGAGCACGGTGGCCAAAATTTAGTGCTCTGATTTCAACAGATTGACCACCCGTGAATCCTGGTTAAGCGAATTAAGGGCTCCATCCACAAGTCCCACATGCCTAGCGGAATTGCTCCGTTTTAGCTCCTCCTTCAATCTCTCCAGCTGCTTCTGCAAAAGCCTGATGAGGGGAATGAACTGACTCAGGCTGGAAGTGTCTGAACTGACTTCACGTGTGGCAAGTTCAAAGGGTTGCAGAACCTTGCACAACGTTGAAATCATTCTCCACTGCGCTTGAGTCAGGTGCATTCCCCCTCCTTTGCTATATCGTAGGCAGATGTATAGGCTTGAATGTCCTTTTGCTGCTCCTCCATCCTCTGAAGCATATAGAGGGTTGAATTCCACCTCGTTACCACCTCTTGCTTCAGATGATGGCGGGGCAGGTTCAGGAGTGTTTGCTGGTGCTCCAGTCTTCGGCACACGGTGGCTCTATGCCGAAAGTGGCCCGCAATTCTTCGGGCCACCGACAGCATCTCTTGCACGCCCCTGTCGTTTTTTTTACAATTTCTGCACCACCAAATTCAATTTAAGTGCAAAACATGGGACATGCTGGAATTTGCCCACATGTAATGCACGCACAATATTGGTGGCGTTGTCCGATGTCACAAATCACCAGGAGAGTCCAATTGGGGTAAGCCATACTGCGATGATATTCCTCAGTTTCTGTAAGCTGTGTGCCTCTTATGGAAAGTGGTGATACAAAGCATAGCCTGCCTAGGAACAAGTTGGTGTTTGCGAGATGCTGCTACTGGTGCCGCTGCTGCTGTTCTTGCTGCGGGAGGCAATACATCTACCCAGTGGGCTGTCACAGTCATATAGTCCTGAGTCTGCCCTGCTCCACTTGTCCACATGTCCGTGGTTAAGTGGACATTGGGTACAACTGCATTTTTTAGGACACTGGTGACTCTTTTTCTGACGTCTGTGTACATTCTCGGTATAACCTGCCTAGAGAAGTGGAACCTAGATGGTATTTGGTACCGGGGACACAGTACCTCAAGCAATTCTCTTTTTCCCTGTGAATTAACGGTGGATACCGGACACACATTTAACACCAACACAGCTGCCAAGACCTGAGTTATCCACTTTGCAGCAGGATGACTGCTGTGATATTTCATCTTCCTCGCAAAGGACTGTTGGACAGTCAATTGCTTACTGGAAGTAGTACAAGTGGTATTCCAACTTCCCCTCTGGGATGACAATCGACTCCCAGCAGCAACAATAGCAGCGCCAGCAGCAGTAGGCGCTACACTGAAGGATCCATCGGAGGAATCCCAGTTAGGAGGGGACTCGTCAGACTTGCCAGTGACATGGCCTGCAGGACTATTGGCGTTCCTGTCTAAGGAGGAAATTGACACTGAGGGAGTTGGTGGTGTGGTTTGCAGGAGCTTGGGTACAAGAGGAAGGGATTTAGTTGGCAGTGGACTGCTTCCGCTGTCACCCAAAGTTTTTGAACTTGTCAATAACTTCTGATGAATGCGCTCCAGGTGACGTATAAGGGAAGATGTTCCTAGGTGGTTAACATCCTTACCACTACATATTACAGCTTGACAAAGGCAACACACGGCTTGACACCTGTTGTCCGCATTTCTGGTCAAACAATTCCACACCGAAGAGGTGATTTTTTTATAATTTGACCAGGCATGTCAATGGCCATATTCATCCCACGGACAACAGGTGTCTGTCTGGGTGCCTGATTTAAACAAACCACCTCACCATCAGAATCCTCCTTGTCAATTTCCTCCTCAGCGCCAGCAACACCCATATCCTCATCCTGGTGTACTTCAACAGTAACATCTTCAATTTGACTATCAGGAACTGGACTGTGGGTGCTCCTTCTGCGCAAAATGGTGGAAGGCGCCACCTCTTCCCGTCCAGTGTTGGGAAGGTCAGGCATTGCAACCGACACAATTGGACTCTACTTGGGGATTTGTGATTTAGAAGAACGCTCAGTTCTTTGCTGTGCTTTTGCCATCTTAACTCTTTTCAGTTTTCTAGTGGGAGGATGAGTGCTTCCATCGTAATGTGAAGTTGAACAACTAGCCATGAACATAGGCTAGGGCCTTGGCCATTCCTTGCCACTCCGTGTCATAAATGGCATATTGGCAAGTTTACGCTTCTCCTCAGACGCTTTTAATTTAGATTTTTGGGTCATTTTACTGAACGTTAGTTTTTTGGATTTTACATGCTCTCTATTATGACATTGGGTATCGGCCTTGGCAGACGACGTTGATGGCATTTCATTGTCTCGGCCATGACTAGTGGCAGCAGCTTCAGCACGAGGTGGAAGTGGTTCTTGATCTTTACCTATTTTACCCTCCACATTTTTGTTCTCCATTTTTTAATGTGTGGAATTATATGCCAGTAATATATCTATAGTAATGGCCTACTGTACTGTACTATATATGTATACTGCAGGTCACCAAAATGCTGCACTGTCCTACTATATACTGCTCACAATAATGCAGCACAGAGATAGTATGATACAGCAATGGCCTACTGTACTGTACTATATATGTATACTGCTGGTCACCAAAATGCTGCACTGTCCTACTATATACTGCTCACAATAATGCAGTACAGAGATAGTATACTTGACACAGAGCTGAAAGATACAGCAATAGCCTACTGTACTGTACTATATATGTATACTGCTGGTCACCAAAATGCTGCACTGTCCTACTATATACTGCTCACAATAATGCAGCACAGAGATAGTTTACTTGACACAGAGCTGCAAGATACAGCAATGGCCTACTGTACTGTACTATATATGTATACTGCTGGTCACCAAAATGCTGCACTGTCCTACTATATACTGGTCACAATAATGCAGCACAGAGATAGTATACTTGACACAGAGCTGCAAGATACAGCAATGGCCTACTGTACTATATATGTAAACTGTTGGTCACCAAAATGCTGCACTGTCCTACTATATACTGCTCACAATAATGCAGCACAGAGATAGTATACTTGACACGGAGCTGCAAGATACAGCAATGGCCTACTGTACTGCACTATATATGTATACTGCTGGTCACCAAAATGCTGCACTGTCCTACTATATACTGCTCACAATAATGCAGCACAGAGATAGAATACTTGACACAGAGCTGCAAGATACAGCAATGGCCTACTGTACTATATATGTAAACTGCTGGTCACCAAAATGCTGCACTGTCCTACTATACACTGCTCACAATAATGCAGCACAGAGATAGTATACTTGACACGGAGCTGCAAGATACAGCAATGGCCTACTGTAGTGTACTATATATGTATACTGCTGGTCACCAAAATGCTGCACTGTCCTACTTTATACTGCTCACAATAATGCAGCACAGAGATAGTATACTTGACACAGATCTGCAAGATACTGCAATGGCCTACTGTACTGTACTATATATGTATACTGCTGGTCACCAAAATGCTGCACTGTCCTACTATATACTGCTCACAATAATGCAGCACAGAGATAGTATACTTGACATAGAGCTGCAAGATACAGCAATGGCCTACTGTACTATATATGTAAACTGCTGGTAACCAAAAATGCTGCACTGTCCTACTATATACTGCTCACAATAATGCAGCACATAGATAGTATACTTGACACAGATCTGCAAGATACAGCAATGGCCTACTGTACTGTACTATATGTATACTGCTGGTCACCAAAATACTGCCCTATCCTACTATATACTGCTCACAATAATGCAGCACAGAGATAGTATACTTGACACAGAGCTGCAAGATACAGAAATGGCCTACTGTACTGTACTATATATGTATACTGCTGGTCACCAAAATGCTGCACTGTCCTACTATATACTGCTCACAATAATGCAGCACAGAGATAGTATACTTGACACAGAGCTGCAAGATACTGCAATATCCTACTGTACTGTACTATATATGTATACTGCTGGTCACCAAAATGCTGCACTGTCCTACTATATACTGCTCACAATAATGCAGCACAGAGATAGTATACTTGACACAGAGCTGCAAGATACAACAATGGCCTACTGTACTATATATGTAAACTGCTGGTCACCAAAATGCTGCACTGTCCTACTATATACTGCTCACAATAATGCAGCACAGAGATAGAATACTTGACACAGATCTGCAAGATACTGCAATGTCCTACTGTACTGTACTATATGTAAACTGCTGGTCACCAAAATACTGCACTGTCCTACTATATACTACTCACAATAATGCAGCACAGAGATAATATACTTGACACGGAGCTGCAAGATACAGCAATGGCCTACTGTACTGTACTATATATGTATACTGCTGGTCACCAAAATGCTGCACTGTCCTACTATATACTGCTCACAATAATGCAGCACAGAGATAGTATCCTTGACACAGAGCTGCAAGATACAGCAGTGGCCTACTGTACTGTACTATATATGTATACTGCTGGTCACCAAAATGCTGCACTGTCCTACTATATACTGCTCACAATAATGCAGCACAGAGATAGTATACTTGACACAGATCTGCAAGATACAGCAATGGCCTACTGTACTGTACTATATATGTATACTGCTGGTCACCAAAATGCTGCACTGTCCTTCTATATACTGCTCACAATAATGCAGCACAGAGATAGTATACTTGACACAGAGCTGCAAGATACAGCAATGGCCTACTGTACTATATATGTATACTGCTGGTCAACAAAATGCTGCACTGTCCTACTATATACTGCTCACAATAATGCAGCACAGAGATAGTATACTTGACACAGATCTGCAAGATACAGCAATGGCCTACTGTACTGTACTATATATGTATACTGCTGGTCACCAAAATGCTGCACTGTCCTACTATATACTGCTCACAATAATGCAGCACAGAGATAGTATACTTGACACAGAGCTGCAAGATACAGCAATGGCCTACTGTACTGTACTATATATGTATACTGCTGGTCACCAAAATGCTGCACTGTCCTACTATATACTGGTCACAATAATGCAGCACAGAGATAGTATACTTGACACAGAGCTGCAAGATACAGCAATGGCCTACTGTACTATATATGTAAACTGCTGGTCACCAAAATGCTGCACTGTCCTACTATATACTGCTCACAATAATGCAGCACAGAGATAGTATACTTGACACGGAGCTGCAAGATACAGCAATGGCCTACTGTACTGCACTATATATGTATACTGCTGGTCACCAAAATGCTGCACTGTCCTACTATATACTGCTCACAATAATGCAGCACAGAGATAGTATACTTGACACAGAGCTGCAAGATACAGCAATGGCCTACTGTACTATATATGTAAACTGCTGGTCACTAAAATGCTGCACTGTCCTACTATATACTGCTCACAATAATGCAGCACAGAGATAGTATACTTGACATGGAGCTGCAAGATACAGCAATGGCCTATGTACTGTACTATATATGTATACTGCTGGTCACCAAAATGCTGCACTGTCCTACTATATACTGCTCACAATAATTCAGCACAGAGATAGTATACTTGACACAGATCTGCAAGATACTGCAATGGCCTACTGTACTGTACTATATATGTATACTGCTGGTCACCAAAATGCTGCACTGTCCTACTATATACTGTTTACAATAATGCAGCACAGAGATAGTATACTTGACATAGAGCTGCAAGATACAGCAATGGCCAACTGTACTATATATGTAAACTGCTGGTAACCAAAAATGCTGCACTGTCCTACTATATACTGCTCACAATAATGCAGCACATAGCTAGTATACTTGACACAGATCTGCAAGATACAGCAATGGCCTACTGTACTGTACTATATGTATACTGCTGGTCACCAAAATACTGCCCTATCCTACTATATACTGCTCACAATAATGCAGCACAGAGATAGTTTACTTGACACGGAGCTGCAAGATACAGCAATGGCCTACTGTACTGTACTATATATGTATACTGCTGGTCACCAAAATGCTGCACTGTCCTACTATATACTGCTCACAATAATGCAGCACAGAGATAGTATACTTGACACAGAGCTGCAAGATACAGCAATGGCCTACTGTACTGTACTATATATGTACACTGCTGGTCACCAAAATGCTGCACTGTCCTACTATATACTGCTCACAATAATGCAGCACAGAGATAGTATACTTGACACAGAGCTGCAAGATACTGCAATGGCCTACTGTACTATATATGTATACTGCTGGTCACCAAAATGCTGCACTGTCCTTCTATATACTGCTCACAATAATGCAGCACAGAGATAGTATACTTGACACAGAGCTGCAAGATACAGCAATGGCCTACTGTACTATATATGTAAACTGCTGGTCACCAAAATGCTGCACTGTCCTACTATATACTGCTTACAATAATGCAGCACAGAGATAGTATACTTGACACAGATCTGCAAGATACAGCAATGGCCTACTGTACTGTACTATATATGTATACTGCTGGTCACCAAAATGCTGCACTGTCCTACTATATACTGCTCACAATAATTCAGCACAGAGATAGTATACTTGACACAGATCTGCAAGATACTGCAATGGCCTACTGTACTGTACTATATATGTATACTGCTGGTCACCAAAATGCTGCACTGTCCTACTATATACTGTTTACAATAATGCAGCACAGAGATAGTATACTTGACATAGAGCTGCAAGATACAGCAATGGCCTACTGTACTATATATGTAAACTGCTGGTAACCAAAAATGCTGCACTGTCCTACTATATACTGCTCACAATAATGCAGCACAGAGATAGTTTACTTGACACGGAGATGCAAGATACATCAATGGCCTACTGTACTGTACTATATATGTATACTGCTGGTCACCAAAATGCTGCACTGTCCTACTATATACTGCTCACAATAATGCAGCACAGAGATAGTATACTTGACACAGAGCTGTAAGATACAGCAATGGCCTACTGTACTGTACTATATATGTATACTGCTGGTCACCAAAATGCTGCACTGTCCAACTATATACTGCTCACAATAATGCAGCACAGAGATAGTATACTTGACACAGAGCTGCAAGATACAGCAATGGCCTACTGTACTGTACTATATATGTATACTGCTGGTCACCAAAATGCTGCACTGTCCTACTATATACTGCTCACAATAATGCAGCACAGTGATAGTATACTTGACACAGAGCTGCAAGATACAGAAATGGCCTACTGTACTGTACTATATATGTATACTGCTGGTCACCAAAATGCTGCACTGTCCTACTATATACTGCTCACAATAATGCAGCACAGAGATAGTATACTTGACACAGAGCTGCAAGAAATAGCAATGGCCTACTGTACTATATATGTAAACTGCTGGTCACCAAAATGCTGCACTGTCCTACTATATACTGCTCACAATAATGCAACACAGAGATAGTATACTTGACACGGAGCTGCAAGATACAGCAATGGCCTACTGTACAGTACTATATATGTATACTGCTGGTCACCAAAATGCTGCACTGTCCTACTATATACTGCTCACAATAATGCAGCACAGAGATAGTATACTTGACACAGAGCTGCAAGATACAACAATGGCCTACTGTACTATATATGTAAACTGCTGGTCACCAAAATGCTGCACTGTCCTACTATATACTCCTCACAATAATGCAGCACAGAGATAGTATACTTGACACAGATCTGCAAGATACTGCAATGTCCTACTGTACTGTACTATATGTAAACTGCTGGTCACCAAAATACTGCACTGTCCTACTATATACTACTCACAATAATGCAGCACAGAGATAATATACTTGACACGGAGCTGCAAGATACAGCAATGGCCTACTGTACTGTACTTTATATGTATACTGCTGGTCACCAAAATGCTCCACTGTCCTACTATATACTGCTCACAATAATGCAGCACAGAGATAGTATACTTGACACAGAGCTGCAAGATACAGCATTGGCCTACTGTACTGTACTATATATGTATACTGCTGGTATCCAAAATGCTGCACTGTCCTACTATATACTGCTCACAATAATGCAGCACAGAGATAGTATACTTGACACAGAGCTGCAAGATACAGCAGTTGCCTACTGTACTGTACTATATATGTATACTGCTGGTCACCAAAATGCTGCACTGTCCTACTATGTACTGCTCACAATAATGCAGCACAGAGATAGTATACTTGACACAGATCTGCAAGATACAGCAATGGCCTACTGTACTGTACTATATATGTATACTGCTGGTCACCAAAATGCTGCACTGTCCTTCTATATACTGCTCACAATAATGCAGCACAGAGATAGTATACTTGACACAGAGCTGCAAGATACAGCAATGGCCTACTGTACTGTACTATATATGTATACTGCTGGTCACCAAAATGCTGCACTGTCCTACTATATACTGCTCACAATAATGCAGCACAGAGATAGTATACTTGACACAGAGCTGCAAGATACAGCAATGGCCTACTGTACTGTACTATATATGTATACTGCTGGTCACCAAAATGCTGCACTGTCCTACTATATACTGCTCACAATAATGCAGCACAGAGATAGTATACTTGACACAGATCTGCAAGATACAGCAATGGCCTACTGTACTGTACTGTACTATATATGTATACTGCTGGTCACCAAAATGCTGCACTGTCCTACTATATACTGCTCACAATAATGCAGCACAGAGATAGTATACTTGACACAGAGCTGCAGGATACAGGAATGGCCTACTGTACTGTACTATATATATGTATACTGCTGGTCACCAAAATGCTGCACTGTCCTACTATATACTGCTCACAATAATGCAGCACAGAGATAGTATACTTGACACAGAGCTGCAAGATACAGCAATGGCCTACTGTACTGTACTACTATAATTATATACTGGTGGTCCCCAGTACCAATAATGCAGCACACTGAGCACAGATATTTGCAGCACACTGAGCACAGATATGGAGCGTTTTCAGGCAGAGAACGTAGATATTTTCAGCACACTGAGCACAGATATTTGCAGCACACTGAGCACAGATATTTGCAGCACACTGGGCACAGATTACGTCACTTTTCAGGGAGAGAACACAGCCAGGTCCTCTCCGTTCAATCTCCAATGCACGAGTGAAAGTGGCGGCGACGCACGGCTCTTTATATAGAATACGAATCTTGCAAGAATCCGACAGCGGGATGATGACATTCAGGCGCGTTTGGGTTGACCGAGAAAGGCAGGAAGATCTTGGAACCATGTAAAAAAGGTGATGTTCGGGGGGTTCGGATCTCGTAGAACCGAACCCGCTCATCTCTAATATATATATATGTAAATATCCATAAAGAACGGCACTGGCAGCTTGTATCAGATGTAAAACTGTATTAGTAGACGTTTCGGAGCTCATGCCCCGTCCTCAGTACCAGATACAATCAAAAGTACATAAACACATACAAACATTTAAATACCTGTATGGGATCGCGCCGTCCCCGCCACCGCACACCAGGTCCTCTCTTCCGGGAATCACGTCCCACTTCCCCCTTTCCTCTCCCGCTGCGGTTGCCATGGTAACACACAACATGCGTGTCACCAGTTCCACAGCCCGGAAGTAGAGGGGATTGGTTGTGAAGCAAACCAGGGTGGGAACCTTCTGTGTCAGCTGACCGGGGCCGGCTCATCCTGTAAAAAAACAAAAAAAACATACACAATAAACATACAATAACTAATAATAACATAAATATACAAAAAACAATATAACCACAGGGAATGCTGACTAAACGAGGAGTGTCTATGTATGGAATAACCCCATTGCCACTCATAACATTAACCCACGGGCATCTGCACCAATATTACCATATAAGCACCCAAAATCTAGTATATTGACACAATAGTGTCCTGCAATACCTAATTCAGGCTGCTTTGTAAATAAGATACGGCTTACCTAAAGGGATTTTTATCCTAAACTACATTCCAATTGATCTTATCATTAAGCCCCCATGGAGCAAATGTGTTAAGTCTCATTATCCACCTACATTCTTTCTCCAACAGCACTTTGGCCCTATCTCCTCCTCTAAGAGTTAAAGGCACATGATCAATACCAAAGTACCTCAGCTCATCCAGCGTATGTTATGCCATCTTAAAGTGGCGCGCCACCGGTTGATCAATGGTTTTGCCTATCAAAGTCAACTTAATGGCAGATCTATGTGCTGCCATCCTCTCACTGAGTTTACGTGTGGTCTGACCGACGTAAAACAAACCGCACGGGCAGACCATAATGTAAACCACATACGAAGTGCTACACGTAATAACATGCCGAATAGAGTATCTTTTGTCAGTATGTGGATGTTTAAAATCATAACATACCACCATGTATTTACAGGTAGCACATTTGGGGCATCTATAGCACCCCGGTGCTTTGTAGTGTTCATTCGGTATGACAGGCCCCCCATACCTGTAATATCTGATTTTACCAGACGATAACTAAGGTTACTACCACGCCTAAATGCCACTATAGACCTTGTCTCCCTGAACACTGGCAAATCAGGGTCAGACCCAACTATGGGCAAGAGGGCCTTAGAGGCTGTACGGATGATAGGGCTTGCCGTGGTAAAGTCACAAGCCCAAGGCAGAATGTTATGGCTCTTTTTTTGCCCAGGGTGTAATAATTCAGATCTGGGCATCTGTAGGACACGCTGTTTCTGCTCTTCTAATAAATTCCTATCATACCCCTGACATACAAATTTGGCAATCATATTGTCAAGAAGTTGTGGTACTTTTGTACTATCACTAGTGATGCGGGCCACCCGCATCATTTGTGATGCCGGTAGCCCCCTCTTTAAGGGCTCTGGATGATGGCTGGACGCAAGTAGCAACGTGTTTCTATCTGTGGGTTTGGAGTAGATCTCTGTATGTAACTTACCCTTATCTAGTCTAATCTTGACATCCAAATAATCTATTTCTAGATTACTACACTTGTATGTAAATTTAATAGGAGATGCCAAGTTGTTGATCTCCAACATCAGGGATTCAAACGACTCCTGTCCTCCCACCCACATCAAGAACACATCGTCAATATACCTTGTGTACATTAATATGTTGGTCTGCACTACTGCATTACCAAAAACATCCTTTCCTCCTGTTCGAATATATACACATTAGCATACAAGGGTGCAACTGATGACCCCATCGCGCACCCTCACAGCTGTAAAAAGAACTCACCATCAAACTTGAAGTAATTTCTATACAGTGTCAATTCGAGCAAGGTCATAAACAACTTATGGTCAAACAAATCAGTAGATAAATTTGTGTCTAAGAAACCCATCATAGCTCGCAACCCCTCCTCATGTGGTATGGACGTGTACACACTGCACACGTCCAAACAACAGAGGAGGGTACCAGCCACAATTTCCTCATACTGTTGTAGTTTAATCAATAAAGAAGTGGTGTCCTTGAGAAAAGTCCTCTGGTAAATCAGCAGGGGCTGCAATATACTATCAAGGAGCTGGGCCACTGGTTGGTAGAGAGAGTCTCTTGCGGAGATTATAGGTCTCCCTGGCGGAAAGGTGTCATGCTTATGAAGCTTGGGTAATGTATATAGTACCGGATTCTTAGGATTGTTCACACACAGTATCTTGGAAACCTTTTCAGGTATTAGCTTTTCATTGGTGGCTTGTTTCAGAATACCAAACAATTCCTTCTGATATTCCAATACTGGATTTGTCCTTAATTTCTTATAGACCCCGACCTCTAATAATTGAGATCTAATTTCATCACGGTAATATTCCAAGTCCAAGATCACAATGGCACCGCCCTTGTCGGCGGGCCTGATCACAATTTCCTGAAATGTGGAAAGTTGGTTCAGTGCCACCCGTTCACTTTGTGATAAATTAAATTTGATTTTAGCTGGTGCTGCCAGAAATCTTGTGACAGAGTCATCCATAAGCCGACTAAATGTCTTTATCAAGCATTGTGTGAAATAGGGTCAAGGCGTGATCTAGAGACTTTGCTGAGAAAAGGATCAAATATTGACGAATTGTTGGCTGATGGCATATTCTGGATATACTCTTTAAGACATAATTTGCGTGTAAAGTTATGTAAGTCATGTGACCAATTGAACGGGTCGTGTCCATTGGTTGGAACAAAGCTAAGACCCCTATTCAAAACTTGCATCTCAAGGGCTGAGAGGGATCTTTTAGACAGGTTGAATATCAGATGTTCTTCTTGAGCGTCACACTTCTTACGCCTTTTGTTCTGGCCACCCCTGCGGGTGGGAGGCTTGTTGAACCTGTGGCCACGCCTCGGACACTCTGGTCTAAAGGGACAGTATTCTGATGGACATTATCTTCAGATTCAGAAAAGATAAATTCACTTTCACTACTGGAACCTCCACCCTTATCACCCCTCTTTCTGGGGTTTTGCCACGGTCTCCTTCTATTGGAAGGTCTAGTTTTGCCAGTGGGTTCCGTGCCCATCAACCAACGGTAGACTTTGTTTTCTTCATAGTCTTGATCGACCAATGATTTCTTATTCCATTTGAATTTCAACAGGTCACGCCTGTATTGGTCACACTGCTTTTCCAACTTTTGGACCCAATCTTGGAAGGTATCTTTTTCCAGAATAGCTTTATCCTTCTCCAATGTCATGATCTTATTCTTAGTAATCTCTAATTCCCGGTGTGATTCTTCGACCACCAGAATCATGAGATCAAACCCACATCGGTTCAATATTCCGATCCATAGCACTTCGTATGTGGTTTACATTGTGGTCTGCCCGTGCGGTTTGTTTTACATAAACTCAGTGAGAGGATGGCAGCACATAGATCTGCCATTAAGTTGACTTTGGAAGGCAAAACCATTGATTAACCAGTGGCGCGCCACTTTAAGATGGCAAAACATACGCTGGATGAGCTGAGGTACTTTGGTATTGATTATGTGCCTTTAACTCTTAGAGGAGGAGATAGGGCCAAGGTGCTGTTGGAGAAAGAATCTAGGTGGATAAGGAGACTTAACACAATTGCTCCATGGGGGCTTAATGATAAGATCAATTGGAATGTAGTTTAGTATAAAAATCCCTTTAGGTAAGCCGTATCTTATTTATAAAGCAGCCTGTATCAGGTATTGCAGGACACTATTGTGTCAATATACTAGATTTTGGGTGCTTATATGGTAATATTGGTGCAGATGCCCGTGGGTTAATGTTATGAGTGGCGATGGGGTTATTCCATACATAGACACTCTTCGTTTAGTCAGCATTCCCTGTGGTTATATTGTTTTTTGTATATTTCTGTTATTATTAGTTATTGTATGTTGTTTATTGTGTATGTATTTTTGTTTTTTTACAGGATGAGCAAGCCCCGGTCAGCTGACACAGAAGGTTACCACCCCGGACGGCTTAACAACCAATCCCCTCTACTTCCGGGCTGTGGAACTGGTGACATGCATGTTGTGTGTTACCATGGCAGCCGCAGCGGGGGAGAGGAAAGGGGGAAGTGGGACATGAATGCCGGAAGAGAGGACCTGGTGTGCGGCGGCGGGGACGGCGCGATCCCATACAGGTATTTAAATGTTTGTATGTGTTTATGTACTTTTGATTGTATCTGGTACTGAGGACGGGGCGTGAGCTCCGAAACGTCTACTAATACAGTTTTATATCTGATACAAGCTGCCAGTGCCGTTCTTTATGGATATTTGTCTGCTCACATTTCCAGGCACGGAGCGAAGTTGTTCTCTTGTATTTGAGTGCCAACTGGTATGGAATATATATATATATATATATATATCCCCTTGATGAAGTCCACACAATAAGATGAAACGCGTTGGTACAGGGATCTGCTACCTGCCCCTCGGACTCCACCCATGCGGACAGATAAGCTGTTTTTATTATTCAATCCTGTACGTGTGCTACCTGCATTTTTAAACAGATGAATTGCCTTATATAAATAGATCACTGTACGTCTAACACTTACATATATGAGACAGATTTGCTGCCTACTCTCTGGACTCCCCTCATGCAGACAGATAAGCTGTTTTTATTATTTAATTCTGTACGTGCGCTACCTGCATTTATGGACAGATGAATTGTTTTTTATTAGATTCTTGTATTTCTGTTACCTGCATTTGTGGCAGGATTCTGTTTATTAAATTTATTACTGTTTTTTAACCTGCTCTTTGAATAATTATTGGATCATGCAAAATTCCTAAATCTTTGAGCTGCTGTAAAAAATGATTGGTGTCAAAAACAGTACACACTATGTTTTTCTTATCTTTCTTTCACATGCCCTGCTTCTAAGAGTCATCAGCCTGAAAGTATCTGAAGCTAAGTTGCTAACTACCATTTTTATTAATTTCACCTGATTGCACAGGTCTCTTCCTCAGCGTTTCCCCGGGCTGTGGCGGTGAAGTAACACCGTGTGATGCTCTAGGGACAACTCATCGGCATCTCTTCCTCAGCGTTTCCCTGAGCTGTGGTGGTGAAGTAACGCCGGCTCATGTGCAAAAAACGGATAAGAGCACTATGAAGGCAGGCACCATCAGTGCGCCTTGGCAGCTGAGGAACTTCAGTGAACTACAGTCACTGTCTCGTGAGATGATAACATCAAGTTTCACAAGACTGTGTTTAGCCGAGACTGAGCCACGGCAGCTTCGGCTCAGCCTGGGCTGAACACAGTCTCTTGAGATTAGAGGTCATCATCTCGCGAGACAGTGACTGTAGTTCGCTGAAGTTCCTCAGTAGCATCTAGTTACCCTTCGTGGAGAGGACCTTTGCCGTAAGCTCCTGGGTCCATGTCACAAACTATTTGGAATAGTAACCTATGGCGAGCCTGAAGCACTGTGAGCGAAGTGAGCCCACGAGGGTACAATGGTGCATAGATAAAATGAAATAACCTCAGATGAACGGAGAATGGATAAAACATTTAGGTGCTGTAAGGGGCGGAAGTAATCTACTGCCCTCTCGTGCTGTCACTTCCTGGACTTGATCATGAAGGGAACATACAGTAGACACAACCAAAGTTCCTCGGCTGCCAAGGAGCACTGCTGGTGCCTGCCTTTATAGTGCTGTTATCCGTTTTTTAGTAGTAGTGGCCTGGGGCCAGGGACAGTGTGTGGGGGACCCAGAATGACCTCCCCTGCCGCCCTGCCTATAATCCAGCCCTGATGATGGCTACAGATGGAAAAACAGTGGGATAGTCTTCCATGTACAATCAGATGGATTTTCAGTATACATGTGCAGATTCTTGCACTAATATAATCAAGCTAGTAGGCTGCCACAACCAAAAGGCCAAAAGGTTAAGTGGCCACAGATGCTGCTGACTCACAATCAAGCCCTTTTCATGGTGCATCCATCTGAAACCCTGAACATAGTGCACACCCACACAGATGGCTGCAATACCAGCTGTATAATTAAGATTTCCATTAAGATTTCAGCACTGAATGAAAACAGAGATTGAATCACATAAATGAAAACAATAATTAATGCTGCCAATATCGCAAAGATATTTCCAATGTTTGCTTATTTGCCAATTATGTTAGTCCCTGACAAATGCCAGGAGGCCCTGGCAGCCATTAACTTCTTGGGTATTCTGGAGCTTGTAAAACTTCTAGTGCCAGTATACTCATGGATCCAAGAGGCTGCCAGAGCATGCTGGTATTTGCAGAGGTGTCAACATCCCATGACAGCCAATGTCTGCTGCGACGTGTAGCTATTCCCAATATACTACTAGTAAATAAATACATAATGTCAAATATAATGTATTATAAAAACATTCACTCACCCATTGCCATCGGTTTTGCTCTCCTAAATGCAGTAAAACAAAACATAATTGTACACCTGAGAGTTGAAAGTAATGTTCAACTTTAAATCAGGACATTATGTTTAGCAAATTAAAACAGTCTTAGTATGACTTATGTCTTATATTTAAGATGTAGTATTTGTATAGGCTAACTATTTTTTACGCAATCTCTTACATATTTTTAAGTTTTTTTAACGCTAAGACAATCCAGAATGTTTTGAGTGTGGACAAGTAAAATGTACAGTTTTATAACTGCTGTAGTAATGTTTAATATTCTCTAGGTTTTGTGCTTTATTTGAGTGATTTTTCATTTCATATCACTAATTAACAAAAGTGTCTATCAGCAATCATCTCTCATTGCATAAAGCTGTATTAGGCACCTATACATCATGTCCTTTTAAATAGTTTGGATACACTGAGATTATTTTTCAAAGAGATAGGCAAAGGGCATTATATAGACAGACAACAGAAAATCAGCTGGAGTGATTGGGATACATTCCAGCGCAGGTTTCATCTTCACCGCTCAGCTGAGAATACTTAGCTGCTGTCTGTGATCGTAAAAATTGTTGCTCTTGTTCCCCCAGCTGCAGATCATGAAACAGAGCGATATTGGTGAGGAGGTAGCTTCCCCTCTTTTAGTAGAATTTATAGCTTTATATTGGAGAGCCATATACACATAAGCAGTTTTATGTTCACAGACTTGGCTTTGAGACATTGGCAGGGTTTAGAGATGCATGTCCCTAAGGAAATGAACTTGTTGGAAATGCTTAAATGTGTTTATCTGGCATATGGCCATCGTCTCTTTCCTTATTCTGCTCTTCATCATTCTGAGACTATGGAATTAATTTGTAAAGCTGAAAATTAGAGGATTTGATTCCATATGCCAATGGTGTCCTTCGAGGACAAATCATGTGGAAGAAAAGTATAGGGTAATGGTAATGAGTGCACAATATGGAAATGGAGAGACGATGCAGTTTATTCTGATGCAATTTAAAAAGCACAATCATTTTCTGCAATGTACACTGGTATGTGTCATTTTTGTCACAATTAGGAATGAGGTTACTGTACTGTATTTGCAATCATGTTATCCTACAACATCTTTAATGGTATGTTGAACCTCTGTAGCTTCAGTTGCTCCTCCAAGTGTCAGTAAATTGCATACACTGTGTCAGTCACAGTGGACATTGGGGGTAATTCCAAGTTGATTGCAGCAGGACATTTTTTAGCAGTTGGGCAAAACCATGTGCACTGCAGGGGAGGCAGATATAACATGTGCAGAGAGAGTTAGATTTGGGTGGGTTATATTGTTTCTGTGCAGGGTAAATACTGGCTGCTTTATTTTTACACTGCAATTTAGATTGCAGATTGAACACACCCCACCCAAATCTATCTCTCTCTGCACATGTTATATCTGCCCCTCCTGTAGTGCACATGGTTTTGCCCAACTGCTAACAAAATTCCTGCTGCGATCAACTTGGAATTACCCCCATTACTATGAGAGAAGCTGCCAAACTGATTGTTCCTTGACTATTAATTTGCTGAGGCGTTCAACTACACCATGACTTTTAGGATTCGGTATGATATACAGATGGACGGGGTGCCAGCAGTCAGAATTCCGACTGCAGCACCCCAACCATCAAAATCCCGACAGCCTCCCAGAAAGTACCCTAACCCTCCCCTTCCCCCTACCCTAACCCTAACCCTGTGGGTGCCTAATGCTGCCCATACACCTAAAGATTTATTGTCAGATCTAGCTGGTTGGAATGAAAACCTGGAAATGGATGAGCAGAAATAACAGTTGGCTATTTGCTCCTTAATGCCGTAAAACTGACAAAAACGGATGTGAATTTAACTAATTGTCGGAGAGCGAAATGACAGCATAGGAATGGAGAGAGTTAAACCTCCTGTGAGGGGTGGACCTAACTGTGATGAAAAGTACAGCCAATGTTAGAGAGGGGAGGGATCAGTGTATATATAGGGATGTATAGCCTAGCTTGGTCTCTCTTGCTGCTGGTTTTCCTTCCCGTCCTCCCACCGCATTTGGTAGAGGTTTTGGCACGGAGTGCCTTGGCTCTGAATTGTTAGCGTGTGTTATCGTTGGCTATTTGTCGGCGGAAAAGAACGGCAGGTTGTAATTTGACTTGTTAGTTGCAGTTGTTTACAGTATTGGTGTGGTTTAGGTGCACTCACCTCCATTGACTTTTAAGGCCGCTAGATCACCCATCAGGGGGCAGCGTCATCACCCATGCGGGTGGGCACCTATTACCTATATATGGTTTGTGGTAAATTAGGATCGTTTGGGTTTTAATGTTTTTTGAGGTTATCGTCAGTTGAATATAGCCGTTCTTTTTTCTGCCACCATATGCCGGCTGAATCGGCATGTTAACTTAAATTTTACTTTACAGGTTTTTTCTAATGGTTAGGGTACAATAAATAGCTAACAATTTTCTGCCAAATTCAAGTCTCCGTGTCATTATTTCTTGGTATTAAAGGTATTGAATGCTTTACTTTTGAATAAGGGTCCACACACTATCATTAGGAGGTTTATGATTGACCATTTTTTTCTGTTTTCCAGTGTTTGGGCGCAACTGTCATTTGCACTCATCCATTACTAGATTTTCATTCCAACCAGCCAGATCTGACAATAAATCTGTAGGTGTATGGCCAGCTTTACCCTAACTCTCCCAGGTGGTGCCTAACCCTAACCCTCCTTATAAGTGCTTAACCCTAATCCCTGGTACCTAAACATCCCCTTCCTGTCCCTGCACCCTAACCCCCCTTCTAATGCCTAAACCTAACCTCCCACCCTCCGCGGCAGGACACGAGCGCATCCCACTAACAGAACGTTCTGGATTTCAAGCATCGGAATTTTGATACCTGGATCCCGAGCTCAATCGAAATTGTGATACTGGCATTATGCCGTCGTTCAGGATTCTGGCATTGGTATTTCAACAGCTGGGATCCCGTCTGACAGCATTTCGACTACATCCCAATTTTTGTTTGGGTGCTTAATGACTGGTGAGGGTAAAAGAGCAGAAACACCCGTGTGTCCAATCACTTTCATGTTACTCACAATGTGTACAGTACATACATACAGCGCGTCAATGTTCTTGGTTTGGGTATGTGAGGTTTTTTTTCTTACCCATGGTTGCCTACTGGAAAAGAGAACAGATCTCAGCATGGGATGCTACTGGACAAGGGGACTGACCGGCGCTGGGGACAAGGTACTGTATGTAGAGTGTGGGTGAATGTGAATGTGTGTGGGTGAATGTTTATTAAATGTATTTTTAATTCAGTGCGTGAACTGTCTTTATTTAACATTTCTTTCACAAAGTGACTAAAGGTACAAGCTGGCCCTTAATGTCCACATGCTGGTATTTGTGGTTCCCCAAGTACAGACAATTGGGGGAGGTTATATGGGACCTGTAGTTCCCATGTAAATGTAAATATTCTCTCAATCTGAGTTTTACTTAAAGCTTTAACTCACCCACATCCAAGGGGTGCAGGGGATAGCCCCAGGCTTCTGCCAGCCTGGGATACACAGAGGAGAGGGGACCCCTATATGGGGGTTCCCCACATCCCCAGGAGTCCCCTGCCTGGGCTGACTGTTGAGGAGTTTAATGCTTTGGCCGGGTGACCAAATCAAATGTGTCCCCTGACTGTGGCATTGCCCCTGGAAGTGTAGCCTGGTGCTGGTTCTAAAAATATGGGGACACCTACTTGTTATGTTCCCCATATTTTTAGAACCTGGGATAACTCCAAGAGCCCGGTGTTGGTTCATTCAATATGGGAGGCCCTTACACATTTTGTTTGCTGTATTTTTTTGAACCAGGGCCAGCTCAAAAAGTCTAGGGCCGATTATGCTTTTATAGGGAGGGGGGGGGGGGGGACCCACACATTTATTTTTTGTTTTTTAACTCTTTCCTTATTTTTACACACAGAGAAGCACTGCCCAGATCATCTGATCTATACAGGCTCCTCAAAACACGCTGCTCACAGGCATGTCTTTATAATTCGGACACACACATGAGCATAGGCGGATCCAGGGGGGGCACTCAGGCCCATGCCCCCCCCCCCCCCCCTGTTGTTTCTGACTTCTTTTTTTTCTCAAAAGGAGAACATAAGCAGCACTACTGCTATTTCCGTCAGTCAGATTTGATGATAGAGCCGGCAGGCACCAGGACCTGCCACGGCTCTAACAGCAAGTCCATATGGTAACCAATGGGGAGGCTGGAGCCTCCCCCTGCACACACTGCAACCTACCTCCCCCATTGCAAGCCGGCCAGAGTCCAGCCCAGGTGCGGGGTTCAAATGCCAGCATTGAGAAAGACTGTTACTTATTACTGCACAGAAGGCTTCATTAGCCCTCACTGCACCGTACAGTTTCCCAGCACTTCCTCCTCCATTTCCTTTGCAATCATGCTAGGTGCAGTCAAACTTAGCCTCAGCTTTGAGAAGGCAGCCTGTGTGATTGTGACAGAGTTGTCCTACAGATTTCTTATGCTGCTTGTTGGAGATCCAGCTGGCTGCTTCTGCTAATCAAAGATGGGCAGTTCATGTCCTGCAGTCTGAGTCTCAGTGCAGAGCCCAAAACAAGGTATGCTGCACCTGCCACCACCAACTAAAAACTTCAATAATTATATTGTGCTGGGGTGCCTTCCAGGCTCCCATAACTAATGGAACAGGTGACCAACATTTCAAAGCCCAAACAGCCTTTTCGTCTGGGTGAAACATTGGCAATAAACCAGGATGCGCTCCTATTGCCAATCATTATCTGATGGCATATTCTGTGAGACCATGCCCCCTGTGATACCACACCCCATATCTGGGAGCACGCATGCCTTAGGTGCATGTAAATATAACTATTACCGTTCCCCTGTCATGGTGCCCCCCTTTCATTTTCTTCTGGATCCGCCCCTGCACATGACTAAACACACATTATTAAACATGACTAAATGCGATTGCATACACAATCCGAAAACACAATTGCAAATGCGATTCTTAGTAAATTTGGGTGTTTAATTTTGAAAAACTCTTGCATATCCCAGCAATGCTGATTGAGTTTAAACTTGGACCAAACATGATTTTAGTAATTTTGCCCCCAGGCATTCCTCCCAACATGACCCTCTCCAGGAGGGACAAAATGCTCTGCTTCTGGACTTTTCATTTATGATTGCCGGCACCTGTTTTGAACAGGTTCATGGCTAAGAAAGGTGTTTCAGCACAGGTGATGGTAATTATAAATTAAGAGGGAAGTCCAGGATCAGTGCATTCTGTCCCTCCTGGAGAGGGTCATGTTGGGAGGTATGCCCAGCTACTGTATGTATATTGACCTGCTTTTGAATTGGCTGTACGAGGAGGAAGATTTCAATTTGATTTTCAATTGTCTATTTCAGTACAGACAATAACTTACTTTCTGCTCTAATTTTTTTCTCTGTTTTAAAACATACAAACCAAAAGTCACCGTTTATGGAAGGAAGATTTTGGTTTTACACACAATTGAATTGCATTAATCCACATGTTGACTGGACCATGTGACATGATTATGGAACATTATCATGGCATGCATCCCCATACAGTTTTCTAAATTACTAAAGCTGTTCTGTCAATATTATATCCTCCTTAACATAACATAACATTTTGTAATAACTCCATAGTTTTTTGTTTTTAATTAAATTTGCTGAACTACTAGGTCTCATAATATTATAGAATTTACAAATATAAATAATGTGCACTTCTCATCTGTCATTCAGGGCCTGATTCAGACTTCAGGCATATGTATATCTGGAACTGTGGGACCTATGTATATGTGGCACTGTGGGCATATGTATATCTGGCACTGGTGGCATATGTATATCAGGAACTGGTGGAATATGTATATCTGGAACTGTGGGGCATATGTATATCTGGCACTGTTGGGCATATGTATTTATCTGGCACTGTTGGCATATGTGTATCTGGCATTTGGGGCAGTGACGTGCAGTGGGGTGAGGCAGAGCCTTTCCTGTCATACTTACGTTTAAACAAGAGTTTTGACTGAATAAAGTATATGAAAAATACTAATAATTTGTTTTAAATATCTTCTTTGCATTATTCTAATAATTTTTATAGCCCAAACTCTGGAGTCAAAAGTCTATGGCAGGTGAGGCAGTGCCTCACCTGCTTATCTTTTCAGCACATCTGTGATCAAAACTCACCAAATTTCCAGGAGTTTATACTGCTGCACCTGTGTATAATGCCCAGATATACCCTTTGGCTCATATATTGCATGGAATTCTGGCTCTAGGGTTAGCCAGTGCCTCCTGAGCCATTTAGCTCACCGCACGTCCCTGATTTGGGGCATATGTGTATCTGGCACTGGGGCATATGTATATTGGGCACTGTGGGGCATATGCATATCTGGCACTGTGGGGGCGTATCTGGGTCATGTATATCTGGCCCCCCATATGTGTATCACGCCCAATTTTCATTGGCCACGCCCCATCTGGCATGGGGCCATACCCATTTTTTGGCACGCGCGCACACAGTACCACTTTTTTCTACTTGCATTACTGCTCAAAACAATTATGTTGCCTCCATTTTGTGGCTATCCTGAAGTTAGTGTCTGTGTCCAGGGATGCAGATTTACTGACCTTGGCTGCGGATCAAAGCGTAAATCCAAGAAACCCGAAGATTACTCAGATGATCCTGCAAACTGATCAGATGGTGCATCTTGAGACAAAACAAAAACAGCAGACCACTGAAGCAGGCAGCAGGTGTCTTTTTACATCAGATGCCTCCTGCTGCATTGTCATATTAGCTGTATGGTATTGCACTGACGCTTCCTTGTGGCTGTAAAATATCATACAACTTTGAATCAGGCGCTCATTCTGTGCACATTCAGGCACAGCTGTGCGTTCAGCTGTGTATTCCAATACTCAAAGCGTTCCTATATCTAAGCGTTTTGATAATAAACAGTTAAAAAAACAGTTGAACAAACATTAAACATCAAGAAAGAATTCAGGAACATTATAATGACTCACCAAAGCTCAACAATGAAATCGCCAGTACCAGGCCTACTAACCCTCTGGCATAGAACATCAGTGATGTCTTACAGGCCTACACCTCAAGGTGAGCAGGGAGCACTGGGGGGGGGGGGGAGTATCAAGTCCAGGCCCAGCAGGGTCATTTACGTCTTTGTATGCTCCCCACATTCTCATACCCACCCCCGTACTGCTCCGTTGAGACTAGGATAATTTCCCTCTGTTCATTGTTTACCTGCAAGGTGCTCTTACTATCTGCTTTCTTTGAAAAAAAAATACTGCATACTTCCACCCACTATGTGGTATTCCTGTGAGGTGTACCTCCACTGATTGCACACCCTGCCAGCAGCTTCTAACACAGTGCACCCTAAATGGGGCCTATGATGGTTCTTCTGCAGGCAGGTTGTGCTTCACGTGGATTGTTCATACAGGTTATATCATACGACTACACATGTGCCGTTTTCCCATGTATGCATTGGGCCTGTGTATGGCTTACCTCCCACAGTGTTTCCTTCGTAGTGCACCCAACATGGCTGCCTCATCTGGTAGACTTGTGTATAAGATGAAAATACATGGACCTGATAGTTTTGTTGGTACCCTACTCTGTACGATAGGACGCTGCAATTACCCCCCAGGGTAATACTTTGCAGTGCACCCAAGATGGCTGCTGCACCTGGTTTCCTGTGAGGGTGGAATACACAACCCATTGAAGTTATTACCCAAAATGCCAACACCAATCCTGCATTATGATTACTCTATGCGTTCTAGGTTTAAATTTTTATATCTGTGTGGCCTGTGTATTGCTGTATTAATATTCTGTATCATGTTTATTATTTTGATATCTGTAAAGTGCCTTGAGTCCTGTTTGGAGAAAGAGCACTATATATATGAAATAATTATTATTAATAACTCTGTTCATGAACCATTATTATTTTTGGGTCACATAACATTATAAATGAGTTCAAGATGGCGCCGCAGATGGCTGTCTCGGTGCTGCTCTGTCAAGCAGCCTTCGTTTTTACATGTATAATATGTCTAATATGTCGAGTCTAATGTACAGTTGCAATGTGCAGTATAAACTCATACGTGTAATGCTTGTAATGTATGCTACGTTCTTCCCCCTTCCTTTGCTATGCATTCCCCCCTTCAAGTTGCTGCTTGGCAATGCATTGTACCACAAAAAATTCCTAGTGTACGTGAGTACACCTTGTCAATAAAGCTGATTCTAATTCTGATTCTAATAACTAATCCAAGGAAGACCATCTTATGATCTACAATGTTGAGCATTTTAAAAGCACCTGCGGACCCTTTTGGATGCTCACACACTTTGAGAGATTCTGAGCTGAGGTGTGAGGTTTAACAAAAGTATTTAGGCTCCCACTGGGTTGCCTGTATCATTCTATGTGCAACTTACAGCCATATAGTAGCAACCTGCAGAGTACATTTGTGTGAACTGTGCTGTCATAGGCAATGCCAGATATTCTGGACTGAGCCACAATGTAAGGGAACAGTGGTATAACTGCCCAAATGTGAGATGGAGCTGCAGGTGTGACTGGGAAAAATGAGAAAGGGAAAGTGGAAACAGATAGGGATTTTGCTGTATTGTGCACCCTCACTCATGTAGTCAAGGAGTGGGATATGCACATAAAGGTTTCTTTGGATGTCTTAGCTGGAAAACACTCTACATTCAATCGACCAGTTGTTAAAGATGATCCAAAAACTAGGTATCGTACCCCAACTCACACAGTGTCAGTGGTGTTGACTCTCATCAAGGTTTGTTTTGTCTGTCTCAGAGGTGTCCTATGTGGATCTTGATATACTTCTCAAACATCTGGTCGACTCGCGCAACAAGCGGAAATAAAGAAGGACAAAAAATATGTGGTGTTGCTTTCAGAGGTCAAAACCAAAAAGTACTAATTTTTTTAACTAGTACATGCGTACCCCACTCACAAAAAATGTAGAAATCACACGTATATAAAGATTTCTTTATAGGGTGATCTCGCCCCAGAAGGACTTAAGTACCCCACTGACTTCCAAGAATGATAGCATACCCGACTCACACAGTCATCAAATGGATTACTCCTATCACAGTATCTTCTCAAGTAGTTAGAAGGTTTATGGGCGTACCCCAACTCACAGATATAGGGGTCAGGCGAATCCTATCTCGGTTTATTTACTGTACTTCCACTGATCAATCAATAATAAGTAGTTGATCTTAGAAGATAAAAACAATACTTTATTAATCCAAAAAGGACTGTACAAAAAATCCACAATAAGAAAGCTTCGTATACATAAAAAAGCTCTCCACAAGAAAAAAAAATATTTTTCCCATACAAAAATAAAAAGCTGGTACATACAACGATAAAAAAAGAGTCCAAATTAAAATAGTCCAATTAAAAAAAGGTTAGGTGGCTACTTACACAGCAGTCTGTTGGCGTGTTTCGGTCCTTGGACCTTTGTCAAGACATGACCTGCTGTGTGGGAAGCCATGTACTTATAGTACTGGTAGCCAATCATATCCAAACAGGAAATCACCAAGGAGAAAGTGATGTCATCTCTTTCACTACACTCCAGTATTATGGTTCTCTGCTATACCATCATAAATGTCATAAAAAAATTAAAAATAGTATAACTTCGTACATCTTTGGTTATTCTTAATGTAGCACAGATCCTATATTTATTACGAAGCTAAATGGACGTTTTCCTCTATTCAATATGGATTTCCGGCTTCACAAGGATTCTGTGAGATGTAGTTTTCCCTGTGAATTCGGGACTTATGAATTCTTTCATAAGAAAACAGTTCATATTGGTTTCATGGGAAAGACAAAAATAGCTCCCTACCGATTTGATAACTCTTGGTGTATCAGAGGTTCCTATCTTAATCGAGAAACTAAATTAACATTTTATTCTATCCAATGTGGACTTCCGGTTTCACACGAATTCTGGGAAATGTAGTATTAACTACAAAAACAGAACCTGGTCTTTTCTTAATCAGCAAAATGTCCACATCAAATATCACATCTCTTGAGAAACAAATCTATTATATCCCTTATATTAGGACATAGTATACAGTCTGTAGTTACTTATCCCCTCTGCTCATTTCTGAACGCCGCTCCCACTGGGCATTATGGGGTGTGTAGTTTTCAAATACTCTCTGACTCCTCCATTGCGCATGCGTTTTGGACGTTTTTTCCAGCCAAAGTGATGTAGAGACTGTGGATTACATGGGATCCATCCTTCCTTGCAAAGCATCGTGGGACATGTAGTCTTTGGCTGTTCCACACCATGTATTCTCCATGCCATCTGTCATCCATTCTTAAAAGTTTTAGGAAATTGTTGATCATAGTGTAGATGGGTCAAATCATGGAGTCATCAATGGAGTTGATCATATGTTCAGCCAAATTTCCAGAGTCATAAACATAAAATATAAATAAAATAAAAATAAAATAATGGTTACTTACAGGAGGGACTATATGAAAAAAATATAAAATAAATGCAAAAAATATCTAATAACAAGGGTAGATCATAAGAACCACTTTAGCTCAAAATCTGAAGTTTGGCAGATGGCAGATTTAAAAAATAGGCCCCAAACGGCATATCATGCAAAGAAGTAAAAGAAGTGCAATGAGGTACAGTAGCTGTATAACTAAGCTAAGCGACACAAGTGTGCAGCACAAACATGGGACGTGCAGGAATTTGCCCAGATGTAAAATATGTACAATATTGGTGGCACAGGAGAGCATACCGCTAAACCACACACACACGGTAAAGCCTGTAAACTTAATTTGGATTCTAATTAGAGATGAGCGGGTTCGGTTCTCCGAGAACCGATCCCCCCCGAACTCCACGTGGTTTACACGGGTCCGAGGCAGCCTTGGTTCTTCCCGCCTGACTCGGAAAACGAGGCAAAATGTCATCATCCCGCTGTTGGATTCTCGCGAGATTCGGATTCCATATGAAGAGCCGCGAGTCGCTGCCATTTTCACTTGTGCATTGTAGAGAGGGCGAGAGGACGTGGCTTTGTTCTCTGAGTGGAAAGCTCAATATCAGTGCTCAATATCAGTGCTGCATTGTGGTGACCAGTATACTACAGTACAATAGTCCAGTTCTGCATCTCGCTGCTCAGTGTCAGTTCTAGTATCCTCATCAGTGTTCAGGATCAGTGCTCATTGTCGTGTGCTGCATTGTGGTGACCAGAATACTACAGTACAATAGTCCAGTGCTGCATCTTGCTGCCCAGTGTCAATTCTAGTATCCTCATCAGTGCTCAGTATCACTGCTCATTGTCTTGTGCTGCATCGTGGTGACCAGTATACTACAGTACAATAGTCCAGTGCTGCATCTTGCTGCCCAGTGTCAGTTCTAGTATCCTCATCAGTGCTCAGTATCACTGCTCATTGTCTTGTGCTGCATTGTGGTGACCAGTATACTACAGTACAATAGGCCAGTGCTGCATCTCGCTGCCCAGTGTCCGTTCTAGTATCCTCATCAGTGCTCAGTATCACTGCTCATTGTCTTGTGCTGCATTGTGGTGACCAGTATACTACAGTACAATAGTCCAATGCTGCATCTTGCTGCCCAGTGTCAGTTCTAGTATCCTCATCAGTGCTCAGTATCACTGCTCATTGTCTTGTGCTGCATTGTGTGGTGCTCAGTATACTACAGTACATTACTAATAGTCCAGTGTCTTGTGCTGCATCTTGCTGCTGTAGGGTGCTGTGGTAGTGTCCTGTCACTGTGAATAGGTCATTATCATTCCAGTCACAGTGGTTTCTGGGGGGTGACAATTCCAGATTGATTTGTGCTGCTCACTAATACTAGTACAGTGTCTTGTGCTGCATCGTGCAGCTCAGTGTCAGTTCTCCATAGTATCATCAGTGCTCAGTAAAATCAGTGCTCAGTATAATCAGTGCTCAGTATAATCAGTGGGCTGTTAGACGTGCGCCCGTTATCCGCCATTAGTGCAGTGGGATTTAGACAATTGATGAAGTTATTGTGTCCCCGATACCAAATCTCATTTAGATTCCACTTCACTAGGAAGGCGATAGCGAGATTTTGCCAATTAATTCCAGTGATTTGGACGTAGCATTACAGTGATTTTACCAATTAATATCAGTGATTTATAATAATTAATTACAGTGATCTTGCCAAATAATTCCAGTGATTTGGACGTAGCATTACAGTGATTTTACCACTTAATGTCAGTGATTTATAATTATTAATTACAGTGATCTTGCCAAATAATTCCAGTGATTTGGATGTAGCGTTACAGTGATTTTACCAATTAATATCAGTGATTTATAATTATTAATTACAGTGATCTTGCCAAATAATTCAAGTGATTTGGACATGTATTTCCAGTTGGAATTGTTTGTCGCTTGGCTTAGTCATACAGCTACCTCATTGCACCACTTCGACATCTTTGCATGAAATGCTGTTTGGGGCCTAGTTTTTGAAAAGTGCCATCCTGTGTGACACTGCCGTATGAGTCCAGGGGTACTGCTGTATTAGTCCTGGGGTACTTCCGTATACGTCCACCAATTGCATATTTTTTTTAAAGTGACTGGAGCATGCTGGAGATGCTGTCAGTGGACCGAACAATTGCGGCCCACTCTTGACATTCAGCCACTACGTGAGACTACTAGATGGGCCAGGTGGTTGTGTCTCTTAGCTTAGGCCTACAGCAACCTCGGTGCACCTTTTTTTCGTCTTTGCATCATGTGATGTTAGGGGCCTTTTTCTGATATCCTGTCTGACACTGCAGTGCCACTCCTAGATGGGCCAGGTGTTTGTGCTGACCACTTGGGTCGCTTAGCTTAGTCATCCAGTGACCTCGGTGCAACCTTTTGGCCTAAAAACAATATTGTGAGGTGTGAGGTGTTCAGAATAGACTGGAAATGAGTGGGAATTATGGTTATTGAGGTTAATAATACTATAGGATCAAAATTACCCCCAAATTCTATGATTTAAGCGGTTTTTGAGGGTTTTTGAAAAAAACAAACACCCGAATCCAAAACGCACCCGAATCCGACAAAATTTCTTAAGGGAGGTTTTGCCAAAACGCGTCCGAATCCAAAACACGACCGCGGAACCAAAACCAAAACACAAAACACCAAAAATGCCCACTGCACATCTCTAGTAATAATAACCCTTTTATTAGGAGCTATTAAAATAATATGCAGCACAGGTGAGCGTACCCCTACACCACACAGGGCAAACCCTTTACAAATGATTTGGATAATAATATAAGTAATGTATATAAGCCTTTTTTTGGAATACATAATATACAGAACAGGACACCACCACTAGACTTATGGCAGCACAAGACACCACCACTGGACTGTTGCAGCAGAAGACAGCACCACTGGACTGGACTTATACGGCAGTACCCCTGGACTTATACGGCAGTATCACTGGACTGGATTTATACGGCAGTATCACTGGATTTATACGCCAGTACCACTGGAATTATACGGGAGGATCACTGGAATTATACGGCAGGATCACTGGACACATACAGCAGTACCACTGGATTTATATGGCAGTATCACTGGATTTATATGTTAGTACCACTGGAATTATGCACCAGTACAACTGGAAATATATGGCAGTTTCACTGGACTTATACGGCAGTACCACTGGACTGGATTTATACGGCAGTATCACTGGATTTATACAGCAGTATCACTGGAATTATACAGCAGTATCACTGGAATAATTCGGCAGTATCACTGGAATTATATGGCAGTATCATTGGAATTATACGGCAGTACCACTGGACTGGATTTACACGCCAGTATCACTGGATTTTACGCCAGAACCACTGGATTTATACGCCAGTACCAGTGGAATTATACAGCAGTATCACTGGAATTATACGGCAGTATCACTGGAATAATATATCAGTACCACTGGATTTATATGACAGTACCACTGGTCTAGATTTATACGGTAGTATCATTAGACTTATACACCAGTACCACTGGAATTATACGGCAGTACCACTGGACTGGATTTATATGGCAATATCACTGGACTTATACGCCAGTACCACTGGAATTATACGGCAGTATCACTGGAATTATACGGCAGTACCACTGGACATATACGAGAGTACCACTGGACATATACGGCAGTATTACTGGACTGGATTTATATGCCAGTATCACTGGATTTATACAGCAGTATGACTGGACATATACGGCAGTATCACTGGATTTATACGGCAGTACCACTGGACATATACGGCAGTATCACTGGACTGGATTTATATGCCAGTACCACTGGATTTATGTAGCAGTACCACTGGAATATATGGCAGTATCACTGGAATTATATGGCAGTACCACTGGACATATATGGCAGTATCACTGGACTGGATTTATATGCTAATACCACCGTATTTATACGCCAGTACCATTGGACATATACGACAGTATCACTGGAAATATATGGCAGTACCACTGGACATATACGGCAGTATCACTGGATTTATATGGCAGTACCGCTGGACATATATTGCAGTATCACTGGACATATACGGCAGTACCACTGGACATATACAGCAGCACAGGGACACCACCACTGGACTGATGCAGGACACCACAGCACCACTGCAATGGACTGGACTAATACAGCAGCACTGGACATATGGTAGCAGAGGACACCATTACTGTGACTGGACTGATGCAGCACAAGACACTACCACTGTACTGATGCAGGACAACACAGCACCACTGCAATGGACAGGACTTATACAGCAGCACTGGGCATATGACAGCAGAGGACACCACCACTGTGACTGGACTGATGCAGCACAAGACACTACCACTTTACTGATGCAGGACACTGAGGACGGAGACATGTCCTCTCGATACACTCTCTAATGCTGGATTGAAAATGGCGGCACACTGCTCCTTATATAGAGTCCAAACCCCGCGAGAATCTGACAGCGGGATGATGACGTTTAGCCTCGTTCTGGTTTCTGAGTCAGGCAGGAAAACACGATCCTGACTCTGATCCGGGCTCGGTTAGTGAAGTCTGGTAGGGTTCAGTTCTCAGGGAACCGAACCTGCTCATCTCTAATATATATATATATATATATAAGCAGCGATTCCCGGCACTCAAAATAGTCACACACATCTGCCCTGGTGCCATCTATGATTAACTCAAATAGGTATTGCGATAGAGTTGGCACTCACTGGACATGTCGAGAAATAAACACACTGTACTACCAGCATACAGTACCAACATTTCAGAGTTTTAATCCTTCATCAGACTACAGAATATGATTACAAACTGTGTTACCTAAATAGATACCGGTCACCAGTGAGGAGAGACACCGAAGCGCTGCTTCCCAGTGGCGTGCAGGCACCATGATGTCATCAATCTGCTCCCAGCATCAGGCACGATACAGCCCCCCAGGTTGCCTAGGAAACAGTGTAACAAAGACAGTGACAGTGTGGCAAATGGAGCTTGCACCGAGATACAGAGTAACATAATCTTTATCTCTAGGCAGGCATTTTACAGATACCAGGACATTTGTGGAATGTACTGTAGGACACACTCAGTTTATGCTAGTCGTTAATAAACGACTCGAATCACATATAAATTTTAGTCCCTAATGGATCTAATCCAGCGGGGTTATAAAATGACACTTATACACAAAAAGTGTCATCATCCAATATTAATCAATCAATGGTTAGAAGACTGCATGGGATGTCATAAAGCATAATGCAGACATGTAGACTAATATTAATACCCACAATCTCACCACGGTAGGTACCAATCAGAGCAGTGATGGCTAACCTTGACATTCCAGCTGTTTTTGAACTACACATCACAGCATTTCCTGCATCAGTTTTAGCATGGCCAAATAAAAAAACTGTAGCAGGGCATGCTGGGATGTGTAGTTCAACAACAGCTGGAGTGTCAAGGTTAGCCATCACTGAATTAGAGTAATGTTCAAACTACACATTTTATGTGAATAAAATCAAGCATATATGAAACAATAGGGTAGATACAGATAAATAAAAGGAGAATTTAGAGAAAACGGGTAAGGGAAAGGCGTTCATTCAGTCCTGCTGGAGCAATTATATTTACATTGAAAATCCACTTGGCTTCTAATTTCAATAAGGCTTTATCCCTATCACCTCATCATATAGACCCCGGGGTACAAATTACTGATACAACAACCTTCTTTCTTTGATCCTGTGTCCCAGAATCATTCTACAGGTATTCGTAATTTTACAAGGCTTTTGGACAATTGCATCCATGAGAAAAAGTTAAATCAAAGACCAGCACATTATAATTTATCACGGGAGGAATCCAAGGCACTGTCCAACATTAGTAAATATGATGATATTGTGATAACCCTGCCTTTGTCATGATGGATTTGGAGTATTATAAACAAGATGTATATTTCCAGTTAAATGATGTACGGGTTTATGAAAAATTGGACTCAGATCCTACTTTATGGTTTAAACGGGAGGTTGATGATCTGCTATCAGCAGCAGTGAAGGAGAATAAGATCTCCAAAAAATGTTCAGAAGCATTGACTGTTAGTCACCCCGTGGTAACGATTCTGTACACACTTCCTAAACTGCACAATGACTCCAAGTACCCCCCTTGCAGACCTATAATCTCAGCATTGGGCTCTCTTTACTATCAAATTTCTCAGTACCTTGATCACTACTTGCAGATGCATGATACCTATCTATGGTATACGACAAGCCTGTTCACATTTATAGTGTGGTTTTTTAATCTCATTCTGTGGTGGATTATAGAAGGAAGATGGCACCCATGTAATTGAAATTATTGCAGTCCATGAAGTCATACACTAAAAAATGAATTAGGAGTCTTTTTGCAACATACTGTCTCAGCAGCCGGTGTCTTTACACTTACCTGCCCAATGATTTCGGTTGCTAATGTCTGGATTCCAGTACTCCTGCACCCATCCAGGGGGTATATTTACTAATATTCGTGTTTTAGCCGTTTTTAAGGGTGTTTGATCTCGAATGGTATTGGGTGCATTTTACTGCAACTTTTTGAATCCTGATACGGTCATTTACTAAGCTGCCGAGTTTTCCTCATTCGTCTTTTCCGATGTCGATGTGATTCATAATGTCAGGCAGTGTTTTACGGGAGCGATGAGTAAAACACTGCCTGACAAACACAAGGAACCCCGGCCGGATTGTATTTAAAGAGTTAAAAAACAGAAAAAAAAATGCGTGGGGTCCCCCCTCCTAAGCACAACCAGCCTCGGGCTCTTTGAGCCGGTCCTGGTTGTAAAAATAAGGGGAAAAAATTGACAGGGGATCCCCCATATTTAAACAACCAGCACCGGGCTCTGCGCCAGGTCCTGGTGCCAAAAATACAGGGGACAAAAAGCGTAGGGGTCCCCCGTATTTTTAACACCAGCACCGGGCTCCACTAGTCAGAGAGATAATGCCACAGCCGGGGGACACTTTTATATAGGTTCCTGCGGCCCTGGCATTAAATCACTAACTAGTCACCCCTGGCCGGGGTACCCTGGAGTAGTGGGGACCCCTTAAATCAAGGGTTCCCCCCCACCAGCCACCCAAGGGCCAGGGGTGAAGCCCGAGGCTGTCCCCCCCTTTCAAGGGCGGCGGATGGGGGGCTGATAGCCAAGTGTAAAAATAAGAATATTGTTATTTGTAGCAGTACTACAAGTCCCAGCAAGCCTCCCCCGCATTCTGGAACTTTGAGAACCACAAGTACCAGCATGCGGGGGAGAAACGGGCCCGCTGGTACCTGTAGTACTACTACAAAAAAAATACCCAACAAAAAACATAACACACAAACCGTGACAGTAAAACTTTGTTACATACATGCACACCTACATACACACATCCTTACCTATGTTCACACAAGGCTCGGTCCACTTCTCCATGTAGAATCCATGGGGTACCTGTAAATAAAATTATGCTCACACAATCCAGTGTAGCTCCGTCCTCTTTGTATTCCACGTACTTGGCAAAAAAAAAAAAAAACGGAAAACACAAACCACGCACTGAAAGGGGTCCCATGTTTACACATGGGACCCCTTTCCCCGACTGGTGGGACCCCCCATGACTCCTGTCAGAGAGGGTCCCTTCAGCCAAACCAGGGAGCGCCACGTCATGGCACTCTCCTGATTGGCTGTGCGCTCCTGAGCTGTCAGTCAGGCTGTGCACTGAAGATACAATGTAGCGCATAGGCGCTCTATTGTATTCAATGGTGGGAACTTTGCAGTCAGCGGTTGAGGTTACTCGAGGCCAGTCGTCTGGCCCTGAGGACGGGGATACGTCCCCGAAACATGTTGGCCTAATAAAGTATCTTATTCTTCACATGCTGTGGAGTCTGTATGAGTGCCGCCCATATCACCAATTCTATCTACTTGGGATTGCATGCATCCCCCACTGGGAAGGCACCTCAGCAGTTGTGACTATTAGGAGTGGAGTGCCGGGCTCTTTCCATTTGCTTTATATATATATATATATATATATATATATATATATAGGGAGGCACACAGTATAAGATAGATATATACACATAGATATATCCACAAACATACTGTCATATATATATATATATATATATATAAAGAAGATAGTTACTGCTTTATTAAAGGCACTCCGGCGCACTGATAGCATAATCAACATGAATCCATATCAGTATCAGTAACGGCACTCGGAGTTGGCATGAGGCAAAGAAGATTTGTATTAGACAAGCGTTTTCAGGGTATGAACCCTGTAATCAAGACCACACAATTATTATTTATGTTGTTTTGATGACAGTTCGCATGCCCTGAAAACGCTTGTCTAATACAAATCTTCTTTGCCTCATGCCAACTCCGAGTGCCGTTACTGATATGATTCATAATTATATAATCAGGAAACCCCCCTTTACAAATTCTGCATTTGCCCCTGCTGTGTGTGGTGTGCACGCAGCTCCTCTGCTGCTGAGTGCACCCACAACCTGCGCCAATGCAGCGCCTTCTCCCCGAACCCAATCAGATGCTCTGCATCCCTCCTCCCTGCAGTGTCTAGGAAGAGACGTGATGACGTATTTCCCAACTGTCTGCCACAGCGCCCCGTGCCACGAGTTGCTGTGGCATTTGGGCAAGCAGTCATGGGAGGACAGAGGAGGCATTCAGTCCAGCTGAGCTCACACTGACCACTGCAGCAGCAACCCAGCCTACAGCTTCCCGTCCCTCACTAGGCTCCGCCGCTGGTCTTCCCCTGTGTCTGCAGTGTTTGGGCTGGAGGGAAGACAGTATAAAATCAATATCTCTCTCTCTCCATCCCTCTCTCCCCCAGAGTAATGTGTAAAAGGTGACTCTACCTGCAGTACTGTGTCTAAGGGAGCTCTGCCTGTCATAATGTGTAAAAGGGAGCTCTACCTGCTGTAATGTGTGACATGGGCTCTACCTGGCATAATGTGTGTAAGTGGCACTACTGTTCGGTGTAATTTGAATAATGGAGACTACTGTGCAGCGTAATATTAATTGGCATAATTTTGTGACCACGCCCCTTCCCCATGAAGCCACGCCCCTATGGGGGGCACCAATACTGTTTCTTGCACACAGCGCTAAAATGTCTAGTTATGGCACTGTCAGGGAGAGAGTGTCAGAGAGAGGGAGAGACAGTGTCAGGAAGGGAGAGAGAAAGAGAGAGGGGGCAGAATCAGAGAGAGAGGGAGAGAATGTCAGAGAGAGAGGGAGAAAGTGACAGTGTCAGGGAGAGAGAGACAGTCTCAGAGAGTGAGAGTGTGTCAGCAAAAAAAGAGATGGAGCAAGGGAAAGAGTATCAGGGAGAGAGAGGGGGAAGAGAGGGAGAGAGAAGGGAGAACAAGCAGGAGATACATTACGTAATTAGACCCCACCCCATAAATACAGGTGAATCGTGGCACCGGAAGCTGGGACTTGGAGTTGTACAGGAAGGGCCCCCGCAACACCCCTCTACATCCTTTGTGTGGCTGTAGCCTGCGGGGGAGGGGGGGTGCTATTGGATGCAGCGGCTGTTCCCAACGTGGGCGGGGGTGAATGGAGGAGCAGCAGACCTTGGATAAGGCCCTATCTGTGTGCGGGGGGAGCAGCGGGCCCTAGAAGCATCTATGGCCCCATAGCAGCTGCACCCCCTGCACCCGGTAGTAACACCACCGAGTCCTGCACTGTCAGAGCATAGGCTTCTCCTTGTTTACAGTTATTGTGAAGCTGTCCAAGTAAAAAAGACATTGGGGTAAATTTAATAAGATTGGAGTTCTATTTTAGTTGGGATGTTGCCCATAGCAACCAATCATATTCTACTTCTCATTTATTTAGTACCTTCTAGAAGATAATACCTGAAATCTGATTGATTGCGATGAGCAACATCCCATCTTAAATAGAACTCCCATCTTAGTAAATTTACCCCATTGTGCTTACCTTAAGAAAATCTCCACTCAAAATGGAATGTCCTGAATTAGAAAGTATCCTCCTCAGGTGGGAGCTGGTTTGTTAATGGCCCCTGAGTTGCATAGTGTTAACTGGAGGCCCTGTGTGGCATAATGAGTGTGGCAGCACTACAATGTGGCAAATAGTGAGGGGAATACAATGTGGCATAAAATGAACTTGTAGCACTGTGTGGTATAATGTGAACTTGGGCACTTCTATGGTGCATAAAATAACTAGGGCACTACTATGGGGTTGGGTTTGGAATCCCAACGGCCAGGATCCCAGAGGTCAGTATACCGAGAATGCCGGCAGCGCTAGAAAGTTTGTGCTCGCCACAGGTTTACTCTATGGATGTCGTGGACACCCACGAGTGGTAATAGCCCTGTTATAGCTGTCGGTGTTCTCTGCAGTTGAGATCCTGGTGTCTGTAATCTAAAAGCCAGAATCTTGACTGCTGGGATAGTAACTACATCCCCTACTATGGGACATAAAATGAAAACCACTGTGTATAGAGGTATCTCTTTTGAAATATGAGGGGCTCCTATAAAATGTTGCTATGGAGGCCACAAAGTTCTGACTATGGGCCTAATTCAGATCTGATCACTTTGCTGCATTTTTTGCTGCCCTGCAATCAGATAGTCGTCGCCTACAGGGGAAGGGTTAAATCACTGTTCAAGTGTGCGATCCTTCGCACCATCCCGTCGCTGACCAGCGAAGCCCATTGTAGTTGTCCAATGCCCCGGCACATTGCGGTGCATACGCATACGCAGTTCGGATCTGATCGCACGCTGTGCAAAAGCGCACAGCAGCGATCAGATCTGAATTAGGCCCTATGTCCTGTGTTTAAGTATTATATATATTATTTATTTATTACCAGTTATTTATATAGCGCACACATATTCCACAGCGCTGTACAGAGAATATTTGGCCATTCACATCAGTCCCTGCCTCAGTGGAGCTTACAATCTGTATTCGCTATCACATGTACACACAGACACATTCACGATAGAGTTATTTTTGTTGGGAGCCAATTAACCTACCAGTATATTTTTGGATTGTGGAAGGAAACCGGAGTACCCGGAGGAAACCCACGCAAGTACGGGGAGAATATACAAACTCTGCACAGTTAGGGCCACGGTGGGACTCGAACCCATAACCTCAGTACTGTGAGGCAGTAAGGCTAAACATTACACCATCCATACTGCCCTGTGTACTGTATATGAATCTGGGCATGTGTTAACACATTCATAAATAAATGTTAGTGTCATTGTTATGTGTTGCTCTTTTTGATAATTAATAATCTCACATGACGCTTCATTTTGAAAATAATATCAATGTTAGGGATTTTGCATACACAATAGTACATAGATCACATTCTCCTTTTTTTATGCAATTCAAATTTCTTTGATGCTAGTCTTCAAAAATCAATACTTAACAGGATTAGCAACACAAGTATATTACCAAGGATAGATTAGTATTTATCTACAAATATAAACGAAACAAGAAATGTATTGATTCTCTAAAGGATTTCAAGTTTTTTGTGTTTTTCTGTATAACCATACATAGTAGGTATATTTTAATGATCATCCAGTAATTTTGCATTTGTTTAGCATGTTTGTATCCTCCTGCAATGCACGGAATGTTACTATTTTTTATACTTTAATTGAACAGCCCAGTTACTTAATCAGTGAAGTGGTTTTGTTGAAGATAAAGCAGGCACAGCCATAATAACTGTTCTACAGACTGGCAGAGGGATCAAAGCTTGAGCGGTGTGGGGGTCATACAGCTCACCAGCCAGTGACTGTATCTGGGTAACCGGTTAGTGATGCAGGATGCTGGAATTGCAGTATATTAGCAGGTAATTGCAGGTATCACTGGAGCCAAGTGGAAGACAACTGTCTAACAATGTGGCACTCACACAGAGTCTCAAGATAGGCCCATAGATCCAGGGGAGGCCCACACCGCACACATTGCACCCATATTTTAATACTTACCTCTCCGGACTCGAGTGTCTGGCGCTGCAACCACGGCAAAAATCACTGCCAAAATGGCCAACGCACATGCGCAGTAGTGATTTTGGTCTCTGGAACATGGCCATGTTTCTGTAGACCTGGGCATGCATATTAGACTCTGCTACTATGCCAGAGACTGCTTCACCGTACAGATGAGAGGGCCCCCCTCCTCTGTTAAAACGCTCCTGGTACAGGGAATGAAGCTTTCCCTGGAAGAGCAGCAAGATGGAGTCTGCGCAGTAGAACACTCAACTTTCAACAGTTTTAAAGGTTTCCAAAAAGCTAGTCATGCTAATGTGCTGAGTATAAACCTGATAAAGAGCACCCTGACTCCTCCCAACTCTAATCAGCTGGTGTGATAATTGTGTCACCTGGAAATATCATGCAGTTCATGCAGTTTGCCAAAAGAAATTTAGAGCAATAAGATTTCTGCAAACACTGTAGCCTCATAACTGTTCAAGTTAACGTTTCTTATGGTAGATGAAAAGCATTACAGTCAGGTGCATAGACAATGATGTACAAATGTTGCATATCAACTTCATCAGTGTAATCTAGCAAAGCAGTTTTTGTCATTTGCAGTTGTTTTATATATACACATTTTGTGTGAGATAGAGGATCAGTGCGGCTGAGTCGCCCAGGACCTGGTGCCCCAATAGAGGATATTTGTTGTGACTGAAGCCGTAGTGTATGAGGACACATCTTGTGAGTCTTGCACCGAACATGATTATATCTTTTGTTGTTTTATATTTATAAATGTTAGCAATTGCACATTGTTGTTGGATTATTGCTTTAAATTCTCTGTTACAATTACAGTACATTAGCAGCACTGAACACAGTCAGGTAATACATTATATCATGGTTAGGGGACCAGTTTAATAGCAATCTTTTTTCTATTTAAGGTTATTGGTCAAGGAGATGCCAATTCATCATTGTTCTTCTGCTATAAGGCTGAGAGTTTTTGTACCTTGGAAAAATGGCTTAAACCTGAAAACTAATACTACCTGAACCAGTAACACTTAACACTTATTGTAATAAGGAAGTACAGAGATATAGGGCCAAATGTAATAGAGTGAGAGTTTCAAAAAGTGAGAGATTTGGTAAGGTTTTGCAGGGTTTTTTTAAAGTGGCAATCATTTACACAGCAAGATCAACCTGGTTTTGCAGTGTAAATGATTGCCACTTTAAAAAGAAAACTGAAAAACCTTACCAAATCTCTCACTTTCTGAAACTCTCACTCTATTACATTTTGCCCATTGTGTTTGACTAAAAAATTGTTACAATTTATTTAAATAATAAATTAGAATTTAGATGATAAAATACTGTAGGCCAAAAAGCTGCAGCCAGTGTTGTGCAAGCATACAGTGGGGGATATTCAATTTGGCCCGGGGTGCCGGGTGATAAGTATCGGCCGGTGGGGGCTATTTAATTGGCCCCGATAAGACGGCGCGTGCCGCGGCTTATCGGGGTTTTTGCTTCACCGGCCTCCGGCAGGCGAAGCAAAATGCCCGATAACAGCCCCGTTTTCAACCGAAAACGGGGCTGTTTCACCCGAAAACACACAGGTTTCACTGAACCTGTGTGTTTTCGGGTGTAAGAGGACTTGTTACCGGCCGAGCAAATTAAATAGCCCGACCGCAGCACCCGAAGAAACATCGGGGGTTTTTACTCCCGATGTCTCTTCGGACCAAATTGAATATCC
Organism: Pseudophryne corroboree; assembly: GCF_028390025.1. Lineage (NCBI taxonomy): Eukaryota > Metazoa > Chordata > Amphibia > Anura > Myobatrachidae > Pseudophryne > Pseudophryne corroboree. The sequence continues at coordinate 272,463,166 of NC_086451.1, read as the reverse complement.
CCCAGTATCTCCATTCACTTGTATTCCCCAGTAGGGTTGTAACTGTACCTATGCCAACTATCTCCAGCATCTTAACCACTGATGAAGATGATTTTCCACACCACACAAATAACCACACACAAAAGAAAACATACACTGAAAGGGACAGGTGGGTCTTAAATGATAGCTTACAGAAATCAGCAGGAAGCACACACGATATTTTACCACTCAGGCACCTCCCACCATAGTTCCCTTTGGATTACATTTCTTCCATGCAGCCATAATCCTGAATACTTAACTCCACAAGGCCAGAGGGTACAAATGTACTAAAATAAAGCCAGAACCGCAGTTTATTCTACCCGACAAAATTCCACTCTGTGGCATTTATTGTCCTTAGATGTAAAAGGTATTATAGCACATTTCCTTAGTAGGGGTTCATAATCAGGTGGATGTACTATTTAGGCATGCTTAGACCATTTACAGTCTGCAGAAATGAGAGGCGGCATCCTCTTTTTCAAACGATGCTACATCATTCTCAGCAAATTATATTTTTAAGATTGTTAATAGAGTTCTATGTGAGTTTGTACTTTGTAGAGAGTTTGCTAAATTGAATGTTTAAGTTCATTTAAGGCATGTGGATGTTGTGAACATATTGATACATTTTTATCTGACAGTATCATTTTTCTTGCTTTTTGACAGAAAACAGTATATAATAAAAGTGGTATTAGCAAACCAACATCTAGTTGCATTCAAACCCTGTCTCAAACAACTGCAGCAACAACCACCTTTTCCTCTGAATTCTGGGATCTTATCCCTTCCCTGGCTCCTATGATATAGCTCCAGAGAAAGACTTAAAGGGGGTGGGGGGGACAGTTCCATGTTTATAGAGATATTACTACTACTGTACTGAGGTGTGTTCTTCCCTATTCTCCTGAGGTACAGTATAATATTTTGGGATTACCTTGCTAGCAAAATCCTTTCAGCTCTAGAGGATTTATCATATGGAATTTATGCTATTCAAGAAATTATATTGTACCAACTACACAATTTCTACTCCTACAGATGCTTTATGTTGAACTGAATATGCATTGTACAATATGTGATTGTTTGGTCCAGTGATTGTTTGGTCCAGTAATTGTTTGGTACATCTTGTGGCATATCTGGTTTTAAATGTCTTGTTTTTTAATTAAAAAAATGTGTTTTTTTTCTTTGGGTTTACCATTATGATTTATGTCTATGAATACTGTAGGTGTCATTTAATAATTGCCTTTTCTATTATTGGATCAAAACTTTTTCTGTACTTTGTTTGATTTTTTTTGGTGCTTACTAGTGAACCTCCTTTTCAAAGGAGAGCCTGTAAGATAGATGGCTAGATGCATCATCGTTTGGAAAGTGATAAAATGGAGTGTGAAAAAGTACCAGCCAATCAGGTCCTAACTACCATGTCACAGGCTGTGTTTGAAAAATGGCAGTTAGGAGCTGATTGGCTGGTGCTTTTTCACTCTCCATTTTATCACTTTCCAGGCGATGATGCATCTGGCCCTATATGTAGATGGGATGCTATTGGCCACACTTATCACATGGGAATACATAGTGGCTACGTTATGCAAGCTAAAGTGGGGAGGGATAAAACAAGAGGGAAGCAGGCTCTGGTCATGACAGCTTACATTGTTAAGAGGAATGCTAGGAAAGGAGGTACTTGGGGAGAAACAAAAGACGCATATTGATTGTGCAGTCTGGTAGGCTTTAGTGAATTAATGAGTTTTAAGGAAGGATGTGAAGCAATGGAGGCTGGAGGAAAATCTGAAAAAGATACAGATTGGGGCAGAGTGGAAGAAGTCTTGTAGACAGGAGTGAGAGTTAGTAATTAGTGTGTAGGAGAAGCAGCAATCATATCTTGTCGAATGGAGTTTAAAATTAATCTTGTTGGGGAAAGGGAGCAAGTGGAGCAATTGCCAGAGTCGGAAGTCAGTAGCAGAGCAGTAAAAAAATAAAATAAAGATTGTCTGGCAGCAGCATTAGTGACAGATCACTAGAACTCTCCCCTTGGTTCTAGGAATCTGACACTTGGGGATAGATTTACTAAGCAGTGGCTTAAATTCAAAACCAATATTAGTGTAGTTTAACATTTTGGGATCAGACCTGTCGAGAATAGCTGATTTGCAAAATCCACCACTTACTAATAAGTCTAGCCATTAGTCAATGAATCCATCAATCTGTTTAGGTAGTCAATACCCTTCTATATAATAAAATAGTTGAGTTAGAGGGCAATAGAGCACTTGGTAAATGGTTGCATATATATTACCGCTTTCATTCGAAGAGATCAAGCAAAGAAGTTACTACGTAAAAAAAAATGTTTGATGAACAATTTCTGAAATTTTATAAAAACTGTGATCAACTGCAAGTGAGAGAATGTAATTTAGTTACTATAAAAAATACCCTTTGCTAATAATGAATTAGTACTGTTCACAGTACACAGCATAAATGTTTGTATATCTGTGCTATGGAATTCTTGATAGTATTTTTTTGTCCTATAAAATAATTTAGAAAGAGGAAAATATGGCTGTCAGTGTTTTTTAGAGCATAGGGGTTCTGACAAAAAATATTGCATTGATCTACTTTAATTTCTTTGTTTATTTCCTAGATACACTCATTATATTTTGATACCTTTCATGTCTTCTGATGCATTGCTGAGTTATTCAAAACACAAATAATTAACTGGATTAAAACACCTCTGGGCCTACATTCACTATTACTTTCTCATCTTTGAACAAGCTTAGTCAAATTATTTTTATGTTGGAATGGCATTTATTAGCCTTGAGTTAACACTATGAAAAATATGATAAAGCAGGGCACAGAAAGATCTCTATTTATGGTCATTTCAGGACAATGTAGCATTTGTTTTACATAGAAATTGAAGGTGTTTAATATAAAACATTAAATAGTTAATTTCTTATAAAAAAATTTTTATAAGAATTTGTTGCATTGAGAAAAAAATTCTATCTTTTATTGTAGTTTATTTAGTGTGTGTAGTTGGGATCCGAGCAACTATCACATTCATTTTCAAAACATTCCAACATTGATTAATGCAGTAAGCAGACCTAGAATTCAGTTTATCCATCGTCTGCATGTCCACGAGTAAGCTGTAAGCATGTATTATTATTATTATTATTATTATTATCCTTTATTTATATGGCACCACAAGGGTTCCGGAGCGCCCATTTACAGAGTACATAAACAAATAATCAAAACAGGAAAACAGTGACGTACGGTTGAAGACAATACTGGACAAGTACAGGGTAACTTAACATAGCTACATCAGCAGATGAAACTGAAATTAGTATCAGGGTGGCCGAAAACCGCAGGATTTGGGCCAGTCAAAGATTATGAATGTAAGAAAAGGTTAAGCACATGAGGGAAGAGGGCCCTACTTGAGAGATCTTACATTCTAAAAGGGAGGGGCAGACTGACAGGGGTGACACAGATGGGGTAGACCAAGCGTGAAACAGAGGGCTAGGATGAGATTTGGCTATTGTTGGTTAAGAAGTGGATCTTAATCAACTTGTAGCAAATACTGTACTAGCATCTATATGTTACAGGTCAATGTATGCTTCTGTTATTGAATACTATATGATACAAAGCTTAAATATCCAACTTGTTTTAAATAATTTTTATTTTACATCTGTTAGCAAGCATTTAACAATGTTTTTGATTTGTTCATTTTTGTAGTGGAATAATTGCTGATTAATTACAATTGTAACCATAGAGCCAATCTAAATGATTCTGGTCATCTAGACCATATACCAACATGACTGAGGGGATGATTCAAAGTTGATCATAAATTTACCACAGGTGGACTCCAATTAAGCCGTAGGAACATCTCAAGGATGATCAGTGGAAACAGGATGCACCTGAGCTCAATTTTGAGCTTCATAGCAAAGGCTGGGAATACTTATATTCATGTGATTTCTTAGTTTTTTATTTTTAATAAATTTGCAAAAAATGTTTTTCATATTGTCATTATGGGGTATTGTGTGCTGAATTTGAAAGGGACAAAATGAATTTATTTCAGTTTGGAATAAGGCTGTAACATGACAAAATGTTGAAAAAGTGAAGTGCTGAGAATACATTCCGGATGCACTGCAGCAATCATACGTAGTTCCTGTTTGTTCTTACATTTCATATTGTCTTTTTAAAATTTGCCAAAAACATAAAAACGAAAAATTAATTATATAGAAGTTTAGATTTCATCTACTTTTTTTTTTTACTACAGTATAATATATGTATATATTAATATTAATATATTTTAGATTACAGATGAAGCCTCCCTCATCTTTTCCATTTCTCCACTTAAACGGATGTTTAGTCGCACATAGGCGATAGCTTAGATTTCTGAGTTTATACACGGACAGGAATTTTGAGGCACGACTACATACTCAGCATGCAATACACATCTCCACCACTGGGTGGCTAATGCTCCACTAATCCAGTACTTTAGAGCGAATAGTGGCCGATTGATCTACAAGCTATGGCAAATGGTCAGTGACAACTGTAGTGTTAATGTACTGTATACTGTAAACACAGACCAATGGTCAGACAGTGAGAGCCAATAAAATAAAATAAAGTTTATAAAGACGCAAATTAAGGTGTTGTCTTGTTACTGTATGTGAGCTTCCAAGTCCCATAGACAAAGCAATATATTAAAATAGTTAATACAGATGCAACTAATGTGTTAAAGCAATAATGTAGTTCTTTGACTTTAAAGTATGTATATGTTTTGTACAGTATGAGTGTCCAAGTCCCGTAACGGCATAAACAAACACCAATGGGAAGGGATTACTGCTTAAAGTACATTTACGCATGAGCTTGTGTATCTGTCATGTGGTGTCGTGTCCGAGTGGTGTAGTGTGCCACTTCCCATGCTAAGAGTCCCGGGTTCAATTCCCAAAGTGCGACTCCATGTTTATTTTTTCCTGATTTTTTCCTATTATTTTTTTTTTAATCTATTGTAATATTCAGTCACATTCAATAGAAGTGTGCACACAGATAATAAATCAATACATAGCTGCAGGAGCATCTCATTACGCTATCTAAACAGCGAGCTCTGTGCACCATACAGTACACATACAGTACTGTAGCAGGCCAGACTCAATCACAGAGCGGGTTCACAAAATGGATGCCACTCGTGACCCAGCATCTCACGAATGCCCACAGCTACTGTATGGAGTGGGTGACAGCATCAGTTTTTCAAGAATCATGGCAATGCTGAAGGAGTGCCTCAAAACACTAGTTAAAATAAACACAGCAGCAATGAGGTCTCATAAAATGAGAAAGTAATAAAAATAGTGTATACAGACACAAATTAGCGTTATATCTACAGCTATAGAACGTGTTGCAAACTATGGTCTATTGACGTTAGGGATATACTGTATTGTACAGTATGAACATCCAAGTCCCAAAGCCCCACCATAATCACAAACCAATGGGAAGGGATCACTGCTTACATTTACTCATGAACTTATGCACGTGTCATGAGGTGTCGTAGCCAAGTGGTGAAGTTTCCAGCTTCCCATGCTTAGAGTCCTGGCTTCGATTCCCAAAGTGCAAGTGCATGTTTATTTTTTCTGACACTTTATTAATTTTTTATCTATTGTAATATACCTCCACATTCTATAGAAGTGTGTACACAGGTTTTACATAAATCATGGTAAATCTGCAGGAGTGCCTCATTCCGCTATCTAAAATACACAGTGGCAATGAGGTCCCATACACTGTAGTTCATTGACTTTTAAAGAGTCTGCGCTGTACTGTATGTGAGCGTCCTAGTCCGATAGCAAAACATAAGCAAAAGAGAAGGGATCACTGCTAACATTTACACATGAGCTCGTGTCTATCAAAGCAACTGCAGTTCTATATCTGATCTTCATTTACATACAGTACTGTATTGTACATTTATTGTAACCTGACCTCCCTCCCTGTCTATGAAATGAGCAGGCTCCCAGTGGGGAAGGGGGAAGTGGGATGGGGGAAGGGGTAGGTGGTGGCTAAATACCATGTTCTGCAAAAAATATTCATTCTCTGTTCTGCAGAAAATATTAATTCATTCCCACAAAAAAATTAACCAATAAATCAATCAATTATAATAGTGTATACAGAAGCAAGCAAATGTGTAAAACAAAGCTTCTGACGTAAGTGTTTTGTGAGTTTATAATTCAAATAAAATGAGCGATTAATATAAATAGTGTATACAGATGCAAATGATGTTAGAGCCACAGCTATAGAATGTGTTAAAACTATGGTCCATTGACGTTAGGGATATGCAGTACTACTGTATATTGTAGAATATGAGCGTCAAAGTCCCATAATGGCATAAACAAATACCAGTGTGAAGGGATCACTGCTTACAGTACATTTACACATGAGCATGTTTATTTAACATGTGGCATTGTGTCCGAGTGGTGAAGTGTGCGGCTCCCATGCTGAATCCCAGGTTCGATTACCAAAGTGTGACTCCATGTTTATTTTTTCCTGACACTTTATTATTATTATTATTTTTATCTAGTGAAATATACCTTCACATTCAATAGAAGTGTGCACACAGGTTTTACATAAATCAGGGTAAATATGCAGGAGCGTCTCATTCTGCTATCTAAAATACACAGACATAAGGTCCCGTAGACAAATCAATAACTATATAGTGTACAGTATACAGACGCAACTGACGTGTTCAAGCAATGCTGTAGTTAATTGGCTGCAGTTCTTATCACTTCTTCTTTTTTATACAGTACTGTGTTCTCAATTTACTGTATTGTAACCTGACCTCCCTCCCTGTCTGTGAAATGAGCAGGCTCCCAGGGGAGGGGGAAGGGGGAGGGATGGAAGTGGTTGCTAAATAACGTGTCAAAAGATAAGGCATAATCAAAACCAACGGGAACTGATGTCCTGCATCAGGAGTGCAAGACGAACAACCTGGGTGGCCTGGGGTGCACGCCATCTGAAACGCATGCCATCTGGGATGCATGCCTGGGATGCACATCTGGGACGCATGCCTGGAATGCAGCATGTCAGGTGTCGTATTCAACTCTGTGCAGTGATAATTGCTGCCAGAGATCAGCCCTACTCCATGGCCAAATAAAAATTCCTCGTTAGCTGGTGGGACCAAGCTCTCTCCAGCAGCGAGGAGAAGGTGAGGGCCTACCGGAGGGCCAATAAGGCAATCCTCTGGAAATGCAACCAGAGCAGGACGGTGTGGCCACTCCACAGGAGTTGGAGTGACCTTGTCTGGAGGACTCCCAGACACCTGAAGGCCTTCAGGGACTGTAAGTACAGTAGATTACTGTACTTTTAGTTTATTGTAATTACAGGTACTGTATAAAACATGGTCTGCTGTAGCAGCAGGTATCTGGTCTATACAGTACCTGTGGTAAACAAATGGTAAACAAGGTGCAAAGGTAGACAGGGTCAAACGGTCAACACTTTTATATATTTTTTTATATACATATTTCCAACTTTTGATGCATTTACTATCCATGTCAAAACTTATATCCGGGCTCTGGGTTGACACCACTTAGGTCGACACACCTTAGGTCAACACCAATTGGTTGACAATGACTAGGTCGACACCAGAAGTAGGTTAACATGGCCATTAGGTCGACATGAACAAGGTCAACATGGAAAAGGTCGACATGAGTTTTTCACTTTTTTCTTTTTTTGATCTTTTTCATACAGTACTTTACGATCCATGTGGACTATGATTGGGAATAGTAACCTGTGCTGAGCACAGCGGGGAATCTTGCCCCGAAGCATGGAAAGTGAAGAGAGCCATGCGAGGGGACACGTGCACTAATTGGGGTTCCTGGTTACTTTACGAAGAAAACGACACCCAAAAAACATTATAAACTCATGTTGACCTTTTTCATGGCGACCTTGACGCCTTTCAACAAATTGGGGTTAAAAATGTTTTAAAATATTGAGTGTCGAACTTTTCACTGTCGACCTTTTACTGTTGACCAAATGACTGTCTATCTTTTTACTGTCTATCATCTGTATTACAACCATAGCAGCATTACTGTTTGCCTTAATGTACTGTAAATGACAGGTTCTGTATGGTGAGGTCACTGTATTCTAAGGGGCATTCATGTTACAGATTGTGTTCTAAGGGACATTTGTGTTTCTGATACTGTAGTATTCTAAGGGCATTACTGTGGCAGATTGTATTCTAAGGGCATTACTGTGGCAGATTGTTTTCTAAGGACGTTACTGTGGCAGATTATATTCTAAGGGAGATTTGTGTTTCAGATAGTATTCTAAGGGCATTACTGTGGCAGAATATATTCTAAGGGACATTACTGTGGCCTAATGTGTTATAAGGTGCATTACTCTTACATAATGTGTTATAAGGTCCATGACTGTGGCAGATCTCTCCTTTGTGATGTAATGTGAATACACAGTACTACTTCACAACTGTGACATACAGTAATGGCATCTGCTGCAGCCAGGGAGCAGGGTGCGGGTAGACGGCGGGCGCCTGCGGGGTGACTGTGGCCGAATCCCCAGGCTGTAGCACCCCAGGTGCAGGCACTGCTTGCCCACACCAAGAACCGCTACTGGCCCTACTGCCTTGGGTCCCCCACCGCCACCTCTAGGGAAGAGGTTCCAGACTGTGCACTTGAATTATACATTATGCATATGTTCCATTATAATGCACAGGACTATGGTGTATTTTCTATCATGCATTGCTGTTATTAATCTGCTACATTATCATGCATGCACTAGCAATATTGACTGTGTATATATATCAAGGGCCCCAGCCCATGCAGTCTCTAATGGTTAGGTAAACCAATGTGATGGCTGGCCACACCCCTATGCATGGGCCCCTACCACTGCATTCCCCCGGTAGACCCTTCATGCCCCAGTCCGACACTGAGTGCAAGGGGAGGTGAGTTTCTCCCCGGGGTAAGAGTGGATTTGTGAGAGTGATACAGGGCTTCGGGATGGTGTGGAAGGGCTGGCAATGCATGAAACAGCCTGTGGGCTGTGTGGGGTAGGAAGGAGAGATACCGTGCTGCATAATGTACTGTACATACTGTGTTGTATTTACTGTATACTGTTCTGTATGTATTTATTTATTAACTGTTTCTTACTCTACTGTATATACTGTAGCACAACAAATTCCATTGTGCAAATATATACTGTAATACTGTATATTTTATACTATATAATTTATACACTACAGTGTCACTTACGGTACTGTTATTTTTTTTCACAGTAACACTGTCACCTACCCGCCCGCAGCCACCCCAGGCCCAGGCAGCAGAGGAGGAGGAGGTGCCAGGCCCAAGCTCAGCCATTAAGCACTCTACTCTCCGATTTTTGCCTCACTTCCCAGTGGTATTGTTTAACGAGAATTCTGTTGTGACTGTCATTGTTACACTACTGTACATGTGTCCTGGATACTGTACAGTACATGTTACAAATTGACAGCTTCACTTATGGTACTGTTATTATTTTTTCACAGTACTGCCGCCACCTGCCCGCCTGCAGCCACTCCAGGCCCCAACCCTGTAACTAGAAAAACCTATGCCGTTGCTCGCTCCATAGCTGAGGGCTGCTATGAGGTGCAGGGTCACAGCCGGCAGCCATTTTGTCAACTTAAATGCGATTGAGTCAAGGGCATAGCTACCATAAGTGCAGGCAGTGCAGCTGCTCTTGGACCCAGAGCTGAGAGGGGCCCATCTTCCCTGTCAAAGTTACATTTGTTACTGTATATACATTTTTCGCCATTGGGTAGTATGTAGGGGTCCTTTCAAACTTTTTTCTTGGGCCTGCAAAATGTATCTAGGTATGCCCCTGGACCTTCTCATTTTAGTGTGGTATAAAATGAACTGTAGGGCCTTTTAATGTTATATTATATGGACCAGGGCTCTGTAATGAGGCACATTATGAACGGGGAGCACTATATATATTAATGTGAATTGGGGGTACGGTGTGGCATAATGTGTACTGGCAGCTCTGAAATGTGACATACTGTACAGTACTGTACGGTAAACTTATTCACTACTACTGTACGATTCATAAAAGAAACTAGGGCACAACTATGGGGCATAACATTAAATAAGGCTCTGCTATGGTTCAGAAAATGAACTACAGTACTGTAGGACGCTATTATAGGGCATACAATTAACAACTGCTGCAGATAAGAGTCTCTTTACAAGCATTGAAATGCAGCCCCTTCAAAATGTTGCTATGGGTCCCACAAAGTTCTGGCTATGCCCTTGAGTCTGGTGTATCGTACAGTGCATCGAGCTTGCTTATCCCCATAGCCGCTATGTATTTTAACTAGCGTATTGAGACGCACATTTCTGGGCCTACAGTAATTAATATATAGTACAGTGTAAGCAGCATTGCTGGTAGGCAATAATTGAATAATTTACATACAGTAGTGCTTGTGTAGTGACATGCAATGCTGGTACAGTATGTCAGTCGTCCCTTATGCTGTACAGTACTGTAAGTTTCACAGGGCCCATGCACTTCCAAGGAGGGTTGTTCAACTGTTTTATACAGGGCAGTAATTGCAGTCCATAACACTGATGTGGTATTTTCAGTACAGTACTGTACAGTATACTGTACTTAAATTTCAACATCAAGTACTGTATAGTAAATATGTACAGTATTATCTTTTAGCATAAAACCAACACAAATTTTCAAATGTGTACATTTTTGAAACCTGAATACAGTTTTCACAAATGTTTTTTCTCCACACAGGAGTTAAGGTTGGACAAAATGCCAGAACTATCAACATAAATATGAACAAGATAATCACCAACATGAAAAAAGAAAATAAAATTATTAAAGAGGTCCAGGCATGGCACAAGGAAAGTGGCATTATAGTCACTTTACAAACTGTTCACTATCATGCTTTTGTGAGAACAACACCCAGATTAGTATTTCTTACAAAATGCACATGGTATGTACAGTACTGTAATGTTTAACTGACTTACTCTATGCAATAGTCAATTTTGTTCTAATAGTAAAAAAAAGGAACACTTTATCTTCCTGTGATTGTGTTATTCATTAATTTGTATTTTTTATACTGTATTGTAGGAGAGTGCAATAAATTGTGGAGGAACTAACTTGTGTGGATGATAAGTGTACTGCTTCGCAAATAAAATTAATTCTCCATACCAAGTATGACCTGGACCAGGGATGGGGAACCTTCGGCCCTCCAGCTGTTGTTGAACTACACATACCAGCATGCCTTGCTACAGTTTTGCTATTTGGCCATGCTAAAACTGTTGCAGGGCATGCTTTGATGTGTAGTTCAACAACAGCTGGAGGGCCGAAGGTTCCCCATCCCTGACCTGGACCTATCAATCACCAGCATTAAAAGGATGCATCGGAAAATGGGATGGACCTTTGGCGCCACAAGGTAAACTACTGTAAGCAGTATAAAGCAGAAATACACACTTTTTCACAGTTAATAATCCTTTGAAAAGTGATAAAACAATGACATAAATCAATTTACAGAGTGTGTCCTGTATATATATATATATATATATATATATATTGGGACAAAAAGCCCGGCACTCCCACGAAAAATATCAACTTGCCCCGGTGCCCTCAGAAACGAATGGCATAGGAAAGAAAAACTGCGGCACTCGGGGACTGGTGAAAAAATGATGTATTCAGCAATACATATTTTACATCAACGTTTCGGGGATTTTAACCCCTTTTTCAAGATGTACCTGTGTGAAAAGAAAAGAAGACCCCACTCACCTTTATGTAGAGACAGGAACCCGCCACAACCCCCGTGCACGTGAAGTCCCGAGCGTCCCCGTCCGGCGTGTGCGGAGGCGCCAGGAGATGACGTGGCCCGACGTCCGTGCTGTGCTCGTCCGTCAGTTGCCCGGCAACACCTGACGCTAGACCCACAGGCCAGAAGCTGGGGAGAGGGGACACAGAAAGCACAAGCACCAATGTTAAAGATATCCACAATACATTGTGTGCGAATTACAAAAATAAAATTAAAAGTAAAAGACACCCAACAGACCTGGCATGCAAAGGGAGGACACCATATAGGTGTCTCAGAGAAAAAGACAAATAGGTCCCCGTCATGCAAGGGAATAGGGGAAGCAACAAGAGGTGTAAATAGCCAGCTATGCCAGTATGACCCGCAGGGTTGACAAATGAAATAGAGCAAAAAGATAAAAAAATAAAAAATGAAAATGAAAATAGAGAAATTGTGAGAAAAAGGAGGCGACATATTATGTCTCATAGTGTCAAGTCCCAGGTCATGAAACCATCCGGTGGTCCCTCTCGTACAGTGGTTTTCGGTTATCCGAAGGTACTCCACACAATTCTTTCGTTAAGGCCCGCAAGAAAAACAAGCTATACACTGTCCAGGAGGACTACGATACCAACAGGGTACACCGCTGGCTGATGGGGGGCAACCCCGGTAATCAACACACAGCTCAGCCCAAACCCAGACAAGGATGGCGGAGACGCAGAGAGAATAAGCAAAGATCTGGAGCCTCCTCTAATAGTGACAGTGAATTTGCGATGGGTGATTCAGATGGAGCTCTGGACAGCCCCTCGGCCCCTTTAGGGACCATACCAGCCGCGGAACCAAAAGGAAGAGGTCGACCACCCGCAGGGCCGGTCAGAACACGCGACTCCTTCGATCGGGCCGCGAAAAACAAAACTTAGTCTACAACTTGTCCAAGCGCTCTTTTTCCCCAGCAGAATTGGAGGTCCTGGGGTACGGACTTTCTTTTGTCCCTACCAATCAGCACAAGGAGCTGGACTGGAAGATCGACTTATATCAATTTTCCCGTAAACTGAGGAGACAGGAATTCTTTTCATTGCACCCCCCCCCTACCAATGCTACCATTACCCCCACCACTTTTCAACCCTTTCTCAATAAAAGAAGCAGTTCCACGTTCGACCCCCAGTCATTCAATTCGTCCATCAAATCGTTTATTAGATTGATGGATGAATCAGTGAATAAATACACTAAAGCATCTAAAATACAACATCACAACCTTTCCAAGCAACAGCTGTCGGCTCTTAAGGACTTAGGATCATATACTGATGTCGTTATCCGCCCCGCGGACAAGGGGGGCGGGATCATTATCCTTGACTTGGCCTACTACAGAACGGAAATCTTGGCACAACTTTCAGATCTTGACACTTACGGCCAATTGGATACAGATCCATCCTTAGAATACAAACTGGAGCTGGATGGGATTCTAGCCGAAGCCAAGGACTCCGGCCTCATATCCGACAAGATACATAAGGCATTGACACAGGATTTTCCTCTGGTCCCTATCTTTTTCACAGTCCCAAAAATACATAAAGATCTCAGTAGGCCTCCTGGTCGTCCAATCATCTCCGCACGCCAATCCTTATACCAACCTGTGTCCCAATTTTTGGACTGCGTTCTGCAACCACTTGTTTTAAGGCAACCCAGTTGTCTGAAAGACACTACGTCCTTTTTGCTGCTCTTGGATTCCATAGGGAGGGTACCCGACGGGACCCTCCTATGTACGATCGACATCTGCAGTTTGTACACCAGCATCCCCCATGATGGAGGCCTGGGTGCCATGAGATCATTCTTACTTAGGGAGGACATGCAGGATGTGGACTTGGATTTCTTTATGACCTTGCTGGAGTTAACCTTAACCAGAAACTTTTTCCTGTTTGACGGCAGATTCTATGTACAAAAATCGGGCTGTGCTATGGGAAGCAACGTAGCACCCTCGTATGCCAACATCTTTATGTTGCAGGAAGAGAAGTTGATGTTTTTTCAAGACCCTACGGTTGCCCAGTCCATCGCCCTCTTCACCAGGTACATTGATGACATCTTCATCCTTTGGACCGGGGGTGAACAAGCTCTGATAAATCTACTTGAGTCCATTAATACCAGAGCTTCCCCCATCAGGATCACCTACCAGTGGTCCCCGTCATCCATCAATTACCTAGATGTCCTGGTGTCCTTGGATGCAGGGAAATTACTGACCAATATCTACAGTAAACCAACAGATAAGAACACCCTGCTGCGTGCCAATAGCCATCATCCCCGCCCCTTGAAGCAGGGTTTACCCAGATCCCAGATGCTGAGAGTGGCACGCATCTGTAACCAGCCAGACAAGATTGAGGGCGAATTGGACAAGATGGTCACCAAATTTACCGAAAGAGGATACGACAAGTCAGCTCTGGTATGCACCAAAAAAGAGGTTCTGGCACAGAAGCGAGACAAGCTCTTACGCCCCTCGGCGAGATCTATGGGCGACAGAATCCCATGGACCACGACATTCGACACCTCCAGCCCAGTGTTGAATAGAGCAAGTCGTGCACTTTGGCCTATAGTGTCCACCGACCCTTCCCTCCCGTTTAAACATTCCACTCCTATGATGTGCTACAGGAGGGGACGTAACATCAAGGACCTAGTGGTCCGTACGGACATCTCAAATTTTTCTAATTCAACCAAAGGGACCTTTTTGTCAAGAAAACCAGGATGCTACCGTTGTCTGGGGTGTACCACCTGTAGCCATATGATCACCGGGTCCTCCTTTACTATCCCCACCACGGGCACGAGAATCACCATCAGGCATGTTGTCTCCTGTACATCTACGCACATCATATACCTCATCATTTGTCCCTGCAATCTTTGTTATGTAGGGAAAACGATCAGAACTTTGAGGGAACGCATGGCCCTCCACCGGTCAGCCATAAAGGCTGCCATTGCGGGGTCCCCCTCTGACCAGCCAGTAGCCAGGCATTTTCAGGAGGCCAAACACCTGTTGGGTGATTTGAAACATATTATCATTGATCACATTCCAAAATCTGCCCGAGGGGGCGACCGTGACGGTGCTCTCCTTCGCAAAGAGGCGTCCTGGATCTTCAGGCTAGATACCATCTACCCAGCGGGCCTTAACGAAAGAATTGTGTGGAGTACCTTCGGATAACCGAAAACCACTGTACGAGAGGGACCACCGGATGGTTTCATGACCTGGGACTTGACACTATGAGACATAATATGTCGCCTCCTTTTTCTCACAATTTCTCTATTTTCATTTTCATTTTTTATTTTTTTATCTTTTTGCTCTATTTCATTTGTCAACCCTGCGGGTCATACTGGCATAGCTGGCTATTTACACCTCTTGTTGCTTCCCCTATTCCCTTGCATGACGGGGACCTATTTGTCTTTTTCTCTGAGACACCTATATGGTGTCCTCCCTTTGCATGCCAGGTCTGTTGGGTGTCTTTTACTTTTAATTTTATTTTTGTAATTCGCACACAATGTATTGTGGATATCTTTAACATTGGTGCTTGTGCTTTCTGTGTCCCCTCTCCCCAGCTTCCGGCCTGTGGGTCTAGCATCAGGTGTTGCCGGGCAACTGACGGACGAGCACAGCACGGACGTCGGGCCACGTCATCTCCTGGCGCCTCCGCACACGCTGGACGGGGACGCTCGGGACTTCACGTGCACTGGGGTTGTGGCGGGTTCCTGTCTCTACATAAAGGTGAGTAGGGTCTTCTTTTCTTTTCACACAGGTACATCTTGAAAAAGGGGTTAAAATCCCCGAAACGTTGATGTAAAATATGTATTGCTGAATACATCATTTTTTCACCAGTCCCCGAGTGCCGCAGTTTTTCTTTCCTATATATATATATATATATATATATATATATATATACTGTATACAGTATATATATATATATATATATATATATACATACTGTATATAGTATAGTATGGATCTCTGTGTATGAGGACACACAAGGAGAGCTGCTGGGAAATAAAAGAAGCTTAATATTATTTATCCCTTTGCCGGATCCTCATATATATTTTTTGGACATATGAAAGTATTATAGGTAAATTAAATAAAAATTTGGACAAATTAATTACAAGCCTTTGGAAGATTAATATTAACCATCAGATGGTCGCAAATAGGAAGATTCATTAAATACTACAAAACTATGGAAGTTAATTATACATAATAATTCTTAGTAAAATATGGATTATAATTTTGTGAAAATACAGCTGTTTCAAACTAATTAATTGCCTTTTCATAAAAAACACTCCTGAAGAAGTCGACATACGACAAAACGCATTGAGTGTAAAAATCTTTTACTGTTTGGAAAAGTTGTTATTCAATTTTTTGGCTGTAATGAACAATAACACATTGTAAAAGTGTACATCATTTTTTATCAGTATTGAAATTTAATTATTTTAGCAATAAA